>NC_137810.1:32205697-32268197 GCF_963921795.1 Nannobrachium achirus
GGGTGGGAGCGATGGTGTCGCCCAGGGGTCGCTTTAAGGTCTGCAGTTGGATGGAAGACTGGAATTGTGGGTAGCACACTGTGGAGAAACGCTTGGACACCTCTGACAGGCTGTTTCTGTATAGTGTGCATCCGAGGTAAGCGCTGCTTAATACTTTATAACTCATACTGCAAATAATAGTGGTAGTCACTGTAAAAGTCTCTCCCACCTTGTAGCTATCCTGCGTTCATACTACAGCACTATTTCACAAAGCGGCACTGACACAAATACTGGCACCCCGTCCCTAGGGTCAGTAGGGTGCCAGTATTTGTGTCAGTCCCATAGCATGACTTCTCTTTACCATGAAAACATTTAATCATTTTGCTTGGACGATCGTGTATCCAATATGATAAGGAGTTTGGAGTTTTCTATAGTGAAGCTTTCTTCTCCTTTCCTCTGCCCTATCCTGTCCTTGGTTTTCTTCTTTTTATTTTCTCTTTTTCTCCTCCTCTCCTCTTCTGGACACACCAGCAGAGGTGCTGACAGACAGCTGTCGGTGAGTTGGTAACGTTGGTAAACACTCCTCCCCTGGCTGGGCAACAGTGGGCAGAGAAGGGTAAGCGCACTATGGCCAACATAACTAGGAGCCATCTTTCCATGACCGCAAGCTATGTATATATAAAACAGAGTCACTGGGTCCGAGACAGCATTCCTAGGGGCACACGTCACACACACACACACACACACACACACACACACACACACACACACACACACACACACACACACACACACACACACACACTTGCATGTTCTATATGGACGTGGACACATAGTACATGGTTTCACACATTGTAATCCTTTTTCTCTTCTGTTTATTTCTGTCTATCTCTATTTGACCGAGAAGATTGATAGCTGCCCGGGTACACACACACTCATGTCCCTTTGGCAGCTTTGGCACAAATGTGTCACTTTGTGTGTGTATTCTGTATATCTGTGTGCACATTTGTATGCATGCAGCGCGACTGATTCAGAGTACAACCCTAAAATACTCCTTGTTGATACATGCATGCATACTTGTGTATCGGAGCGTACCGCATTAGGACAACCATGCACCCATTTGTCTGTTTTACCTTCATCACTCTTCCATGATGTCATTAGCACACTATCACAGGTGTTGCTAACTTGTTTGGGTGTAGGATGTGCGTGTGTGCGTGGGCACCAACGTTCGGGTGTTGATGTTTGCATGAGTGAAATGTGTGTTTGCGAGATGCGTATCTGCAGATGGCTGTTTTGTATCACTTTTTGAAATTGGTTTGCGTGGGTGTATAGGCTCGAGGACCCGAGAGAGAGCGAGAGAAAGAGAGAGAGAGAGAGAATGAGAGGGAGAGAGAAATAGAGATGCTTATCGACGTGTTCTAATCACTACCATGTGGACATCTCTCCTGCGATGGTCACTGGCTTTATAAGTCCAGGCCGTTGGAATGCCTGCAATTACCCTCCCCTACACTTTCACACGCGGCCCCTCGTGTACTTCATATAAACCGTGGTGCTGAGAGAGGGAGCGAGAGCGAACAGTTCTCTTCTAGTCTTTCAGTTTGTCTTTTTTTTTACAGGGCCCGAAGCTGCTGCTTTAACTGCCTCTGAGCCGGGCCTGCTCGCCACGGTGGTCCACAGCCTGGGAACCAGCCTCTCTCTCTCACACACACACAGGAAAAAAAATGTTTGAGAACATCTTTTTCCCCATGTTCAAAGCGATCCCCTTTCGGCCTTGTTTTGGTGGAAGGGCAGAGTGGCTGATTGTGAGCTCGTGTTTAATTTGGCGTGGATTATTATTTTGCCTAATTGGCTTTTAATGAGATTTTAACTCAGGTATGTAAAAAGGGCCAGTTTGACTCCATACCACCCACCCTCAAGGTCCACTCTAGGTTAACCCCAACCAGATCTACATCCTGTCTGCTCTCTCTCTCTCTCCCTCTCTTTCGTGCTCGCTCTCTGAGACGAGACGTAGCAGTGTATGTTTTCATCCATCCAGCAAACGGGGCTAAATCTGGTTTGTTACTATTCTAGCTATCTAGCTATGGGGAAGTTGAAAGGCACAGACATCTACAGTACATCAGTATGTTTTAGGTGGAAGATCAGGAAGTACACACTGTGAGGACTCTCTCTCTCTCTCTCACCTCACCAGTTAGTTGTGTGTTGAGTTGTTGATTTTTTTTTCTTTCTTTTTCTTTACCATGGCTGAAGGCCAAGCCACCTGTAACAGGGTTTGACGGTAGGTCTGTAAGGAGACCAATCACAGCTCATACCTCTACGTCATGAAACTGAACCACTTCTGAGAATAAAACGAACGCAGCAGCATTGTTCTTGTGAAACACATGTGAATTTATAAGTGTTTATAAGGATCCTGTTTCCATTTGGCCTTAGGAGATGTAGACTTTCACCACAGTAGTCAACATGGCCACAAGTGTTACGTTTGTCAGTTTTTATATTACTCATACAGATTTGGCACATATCACGCAAATCGGTACAGTCATGTGATCGTGTCAGATTTTTCATATTCCATCCTTATTGGCCAAGATTGCAGGAGTGGCCCGTTTGAACAAAATGCCTTAAATCATGAATGCAGCATTTTTCTAAGTGCTCAAATACGCTTTAAATGAGTGTGGGGTGGCCAAGGGAGAGAAAGGAAACAAAAGAGAACAACTTTTTTATGGAAAAAACTTTATTATGCACAAAATGCCACACATCTTGAATGCAGTGCCCGATTTCCAGCAAACTTTCCCCACACATTCCTATGGCCAAGAAAGAACCTCTATCCCAAATGTTTCCAATCTCCTCATGGTGGCACTACAACAACTCACTTCACCTTTTGGCCTATAACTTTTGAACCGAAGGTCGTACAATCAACACCTTTTTCCCATGGATTCCTTGGATCATGTTACAACTTTAGCCGTCGTTTCTGCCAGATTACATTTTCTTGCATTGCGTTTTCTTCAAAACACTTTTTTAGGCAACCCGGCCTGGGGGAGACCTGTGCTCCGAGGAGCACACTTTTCTAGTTGAATGAAAATTCGTACCATGACACAGGTGGTGTCTTTAATGCGTGCTTGTTTATTCGCTTGGGGACTAATACATTCATATTGTGATGACGGGTGAGTTGGCTCCCCCTTGCTTACTGTTAACAGTGCTAAATAAAACAGTAAAGGTCCTGTTTCGCTGTTGTTTTCAGCATGTCCCCCCCGTCCTCCCCCCTCATCCTCCCTACTTCCGAATCTTAACTGTTAATCTTGTCACAACAGAGGATTCTCAGAATATTTTGATTCAAGGAAACACCCCAGGGCGATTTTGTCTGTGCAAGGCAGGGAAATATTTCCCAGTAAATCTTGGCCGAGTGCGCCTTAGGGAAATACAAAGCACTTGTCGGCCTGTACCACCGTTCACTGCCAACTGTCACTATCTTACTGAGGAGTGCTTTTGTTTTCCTGATGCTTTAATACTGCTGTGACTGTGCAAATGAACATGTTTGCACAATCGTGTGTGCATTAATATTAACAATTAATCCAAAATTGATTAATTGCCTTTAAGAAATGATTTGATCAAATTAAACTATTGAAATGATTTTTTTTCCACCTAATGGAGTGTGTGATATCAAATGTGAGCTTAAAGGGATATTCCACTTTCAAAATAACTTTTGGTCATTTTATTGTCTACTCAGGCTTTTGTGAACACCCTGGGCAGATTTTAAGACAGACCCCATAGAACTGCAAAGGGAAGGTGTGTGTGTGCGTGTGTCAAGTCAATTATGTTTCTGCACTCATTTTAGTTTCGGACAAGAATTTTCCATTTGGTCCTAAAAGAATGCCGCTATCAATTAATCGGTTAATCGATCGATAAGGTTATCAACTATCAAATAATGAATTAATCGATAATTTGTATCCCTAGTATGCATGCAAATATTATGTGTATAACACACATACACAACAGTGTACATTACATACAGTATGTATGAAAATGTATGATGAGAGTTCAAATTATAAATGTAAAGATTGCAGTTATATCCACGGACAGAACAGTTATATGCAATGAGTGCGGATTTGGTCAGTGAAATAGCTAATACAAATGAGAAAAATATTAATTTGGGTATATCATTTTACCATTTTGTGAAGTCCAAGTCCGCCTGCATTTTTGCTCATTCGCTGCAGCTGATGGACATGACATGATTAACTCATACAGTGCCGCCGGCCACAAGGGGCGCTAGAGTGCCAGAAATTTCTCTATAGACCTTCGCTCTAGCTTCCGTCGACACTGTCCCAAGTGCCTTGGGATTTCACTCCAGCCAATGCTATGGGTGACGAGAGGAGGAAGCTAGCTGACACGTAGCCAAAATGCTAACCCATTTAGAAGCCCGATCTAAAGCTATTTCAGTCGCAAAAAAACTTCTTTGGGTCTGGGAACACAATCCGGAGAAAATCCTGTCTAAAGATGTGATTTATTATTGGAGTGGGCGGCGCGATGCGGCCGTTAGCGCGACTACGGCCCGTGTATGGCCGAGTGTTGGCCTGGACCATGGATGGACGTTTAGACCGGGGCTTCGTTGAGGCCTCCGATTAAATAATTCATTTTATTAAATATCCCGAACTAGTTCGGGATAGGCACCCTGGAATACGTCGCGCCGCCGACAGTATATATTGAGGTTTTTTTGGCGGGCTCTAAACTTTATTTTAAACCATTTTCAATGGAATAAATCGTCGGACCATCTAGCGTCTCTCGTTGGCTAGCGCTGGACGAGCAAGGACCACCCACGTTGCTCCAAGCAGCTCGGGGTAAGTAAAATAGCAAATAAAATATTGTATTGGATTTAAATAAAGCCGAACTTGTTCGGGATAGGCACTTATAGGGTTAAGCTCCTTAACACACAACGCATAATGCACATTTGCATCAGGCGCAGCGGCATAACTTCATTGACCATTTAAATCTCCATCCCACTAATAGGATTTGTCAGGTCTAATGCTAATTAATGTTCTGTGTTGTCCTACACATTCAAAGGGTCAGCTGTTACACACCATACAGTGACATTGTTTGGAGCAGCTGTTCTCATGATAAATCCCAATCATTTTACAGCTGATCATGCTTAGTTACAGGTTGTGGATAGGTTTTATTTCAGAGTTATAATCATTTCCCTCTCTTTATTCCCCATTAATCAAACATAGCACAGCATTTGTCATTATATGTTTGCCAGGTGAATCAGACATCCATTGTTTTCACAAATCGAGAGTGGCTGCAGTGGGGACAGCATACTGCAGCAAAAACGGACATCTACATTTAATTGGGGCTTCTCACATTAATAATCTCATACTAAATAGGCCTATAGTACTAAGTTATTACCACGTGCATGATGGGTGGGTGCGGAACTATACATCAGAGAAATGATTTGTTTGTGTGGATGGTGGGTGGATGATTTATGTGCACATCCGGATCCGCACATCCATAGCATGAGTGATTGACAGGCATTTGGTCCTTTTGAGTTCATACCTCAGGAACAGATCACACTGGCCCCATTGTTCCGAATCTACTCCACGTCCACAAGCACGTTGGTCCCACTGATTTATGCTGCATTATCCAACGTTTGACAGCAGTTTTTGCTGGGGGAAATACCAAGCACTTGTCTTCTCCTGTGCCACTGTTCTCTGCCAACTGTCATCCAGCTTACAGAAGAGCACCTTTTTGTTTCCCGGATGCATTAGTAATGGTGTGACTGCATGTGACTGAATGAGTGTGATGGAGAGTGATTGACAGGCATTTTGGTCCTTTTGAGGACAAACCTGTACCTCGGTAAAGGGATCACACTGGCCCCATTGTTCAGAGTGAACTCTGTGTCCACATGACACTGAGACACTCACCTGGGACGGGCACAACGGCCGTGTCGTGAGGAAGACACAGCAACGTCTCTTTCACCTCAGGTGACTGAAGATGTTTGGCATGAGGCCCGAGGTCCTTCGGGCCGTTTTACAGAGGCACCACTGAGAGCATCCTGATGGGTTGCATCACTGCCTGCCGGAACTCTGCTACCCCAATATGTAAGCATTGCAGAGGGTCACGAGGACAGCTCAGGGCATTGGGGGATGAGACAAGCTTTCCCTCCATCCAGGACATACATTATACGACGGATGTTGTGTCAACAAAGCTAGAATCATGAACCTCATCTTCATCCTGGCCACGGGCTGTTTAGGATGCTGCCGCAATGCTAGTGATTCGTCAGCCACAAAGCCAAGGGCATCAGGTTCCATAGCCATTTCCCCATATTGTCAGGTCTTTGAACAGCAAGACCAGGAACAAAAGTGTGCAAATACACATTTTGGAAAATATTTAGTAATATATCTCCGCATCTGCAAGCTTTTTATTTATTTATTATTAAAACAGAAAAAATGCCATAATGAATGTGTATGGGAGACGGGGCTGGGCGCAAGCTCGACACGAAAGCGGATATCTTTGGAGTGGATCACCGCGAGCGAATCAGAGCAACGCAGAATATTATATGATTTTTCAAAGGTTAGTGAAAATCTCTCAGAAAGCGTGGCAGGGAATGTGAATAATAAGTTAGGGCCTTGTGGTGTTGGCCTGGTACGGATCGATATATCGGAGATTCTTTTTTCAGGTGGATGCCTGATATAAGATGTGTAGATTTGCACATTCACTCAGGTGACTTCAAGCTGATCTGGACATCTCTAGCATGAGTGAGTGATTGACAGGCATTGGGTACTTTTGAGTACGTACCTCGGTAAGATCACACTGGCCCCATTGTTCTGATTCTGCTCACTTCACGTTCACCAGCAGAATGGTTCTATTGATTTATGATGCATTATCCAAGGTTTGACAGCAGTTGCGCTGGGGGAAATAAAAAGCTCTTGTCGTTTCTCCTATGCCACTGTTCTCTGCCAACTGTCACTAGCTTACAGAGGAGCATTGACAGGCATTTGGTCCTTTTTGAGGACATGCCTCTGTAACGGATCACACTGGCCCCATTGTTCTGAACCCACTTGGCGTCCACATCTCATGAGAAAGTCACCTGTGATGTACACACCGGCCATGTGGTGAAAAAAGAACAGCAATTCCTCTTTTACCTAAGGCATGAGGCCCAAGGTCCAACGGTCCTTTCACAGAGACACCACTGACAGCATGCTGACTGGTTGCATCACTGCCTGGTATGGGAACTGCACTGCCCTCAACTACCAAGCATTGCAGAGGGTTGTGTGGACACAGCCCAGCACATCAGTGGATGTGAGCCCGTAGAATAATCAAAGATACTTGCCATGCCAATCACAGACAGTGCCTGTCTGCCTGTGCGTAGATGCAGCTATAGTCACACAATCACACATAACAGTCCACACACACTGGCACATTACAGTTTGTATAGTAAGACTGCACAAACATGCACACACATGTGTGTGTGTGTGTGTGTGTGTGTGTGTGTGTGTGTGTGTGTGTGTGTGTGTGTGTGTGTGTGTGTGTGTGTGTGTGTGTGTGTGTGTGTGTGTGTGTGTGTGTGTGTGTGTGCGTGCGTCTGCGTGCGTCTAAGAGAGGGAGAATGCTTGTGTCTAAATGTGTTCATGCATACACGCACGTTATGTGTTCATTAGCCAGATCATTAATGCACGCTCATACAGCAGAAAGACTGGAAAGTCCTGATTGTACTGTATATGACCAGGCCTGTGGCCAGCAGAGAGGGAGATGTTAATATTAAGTGGTTCCATTGATTTATGCTTCATTATCCAAAGTCTGACAGCAGTCTGCTGCACCAATGCAAAGAACCAATGGGTTTCCTAGATGCATTAGCACATACAACACATATTACATCTACTCCTCATGAAGTGTTGGTCATGTCCGAAAGTATAAGGTATAAGGAAAGTATGGTATCTCTTTTAGAGATGGGGTTAGAAGTTCAGTCACCCGAGAGAGACTTGGAGTAGAACCGCTGCTCCTTCACTTGGAAAGGAGTCAGCTTAGGTGGTTCGGCATCTAGTATGGATGCCTCCCGATCTCCTTCCTAGGAAGGTCCTCTATGCACGTCCCACTGGGAGGAGACCTCGAAGAGACCCCGAAGGACCAGATGGAAGGATTATATCTCTACACTCCCTGAAGGAGTGGAGGAAGTAGCTCAGGATAGGGAACTCTGGAAATCTCAGTTGTAACTGTTACCCCCGCAACCCGATTCCGGATAAGTGGTTGAAGATGGATGGATGGATGGTTAAGGGACTGACCTGTCCCTCAAACAATTCACTCACTATTGTCTACCTCAGCGGTTCTCAAACTATGGGTCCTGACCCAAAATGTCAAATAATTTCCCTCATAATATGGGAATGTGGTATAGTTTGAGAATCCCTGGTCTACCTAAACCTCAAAACCTACAGCATTCTTATAGAAATTTTGCAGAATGGACTCCAATCCACGTAATAGCTAGCATTGGCTATAACAGTCATGGTGAGTCACCTGTCCTGTTAACCATTCTCAACCTGGCGCCCCTATTTTGGGCTTGTCATTTAGAATGTAACATTTTTCAAAAAAGTGTCAATAGTGAAATAAACTATTTTCACACTATAAAATGTATCACATTTTACAATGAAGTGTAAAATAGGGAATATCATTAAGTTGTTAAAGTGCTATTAAGCTAGATGCTGAACACCGTATGGACACTCTCATTTGAAGTCATTATACTCTTTACTGTTTAAGACCTATTCATTTGAAAAGAAAATCACAGATGGCCTAAAAGTCAGGAAAAAAGAAACATCACATGGGGAAGTCGTCCTCCAGTTCCATTCCTATATTTCACATCTCTTTCACTTTCTTCCGCACATACACCGTACGTACAGTAACCGCCCTTCACTGGTCGTGTGATTTTTCTCTCCCCACACACACACACTCTTTTTGGACGAAGCTGAGGACTTCCTCCCAGGGACGTGCAGAGAATATTAACTCATATGCTGCCATTTAACAATACCTTCGTACTCTTTAACTGCCATTCGTCTCCATAGACTTCCATGTAATTCATAGTGCACGGATCATGCACACCCATGCCTAGATAATGCACCACGTGTGTCCACATTGCTCACAGCTTTCAAACAAAAAAATCCGAATGGAAATCCGTTCAGGCATTCATGAGATAGCAGCCATTATGTTTTACACTGTTGTGAGCTTGGAGGTCTGCTACCTGAGTTGTATGGGGGTTGTATGGGGGTTAAACAAGCAATTTCGCGATCGCTATCATGCCTACTAACGTTTTTGGGGTCCAAAAAAAAAAAAAAAAACTTTTTTTTTTTTTACTTTTTTTTTATTTACGGGATTCACGGGCGTGGCAGGGTGGTACAACGGGATTTTTAAGGGATTCACGTTTTTGGCAGTTAATGAGTTAAAGAGGCAGTGGCTGAAATTTCTAAAGGGGCCTTTTGGTGAAAATAGCAGATCTATGTGTGCACGTGCCTGCTTCCTCCGGTGACTCCTACTACAGGAGGCCCACAGGAAGAGTTGATGAGTCGACGCTCCTCTGACCCTGGGAGGAGGCGCGGGGAGTGACAGTACGACAGGGTGAGGAGATGGACGATGGAATGGGGATAGCAGAGGTGGAAGGAAGAAGTAAGGGAGATATGGACAAGGAGAAAGCTGGAAAGAA
Organism: Nannobrachium achirus; assembly: GCF_963921795.1. Taxonomy (NCBI): domain Eukaryota; kingdom Metazoa; phylum Chordata; class Actinopteri; order Myctophiformes; family Myctophidae; genus Nannobrachium; species Nannobrachium achirus. The sequence goes on from NC_137810.1 coordinate 32,215,344, forward strand.
GTGACTGAGGGTGCCGAGGGAGGAAGGGAAAGAGAAAGGAGAGGATAGAAGGAGTGGAACGGAACACACAGGATGATGAATTATGTCGTATTCATTCATACTCCTTATCAATACAGTGTCGCTTGTGGGTGGAAACATTGTACTGTATGTCCAAGACGGTTACTTTTCAGGAAAAAAAAAAAAAGAATGTGTGTTCCAATGGATCCAGTACAGTTTTTTCGTCACATTCTTTTGCTAATACTTTTCATTGGTTAAATTGGTTAGATATTTTTATACTGTTCTGAAGTTGAAGTTGAACTTGAGTCTGACACTGAAGTCACTGAAGACGGTGATGATTGGGGGAAGACAAGTGGGGGTGAAAAAAACCTTTCCACTGTAAACATTGTGGCAAGAGTTTCAGTTGGTCAGATCTCCTGAAGACACACCAGCGTATCCACACTGGAGAAACACCTTTCCTCTGTGAACATTGTGATGTGATTGTGATGAAGAGCTTAAAGAATTCATCCCACCTGAAAAGACACCAGCACATCCACACTGGAGAATAATCTTTCCAGTGTAAACTCTGTAACAAGAGTTTCAGCTTTTCATCTAACCTGAAGAGTCCTCAGCGTGTCCACACAGGAAAAAAAACATTTCCACCCTAAGTATTGTGATGCGTGCCAGACTTGACCACTTTAAAATTTGCGTCCCTATTTCCAACGCCATTTTCAATGTCTTTAGACAAACTGTTGTTTATTTATTGCTACTTACTGTATGTGCGACACTATGCAAGAAGCATAAAATAAGGCATTCATTTATGAAAAGAATTCTGACATCTGGCGATGATGAGATGCTTTCTGTGTGATCTGCCTCTTGTGTTCAGAATTAGTTAAGATATCTTGCATTTGTTTGCCTGGGGGCTCCCTGTCAACGGAACGACAGCAAAACACTAAAAGTCAGTCTGATTCATCGCTCCGATTGTAACAGAGGTTCTCTCTCTTCTAAAATGATGAAGAGCCACGAGGCTCGAAACGTCACGTCCATATATAAACTGTAAACGTTTGGAGCATGATGCAGTGTGCAGACCTTATTCTTCTTTGTGTTCTCTCTCTCATCTCTCATTCCCCCCATCCCTCCCACACCCTTTCACCATCTCTCTCTTTCTCTTTCTCTCTGTCATATCCAAGGCAGTGCTACTAGCCCAGGGTGGGGAACCCACTTCCTGTGTTTAAAGCATTGTGTTTATGTACAGTACACACACACACACACACACACACACACACACACACACACACACACACACACACACACACACACACACACACACACACACACACACACACACACACACAGTGCAAGCAATATGTTTTGAATGGGAATAACATGGTTACTAGGGATGGGAGTCTCGCTTGATCTTATTTACAGCCTGATGATTCTACTATTTAACAGGCATATCAAGGGTCTCAAGCTCAGTGAAGGAAACAACGCCAAGGGTTGTTGAGAGCAGGTGAGGGGAAAATGTACAATTTTTTTCTCTAGATTTGCTCTCATTAAAACAGGAAAGGGTCTCTTTAGAAGGCTATCGGTTATGTTTTTCACAGCATAATGTTGGAGACGGCCCTAAGTAATGATGGATTATTCTACAAATTTTGACAGGCCACATTTTGGACTTGAAACGGGTTGATTGAGATGAAATTGGTGTCACCAGTTTGGTTTTACTGCAGGTACAGCATAAGGTCAATTATGGCTACTAGGATGAGGAGATTTAGAATGAATGTCTTTTAAAGTCACCCTAGCGTCTGGCAGTCATTCAGCAAAGGCCTTCAGCATACAGCAGATAACGCATCACTCGTAACTCAAAATACCACATTCAAATACGTTGTCACAAAACTGTCGCGGTACGCTTGATTAATCGAGTCAGACTTGAGAACCTGTTTCTTTATTAGATGATGTGATAACGCAACCGTTCCCTACCCAACCAACCGACCATTGTTTCCAGGCATTCAAAATGTATTCAAATCAAATAGTCGTTCGCCCAGCCAACACACACACAATGCATTTTCTTTGGACTGCATGCTATTTTTCATATATATTAAAAATGTATTTTCCAATATCCAAATCCCAAGAGGCTGAAATTCTTTATAGGGAGGAAGGAAGAATGAATCAGACAGTGTCCTCAGCATAGAGATATTGCTGCTGCTGTGTGGAATCTTGGGGCAGTCAAATTTCCCATCTTAACCTGGAAATCTGTTCTGCTCATCTGCCTGCGATTCATTCAACCTTCCAACAACCAAATTAAGCTAAGCATTAGCATTCCCATTCCCTAAACGTTCATAGCGTTTTCCAGAGCGCAGTGAAAACGCATGCAGAACAGGCTGTGTCCTAATCTAATGTATTACAGTGCACACTGAAATCACAACCTTTAAAGGAAATGTCAGCACCCTATACCTCCTTTCTTCCCTAATGCCGAAAACAGCAGATCAAGAGCTCACAACGTGTCGTATCACGATGAAATGTGAGCTTGTACATCGCCTATTTTCGTGATGGACCTCTGTCGTACGATGTAGAGTATATCAGCCTATGCCCTGTTGTCTTTCTCTTTTTCTCATCTCACTCGGCATCTCTCTCTCTCTCTCTGTGTTTTTTGGTCTGTCTGTCAATACACACTGCCTTATCTCTGCTGTCAACCTGTCACCTCTTCCTTCATAATCTGATTTGCTGGGTCTGTCCATCTGTCACCTCTAACCTCATTCCTGTATCCCTCCATCCCACTGTGATGTCTTTAATATATGAGGGTAATGATATGATAGGATTGATGAGAGGATGGCGCTTCGCCCACACAGCAGTTAGCAGTCCACCGCAGGTTGAAAACAGATAGCTGGTTGAAAATAAATGTCCACAGGAAATGGACGGAGCGAGCATGCGTTTCAGGAAGTGCGGCGCGTGTGTGTGTGTGTGTGTGTGTGTGTGTGTGTGTGTGTGTGTGTGTGTGTGTGTGTGTGTGTGTGTGTGTGTGTGTGTGTGTGTGTGTGTGTGTGTGTGTGTGTGTGTGTGTGTGTGTGTGTGTTTCATGGCTCCTGCTGCGGTGGTCAGATAAGGCTAATGAACCAATGATCTCTCTAGAGGGCCATAAAGAGGATTTTTATCTGTTTTTCAAATTATGTCACCACTTTTTTTTTTATATGTTTTGCAAAAATGATGAAGGGGCACTTTCCCAGCGGCCCCCAAAGACCCCTCCTCGTTCTCACAGGTCTGCATCCCCATCTCTGTCCATCCGATCAGTTAATCAGTGTTGTCTCAGCGCATGAAGATTAAACACGGCGTGTTGCAGACAAACACGGCATGCGAGCCGAGCTGACAAATGTCCTTTGTTCTGGAAGCCGTTGCTCACAAAAGCAGGACCCAGGGACGTTTGGCTCTGAGAGTCAGACCACCTGGAGAACATATCAGTCCCATCTCTCAGTCACGTCAGACTCTCTTTGTGTCCCAGCCTGTAAACTCTGGAGTGCTAATTTAACTTGGAGTGTAAAGATGGACCAGACAGAGATGATATATCTTATTTATGTAGTTAACACTCCTACGACTTGTGATTTTTGCAAGTCGACTCGACTCAGTAAAAAGTTGAGTTGAAGTCTACTTTATCGTTTGATGACGTCATCACATCATACACGACCCCCCAATTATTTTGGGGGGTCCCCAGATGATTAACTTAATGTGAAACATTGTTTTCTCACTCAACTGTAAACAAACCAACATAAAGTTTAAGTGTATAGAGGGTATCTTCACATTTATAGTGCCAATTTAAGGACTTTTTAATACCTCTAAAATGGCAAATTAAACATTGTCCAAATTGTCATATATAGAGGCCGAAACTGTAAAAATATGCTATTTTCACAATAGAAAGTATTATTTTATTTTTGTTCAACTTCGACTTTTGACTTTCTCTGGTGGGAGTCGACTTGTGTAATTCGTTGATGCCCTACTACACACTGACTTACACACTAATATCTGTGTGTTTACCTGAGTGTAAAAATGGACCCATAAGAGATTTTACTTATCCCTTCTTTTTCTCTCTGCCTCTCTCTCCATCTCTGACTTTTTCTTCATCCTTCATCTCTCCCTGTCTCTGGCTGTCTTTCACAGGTTCTTATAGTGTTCCTCTAGGTCTGTCACACACACAGCCCCCCCCCTCTCTGACTCTATCTCTCTGTTCAACACGCACAGAAAACACATGTGCGCTCGCCCAGGGAGACCACGACGGCTGCTCTCGTCGCGTTTGACTTTCATTCCCTCACGTCTGTTTCGCCGTGTTAGCGTCAGCTGATTGGGGCCATGTTCCCTCCCAGGCCGGCTAATCAATCCAAGATGTCATTGACTTTCCACGGCAGCCATGGCGGGGACTTGAGGGGGCCACAGGGGGCTCCCTGCGCCTTCATAAATACAGTAACAGCTTTCTTAAATATGTGACAAAATACTGTTAACTTTTACGGGCTGGGGGCCTCTGTCTGCACCCTGCTTTACTAGGGGGAAAGAGTCCACCTGCAGTGGAGGACGGGCTCTCTCATATATAATAGTTTGTATGCCGGTGTCATGCACCTAAAATGGCAAATGTACAAGCTCACGGCACTATGAAGTGTGACGCGCTGTGATCTTGTAGATCGGCTATTTTAGATGTGCAACACAATGCGCAGTTTAAATCGGGCACGAGGCCATCCAAGTTCCATAAAAGCTCAAATTGAGCTGCTCTCGTCACTTCAGTCAGCTCTGCCGCCCCACTGTGCTTTAACTATGCTTGCACACACACACACACGCACACACACACACACACACACACACACACACACACACACACACACACACACACACACACACACACACACACACACACACTCTGTCTCATATACACTCGCGCACACCTGCACTTGATTGTCCAATTTGTAAACGCTTTAGTAGCCGCTGGGGAGAAGAGGAACGGTAAACACGCTGATAGCATCTCACATGAGATCACGCTGGTTGGAGCCATACACAGTAAAGTCCTCACTGCTCATTTAACTCTCCAGGGTGTAAAAGAGGTCAGTTTTTACACACTCAGGGTCAAGTTGTCACCGAGGATTTTACTGTGTGGGCTGGTCCACGTCAGGGGAAATGCACATACATATACATATGCATATATGCACACATGCACTCACTTAACGCATACACACGCTTATTGTTATGTGCAAGCTCACCGGCACACACATGCATGCACACACGCACACACACTAAATAGAGGAGAAAAGCAGGCACGTTTCTGAGTGACAGACGTGAGTGTAGCAGAGTGTTTAAGTGCGATGCGTGTCAGAGCGGGTTATGGTGTAAACGGAGTCTACTTCTAGCAATGCCACCCTGGGTATCACGCCCTCCCCCACCCGCACCCGGTTCAGAGGTCATTTGTCTCTGGGTTAGAGTTCGACCTGGACCCACTGCGGAAGTCTGCGAATGCAATTAAAGCGGGCGATTGACAGCAGTGCCGTTCCGTTCACTCCCCGTCCACCCTCACTCTCTTACCCCCACTTCTGGTTTCTCACTTTAGGAAAAGGGGGGGGGGGTTCTCTCTTTTTCATTCTCACCCTGCAGCATCGCTTAGCCATTTTCCGCTAAGCGGTCGATCTCCGTCCATTAAGGTTCCCATGGTGCGTTATCGCTGGCCGATATCGTGCGGAGACTAAAGAAATACTTCAGCTCCCATAGTTCAGCTCGTATGTATCTCCCAGCGTCAGGCATGCCTCTGCAGCCAATCATGATACACTATCGCTGATAACCAAGTATATTTACAATGCAACCCCCCCCCCCCATCCTGTGTATGATATCTTTACTAAACACACACACACACACACACACACACACACACACACACACACACACACACACACACACACACACACACACACACACAGATCCATCACCTTTTGTCTGTGTTTTCCCCCAGGAAGTAGACTTTGCACAGGGAATGTGGGATATGCTATATGGCGAGAGATAATATGTGGCTGGATGTAAACAGGTCTGCTTTTAATTGAGAGGCGGCATTCACGCCTCAGTCTCCTCTGTCCCGCCCCTTCTACCCTCACCTCGAGTCGCCTGTGTTTGTTTTTCTTTCTCTCCGTTCAAAGACAGCAAAATAAACAAGAGTATTTTCCTGGCTTACTTTCTCCCATTCCTGGCGTACCCTCTCTGAGACAGCCCTCGCCGTACCCTCTCTGACTCTGAGACAGTCAAGGCTATGTGTGTGTTGGTGTGGGTTTGTACACAGCAAGATCCTGAGTGTTAATTTCATATTTTGTCTTACATGTAATGTGAGGTTGTAGATCTGCTATTTCTTTACTATTTACGACTATAGTGCCATGGCCATAATAGTTTGAAAGGTCACCAGGTTGAAAATGATTAAACTGAGAGTGTACATTTTTTTTCTTTATTTTTTTCTTTCTAAAGATTAGTTTTTGGGCTTTTATCCACCTGTTTCCGCGAGAATTTACTGTAGCATTAATTGCGTGACACTTCTGGTTAACAGCAGACACAAGCTCACGTTGCGTCGCAGATGCGACCGTTGTGAGCTTGTAGATCACTCTCGGCTGCGGCGCCGGAAGCTGCCTGCACATTCTGCGCAGTGCACGATGGGATGTTGGAAAGTTGTGGATAACTTTATTGATAGGATAGACTGACAGGAGATGGGGAGTGACATGCAGCAAAGGTCGTCGGGATCGGGATTCAAACCCGCAACACGCTGTCAGGCATCAGAGCCTATGTGGTATGTGCCTGGACCGCTAGGCCAGCGGGCGCCCCACATTTTTTATTTGTATTTTATTTCATTGCCATGTCCTCTTGGGGACGAAGAGACAATTCACTGGTCCTGTTTCAGGGTCTGTTCTGTTCTGTGTGTGTGTGTGTGTGTGTGTGTGTGTGTGTGTGTGTGTGTGTGTGTGTGTGTGTGTGTGTGTGTGTGTGTGTGTGGTGGTGATGAGGTAACACAGTGTAGTATATGCAGTTCAGAATAACAAGAAATCTTATTTTAAACAGCCCCCACATCCTCTTTCAGCCCCATACTCCGCCTATTCATAACTCAGCTAGGAGAGATTAGCATATCGCTACTATATTTAACTCTGGAGCCTGTGCCTTTGAGAGTGTGTGTGCGTGTGTGCGTGCGTGCGTGCGTGCATGCGTGTGTGTGTGTGTCTTTTGTGCGTCCTATCCCCCCAAAAATGGTAACACACCCACATCGAATGAGAGGACTCCTTTGAGAAATGTGTTTCTCATGTTCTCATGGTGTAAAAATGACGCTATCGCCTGCTGGCTCTGAAAAACTGCAGCTCTGTCCTCTTTACAAGGAGCAGGGACTGTGTGTGTGCGTGTGTGTGTGTGTATGGTCAGCTCAGTTGGAGTGTATGTTTCAGTATTAAATAGTGAATGACGGTCTTTATAGGACCTCTTACCCTCCCCTGCTGAAAACATGGAAAGATTGTTTACTGAAGACTAACTGTTCATACGGCCAGAGGTCACCAGCAAGTTCAAGTGTGTGTGCGAGCGTGTCTGTGTGTGTGTGCGTGTGTGTGTGTGTGTGTGTGTGTGTGTGTGTGTGTGTGTGTGTGTGTGTGTATTCACTTCCCTGTGTGCATAGCTATGTTTAGAAGTGCAAACACGCTTATATTAATATCAAGGGGATGGGTGGTGGTGGGGGGGGGGACTTGGTTGATGGAATGTACATATTTTGAAGTCCATCGGGAGAGTGGGTTTTCATTTATGAACTTTTCATGTCTTTTTGCTCTGCGTCCGTCAATGTGAGTATATGCCTATATATGACATACAGTATGCAGTTGCACACGGTTAATGGCGGGCTCCTTATGTGTGGAGGGAATGTTTTGTCCATTGTATCCTGGACAGTACCTCTTTTACTTAAAATATAGGCTGTTTTTACGTTGTCTTTGTTGTTTTTTTACTTAGACAGCCTAGAGAGATGAAGTTGAGGACAGGGTTGGGGGGGGGGGGCACACATGCAACACAGGTCTCGCGCTGGAATTGAACCGAGGACATTGAGATCATATCGTCGTTGTCGGGTGGAAACCTTGTATCTCCAAGTTTCAAATGTATACGTTTCTTTCGCAAAGTAAAGCCCTGCTTCATCATACAAGGCCGTCGCACAAAAGTAGTGAAAACAGCAGATCTACAAGCACACAACGCCTTGCGGTGCGAGGCGTTGTGTGCTTGTAGATCGGCTGTTTTCACTAGTTTAAATCATTCTTAAAATGGTAAATGCAAAACGAACGGTTTTGGACATACAAGGTTTTCACTCGACAACGACGATATGGTCAACACGCTATAAAGTCAGCTACTTTACCGGTACGCCCCTTTTGTACTTTTGTGTTTGCGTCCAGTTGGGTCCCTTTTCCCTGTGTAGTGGACCGGATGTATATACCCATCACTATGTGGGACCTCTGTCTCTCAAACCCCACGACTTCTAATGTGTCTGTGAGTGACCGTCATATCACTGAGAATGTCTGTCTTCCGAAAGCACAGCCAACCACAGCTGTCCGCTGTGTCCCGACAGAACATGGTTACAGTGACCCTTAAGCAGACAACCCAGGGTTGCGGTCACCTCTGCGTCATCTTCCCAACCGTGTTACACAGCGTGTGTGTGTGTGTGTGTGTGTGTGTGTGTGTGTGTGTGTGTGTGTGTGTGTGTGTGTGTGTGTGTGTGTGTGTGTGTGTGTGTGTGTGTGTGTGTGTGTGTGTGTGTGTGTGTGTGTGTGTGTGTGCTTTGAGTGAGGTCAGCGCATATAAATATAACCTCGTCTGTCTTCGACTGACGTCCAGACAGTCTGCGTCTGACAAGGGAAAAAAATGCCGCAGTCTCCGACTTTTTTGGTCAAAACACAACGGGAGAGAGGAGAGGAGAGGAGAGACGGGGCCAGGGGGAGAGGAGGAGCGGGAGGGAGGGAGAGTAATAGTTTCAGCCATCTCTAAAAATAGGGGTCCCTGTAAAAGAAAGTTGTCCTGCTAAAAATCACAGCTCCATAGCAGCATTTAGATGATGTGTGCTCCCTGAGGTGGAGCCTGGGAAAGCTAACTGTGTGTGTGTGTGTGTGTGTGTGTGTGTGTGTGTGTGTGTGTGTGCGTGTGCGTGTGCGTGTGCGTGTGCGTGTGCGCGCGTGCGCGTGCGTGCTTGCGTGTAGAACATGAAATACTTTGTCTCAGGACAGGGCGTAAACCAACTGGCCTGTGCTTGTCCTGGCCCAATAGAGTCTGGTCTGGCCCAGTCCAGATTGGCCTAGTCTGGTCTGTGACTCAGCCAGATCTAGCTCATCCCCAATCCCCATTTACTGACTCACTATCTGGCTTCGTATCGTATAGGCCATGATTGGATGAGATTACACATGCTTGGCTGAGAAAATACATTGAATGCAGTCAATTTTGTATTCTTTCACTGGAATACAAATTTAGACTGACACTGTAGATTGACAGATTGACCCGTCAAACTTTCTACTGTGGCTGTGGCTGAAACTCTGAAAGGCGGAGAAAATAAAGAGGAAGAATACTCTTTTTCTTAGAAGGGAGTTGGTGGCAGAGACAGGCCCAGGGGTGTCGCACCAAATTCTGGGCCCTGGGTACTTCAACTATTGAAAAATAGCAGATAGGAAGCTTGTAGATCTGCTATTTTTGAAAAATTATGAAAAAGTGTGCAATTCTTTGAATATTTCAAATCCTTCTAAGGTTTTTTGAAAAACCTATGTTTCCATGTCAGTCGTGCTCAAACCTTTTCAAGTGAAGGACGATATGTAGAAATGATATGTATTTGGCCACAGACCCCCATCTCAAAATATTTAGTTCCAGGGACCCCCCAGAAGCAAAATTTGAGTTACAAAAAATACATATATTCAAATATTTGCACACATTTTCACGACTTTTCCGCGCTGCGAGCTTGTAGATCTGCTATTTTTCAAAAGCTAAAGTATATAAAATAATTAAGGCCCCTCCACCTTGGGCCCTAGTAACTCAGTCCCACTTTTCCCCCCCTTGTGACGCCCCTGGACAGGCCTGAGTAAATTCACAGACAGTATGCGTGCATGGAACAGCGATTGGAAATTACAACCCACTCTGAGAATAGAACCCTCACCAGTTAGGAACTTTTGGAATGTCAGCATACCAGTATCCATTTTAGTGGACTTGCTCACTCTGTCCTGTTAACCCAATATCTGGTTCCACTGGATGACTGCAGCAAAGGGCAGAGGCATGGTTGTACTGGAGCAGAGATTTGATCGAATGGACAAAGTGCTATTTTAGCCAGGTGGGTTGTCTGTTCTGGTGCCATGGGTGACAGATAGGACTTTGCTAGCTAGCTGGATGGACTATTTGAATAAACCCAAGCTGAGAAGGATGTGATCTTTGCTATGCTGCTATGCTGTTCTGGGCTATTAGGAGCAGGCTATGTCGGCGCTAATCCCTAATGACATCCCCTAAACAGTTTCAAACCAATTCATTTTTATGTGGTGATGAACACCGGCCTTAATAGATAGTGTAATTTAATGTAATGACAATGTGATTAGAGCTGTTTATTGTCGATTGCAATCCCAACCACAAACACTTGGTTTTGCTGCTGTACTTCATGTCTACTAGTACTCTCATGAAGCACATTGTTAGGCCTATGGTAGTGCAACATGTTTATTTAGCCTATACATAATGTATGTATACAGTACATGTTGTTCATATGCTTACAATGATGTCATAAAAAATTACATATAAAAAAAAATAACATAATTGAAATTGAAATTCTAATTCTAACTTAAAAACCTGAAACTTGTCAGACAGAAATTGTCTGCAAAAGTATTTAAGGAATTTATAATGTCTAATGTTGAGCACTGGATCAATAAAGTGATTTGTTTTCTGTTGTTTTTTTATATATATATATATTTCCCTTTAGTAAAAGGTAAAAGAATCCTTTCAACAGGTTATGTTTTCCTTCAATTCGACACAGGCATCAATGAATCAACAAAGGCATGTACAGTACTATGAGAGCCCACCCTGCCACTACCCCACCCGTTTCCCTGTTCCTCCACCCCTCCTCTCCACCCATCCGACAGTCTCTCCCTTCCTCCTTCCCTCCACTCCCCGTCCAACCCTCTCTCTCTCTCTCTCTCTCTCTCTCTCTCTCTCTCTCTCTCTCTCTCTCTCTCTCTCTCACACTCTCTCACTCTCTCCACCTCCATTTACCAGCCCAACCCATCACACATCCCACACATACTGTAGGCCACATTGGAGGAATGGCTATTGAGGTCTGCATCATCTGTTGTGTCATCCGTTGTGATGACATGTCTAACCACTTAAACTGTATACTTTGTTTTACTGTAGTCCCCCGGGGTCCCCTCCTTTTCCCCCTCTACTCACTGTAAACCAGAGCCCTTAGCTGAAATATAGCCGATCTATTAATGAGCTTTCTAAATCTGCTGTTTTTGCGGAATATTCGCCTACTGTATTTCCATCCATTGTTGGACTATTATGACATGGGTAGAATAGGGATGCTAGGGTTAATGTGGTTTAGCCATTTCCTCTAGCCCCCTTTTGAGTTGCATAGCGTTTACATTTGTGATCAATTGTAAAAAAGATTGTCGAATCAATGCGCCACAAAATCCTTGCAATCTTTTTTCCTGTTCCTCTGGTAAATGAACCATCAAAATCCATAACAATGATTCTTCAGTCTCTCTATCTGTGGTCTAGTTGGCCTTGTCAAACAGTTTGAAGAGTAACGGACAGTTTTTAGTTATTGCGTTGGCACGGCTGGACTGGTCCTGTGATATCTTGTTTGGCTGTTTAGAGAAGGGGGGGGGGGGGTAGATATCACTCATATCTCTGACGTGGTGGTTTGAATATTGATCGTTGACAAACCCTGCAGGCAGGCGCACGCGCGTGTGTGCGTGCACAAACATGTGCATTCTTTTATGCATGCATATTTATACGTGTGTGTGTGTGTGTGTGTGTGTGTGTGTGTGTGTGTGTGTGTGTGTGTGTGTGTGTGTGTGTGTGTGTGTGTGTGTGTGTGTGTGTGTGTGTGTGTGTGTGTGTGTGTTACGCATGAGAACCTTAACGCACAAAGAACAAAAGGATCTTTTGAGCACAGAGGAAGCTGTCAGACATGTCCTCCTCTCTAATCCTCTGTTTTGGGATTATCCTTGTGTTATGGAATGCTATATCTCACTCTCTGTGTCACACACACACACACACACACACACACACACACACCATAATAATCAAGCACTTGTCGCTGGTAACTTTATACACTCTATTTATTTAACCATTTGCCAACCACAGCCACCTGCTGCATAACACTGAGATAACGGCATCGAATGACGTTCATAGTAGCTCAGTGATGGCGCAGTCAAACGTTGATATTGTCCAGCCTACTCCTCCTTCCTTATTTACCAAGTCATAGGTTAATAGCTTAATTGCCTGGTAGAGGAGAGCTTCCTCATTGGTTGGTTTTGGAGGTTAAGTCAGAACTTACAGTAATGGATGATGAAGGGAAAATAATTTCTTGAGTTAGAGAGGTGGCGACAAAGCATTTTATCAATCTCAGAAATAGTTTATTGCAGATGTTCTGTTTGAAAATTGACAACCTAAGACTAAAGGACAACATTGTTTTGGGGCGAACAAGGGCTCCTATTTTAGATTGTAATTATAGAAAACAAAAGATGAGTGTTACAATGTTTTAATTTACTGATTTCTATCGTTTTAGCGATTTTAGTGATTTTGATTTCAGTGTGTGTAACACTATACTGACAAAGTCCATAGACTCATAGAAGACTTGCAGTACGACTAAGCATTACAGAGCACACAGTCCGGCAGTCAACCATGTTCCCCAGTAGCTGAGACGCTATGGTTCACTACTGTACAGCTCCATGGGATTGTTCTTTTTTTGAAAGGCAGTTTTGGAAAAGGTTAACATATCCAACACACATCTGTCCAGGTTTTCTATTTCTTTATACGTACAACCCTCAAGCCACCTCAGACAATTATGGCTGCTCTAGTTCACAATACAAGCTGAGCACTGCTGAAGTAAACATACCAAAAAGCAGCACCTCGAGTCATGTCCTTATCAGGTACAAAACTTCCGACTGTCAAAAAGACTAGACTCTTATCTACGTACAAAGAAGAATGTCTGGGATATGTTATTAGAGCTAATAGGATGCTTCTTAATGGAGGCATGTGTGTTGGAGGACATGTAGGAAGGAAGTAAACCCCTCTAACCTTGTCTAACCTTGTGATGCGATAAGGACAGTGATAAAAAACTAAAATACTTTCTGATGAATATGAGGTTTAATATAGCCGTTGCATTATGTAAACATCAGTGTGACTCCACTGCAGTAGTAGGAGCCGATATGTCCTGGCCCTGGTATCAGTGCAGGTCATACTGTGGAGCTGTAATTTCAATACTATTTGCCTAATCTCAGTACAAGATGGCTGTGGATGATTGCGGGCGTATCCGGGAAGCAGTGGCCATGATGGATGTGGGTCCCAACAGTCCAGCTGATAACGGCCTCAGTATGACGTACATGATCTACACCATGCCCTTAGCACCAGTGTGACGTTGCACAGTGGTGTGTGTGTGTGTGTGTGTGTGTGCGTGCGCGTGTGTGCCTGTTCCCTTGCGAGTGTGCGTGCATGCCTATACGTGTCATGTGCAAGTGTGCATGCATGTTTGTGTGCTTCAACATGCATGATCACGTGCAAGCATGCCAGTGAGTATGTTCCCGTACAAGTTCCCGTACACGGCTGTGTTTGTGTGTGTGTGTGTGTGTGTGTGTGTGTGTGCAGGGCTGTATTAACCACTGGGCCGGTGGGGCCATTGCCAGGGGCCCTTGGCTCTCAGGGGCCCTTGGGGGGAACTGGGCCGCGTGGTCATTGACAATTCAGTAAAATGAAATGCACATGTTAATTAAAAATCAAATGCGTGGGCCCTTCTCTGTTGTCTACAGGTGCTTTCTTGGCCCGCAGATGATCATCATGGCTTAAAATCCGAGCTGGGCAGTGCGCGTAGGGAGGGAGGGGGGGTTATGGTGGAGAGTTGGGGGCCCTAATTTTTTTTTGGCCAGGGGCCCTCGCGGGGGTTAATCCGTCCATGTGTGTGTGTGTGTGTGTGTGTGTGTGTGTGTGTGTGTGTGTGTGTGTGTGTGTGTGTGTGTGTGTGTGTGTGTGTGTCCACTCGCCAGTGTGCGTGTCAAGGTGCAAGTCAGCGTGTTTGCGTGCGCGTTTGGTGAAATCACACGTCTCAGTGCGAGTCATTAATCTCATTATCAGTGGTATGAGGCGGGGCTGGCAGACCAGCGCGCTACATCTGCTACTATTCAAGACATCGTCTGGACCACGCCAAATAAGAGCACACTTCTCGTCTTATTTTTCAGCCTTTTGACATTCTTGCCTCGCAGCTGTGCAAGCAAGTTGTGGAATCGAACTGAGAGCTGCTCGGTTAACTGTGAAGCAGAAGTGTGGGAAAGTCGGGCCCTGTCTCAAGTGACAGCCTGACAGGCTTGTCGCTTCTCCAAAAACCCTCTGCAGAATCCCACAGTAAAAAGCCAGAGTGTTTTGTGCATCCAATCAGGGTCCTGTGAGTGCACAGTGATTTACCATTGATTTACAGTACTCAGTGGCGCGGTGTACGTCGTCCGGCTAAAAATAGCAGATCCGCAGGCTCACTGAACTTGTAGATCTGATATTATCTGATTTATAAGTGTTAATCAGTCTTACTATGACATGCTGCAGTTGGACCAAGCCCCCAGAACCCAGGGCTAGATTTGAAGCAACCCCGATGGTGGCCAAAGTTGGAACTGCAGCCTAAACGCGCATTTTGGCCCCGCCCCCTCCACTCCAGACAGGAGAGGAGAGCAGCGTGACGTCATTTTGGAACCACGCTGGTTCCAATTTCCCCCAGAATGCACCTGGATTAGCTACATGCTAGCACGTAGCCGTTGCTTCAAAACGCCACTGAGCACTTGCATTGAAATGATAGTGGGGGCGGGGCTCGTCCGCTCTCTATTTTATATATACTCTATGAGTTAGACCGACGCTGTGTTCTGAGAAGGGAGTGAAGTCTTGCTTCCCTCCCCAAGAAAGATCATTCCATGTGCTTTGTTTCGTATAGGACCGTGATTCAGTCAAATCCTGTGTACAAATCCTTTTGGCTCCATTTGTTCACCTTCACAGTTAAATACCTGTAAGGGTCCATTTGGTTCCTGTCATTCATTTAGCTGGGGAGCCCCTGGAACCCTCTCAACTACTCCTGGTGGTCTTGTTTCTCAATTCAATATTTTGGCCGTAAGTTCTAATGTCCACTTTAATGCGCTTTGTATTTAGCAAGATTTTAGGCTTGCATGTTTTTGCTGGGCTGGGTGTTGTTTGCCATTGTACACTTGTGTGTCTGGGTATTTCAAAGTATGATACAGTCGGTAGCAACATTGCAGGCAGGGAAATTATTTTGTGGATAAAAAGTGTGCGTGCGTGCGTGCGTGCGTTTGCGATTGCGTGAAACTGGAAGGTTAATGGCGTTAGCAGGCTGTGATTGAGGCTGATGGCTCTGGCCATAATAGCAGCTCCATTAAGTGTTTACTGTGAGCCATTACACATGTCAGCCATGGTCAGACAGCCAGAGACGGAGGAGAGAGTAACAACCTAGAAGACTAGGAGGCAGGGAGGGGGCAGCAGTGTTAATGTGTGCTTGTTATTTGGCCTACAATGGGCTATGGCTGCTTACAGGATGGAGTTTTCTTTCTCTGGAGCGCTTGCTTTTGGTGGAGATGAGAGAGGCGGGTTAGGGTTAAGGTTAGGTTTAGGTGACGCCTCGCCGATGTGTAACCTTTCGGCACCTCTGCGCGGTCCAAGTGAACACAATGGAGCGCTCCCTACCTCCGGTTCAGCCAATCACAAGCTTCAAAAATGAGTTTGGAGCGTGGTTATCCCGTTTTCACCCTAGAGAAAGTAAACTCGTGGGGCGCCCGCTGGCCTAGTGGTCAAGGCGCATACCACATACTAGGCTATGATGCCTGCTGCTGGCGTCGCCGGTTCGATTCCCGATCCGGACGACCTTTGCCACATGTCATTCCCCATCTCTCTCCCCATTTCCTGTCAGTCTACTGTGTCCTATCAAATAAAGGCATAAAAAGCCCAAAAACATATCTTAAAAAAAAGAAAGTAAACTCGCTTACAGGACATCATGGTTTGTTGGTGTCTCCCCTTAACTCTGACAGTTTACAAATGGAACCAAATGGACCCATCAGTGTAATTTTGCCTTGCCAATATAGTCTGCGATGTAGGAAAATATTATTTTATACGCTGTGAATGAATTGGAAAATGTTTAAATCTTTTGTTAACAGACATCACAATTGGTTTTCATCAAAGAGAAGACATGTGTGTTGAAGTGGCGCATGCATAAAGTACCTTCCTATTATGGTGGAGACTGGGGTTCAATGCCAACGGTGTCGAACTGGGAGGGAGTGCACGTTCCTCAACATACAGTATGTAGAGCAAAGCGGGGGCTCGCAACTCACTTTTGAGTTTTGAATGCGCCAAGACCTACGTCGTAGGCATATACAGCACAGTATAGGCCTGCGACGTTTCCATCCTTCTGTCTTTTTGAGCAGTGCTCCTGGATGGAGCTAAGCTCCAACATCTGACTTTTTCCGGGCTCTGAAACGTGGCCCACATCTCGCCTACATCTTGGCACAAAGCACTCAAAGTTTGTTGTCTGTGCTCTGAAGCATGGCCTACATCTGGCTTACACCTTGGCACAAAGCGCTCAAAGTTTGTTGTATGCCCAGGGTCACGCCATGGGCATAATATTTTGGTATTTTTGCCATTCCTAAGATTGTATTGTAATTTTATCGTAAGTAATCAATAGAAATAAAAAGTCATTTTGGGGGTGAACTACTCCTTTAATGAAATTAACACATAAATAGCAACGCTCACTTCACACAAGGTGTGATTTTCAAGTATCAACTAGAAACAGGAAGTGACATCTTTATATACATATCCACATGTTACACACTCTTTAGAGGATCTCAGGAGCTGGGAAACGGAAGGTTAACCAGTTTGATCCCGGGCTCGCCGTGAGTTAGTGTCGAAGTGTCCTTCAGCAAGACACTGAACTCCAAATGGCCTTGCATGGTTTCTTCTGCCGTCGGTGTGTGAGTGTGTTTGTGAAAGGGTGAATGTAATGCACAATCGCTTTGCTTAAGGTGCTATATAAATGCACCATTTACAATTCAAGTGAAAAGAAAAAGATGGCAACTAAATGTGTATTGGGGGAGGCGTGGTTATCTACACCTTCCGCAGACCAACAGTAGGGGTTAGTTATTAAACTAAACTGCAGGAGAAAATAAAAACGATCAAAAGCAGTTGGTGAACAAAAATAATTATTAAATAGAAGAGATATTCCGCACAAGACAGAACTTGGCCAAAATATCCGAGGTATTAAAAGTCACAACTCCCTTGAGATTAGGACAATTCTGCGCACGGGCGGGGGCTTCCTCACATATCACAAGTGACATATTTGACAGTTTCGATACATTTTCTCCGGGAGTATTTGATTGCAGCATGTAGGAGGTCTGGTTCTCTGAGGCTGAGTGGGGGACGGGTCAGCGAATGGCCATGAGAACAGGAAAGGTACACTCTGAGTGTGAAGGACTCAACCTCTGAGCTGTTTATCAGATAGCAAATGAACCAGAGAAACCCAGAGAGAGAAGGAGGGAGGGAGGGAGGGAGGGAGGGAGGGAGGGGGACATTGGAGAGAGAGGGGGAAAGAAAGATGGTGGAGGGAGGTGATTTGGGGAAAGAAGGAAGGTGGTAGAGAACTGGGGAGAGATTGGAAAGAAACAAGTAGGGACAGAGGCAAAAAAAAAAGAGGAGAAATATGGAAACATGTGTACACCTAGACCTAGGCCCGCTTGGTGGTTATCGATGAGTAGATGTCGGAATACACACAACAAACACACAAGTCTTCTCACATGTAGGGCTGTCACAATTTATTTCATAATCGTTTCCATGTTGAAAAATTTTCCGATATTTGTTTTTTAAGTAAAGAATAGTGGAAATAGCAGATAACAAGCTCAAAACGCGTCGCATATATCAATGTTCTTTTTTAAGTATAAAGTTGTCAAATATGTCAGTAATTTCTTTGTATATTTAGGTTATGTGTCATATCTACCATGTGTAACTTCAAAGCCTAAAAGCCAAACAGAAATGTAATTGTCAACGACAAAAACACAATTAAATAGTTAATCACAATTATTTGAGTGACAATTAATCGTCATGTAAAATGTCATAATCGTGACAGCCCAACTCACATGGTTCCGTTCAGCCTCACTTGTCTCCACGTCACGACGGGCAGAAAAGCACACACGGTGTTATTTATTACATTACTTGGTTGAAAAATCAGCGGAGGCCATATCACTCAGCTCCTGTGATAAACATTTTCTCTGGCTGCGAGGGCAGCGGAGCGGCCCTCGTTTTCCCCACAACACCCATCATCACCGACGTCCAGTTCGCTACATAATCCACATTCATCAGAGGGGTGTAAGAGAACCAGGCAGCTTCATTACCAGTCCAAATAATCGGCCGGTCAGACGATCAAAACAGTATTACGGTGTAGATGTCACGCGTGTTTGGTATTTCACTCTTTCCGGTGATAATTAGTTCCTGGACCCATGAGCCAGCCGAGCTGACTGGGCCAGTGTACGGTACGTGAATTCATTTTTGATTTCAGTCATCAGCCTGGCTCTTGTGCAAGCAAGCTGTTAATTTGTCTTGAAGCTTACACAGTAACATGTTTCCATTTCCCCAGTGCTCAAATGCTGAATTACTTGAGTTATCCATGAAAAGTATTTCATCTCATTCTTCGTCATTTCTACTCCATATAGTCTCCGTTTGACTAATGGCTTGTCCTGTGTTTGCTTTCTCTTACACATTGTGTTGACAGAGAGAGAGCGACATTTTGCTTTGTGAGTTTAGTTCAGTTAATTTTGCCATCAACCACACAAGCATAAAATTGAGAGACAAATGAAACACCACCTCGGGTTGCACGGGACTTTGTTTTGAAACATGACTATGTGACGATTGGTGTGTTCCGCTGTCAGTCAAACGCGGGGGTCCGTCACCATTGGCTGATGGCACAGTGTGAGAATCTGGTTTGTCCATTAGGGGTCAAAGGGTGAGAGGTCAGGTGACGGGCTCAGGGGAGAGATTGACACAGTAGACCACTCAGGTGACCCCAAACCATTCCCACGTAGAGCAGCATCCACTCCCAAGGGACGAGCATTCCATCACTACGTGTGTGTGTGTGTGTGTGTGTGTGTGTGTGTGTGTGTGTGTGTGTGTGTGTGTGTGTGTGTGTGTGTGTGTGTGTGTGTGTGTGTGTGTGCGCGCACACACGCATGTAGGTGTATTCATTTTGTATGTGATTGCATAATCAGTATTTGTAAACCTATTTGAAGCCAATATAATAGAATTGTCAGTAGGCGATATATATAATTATAATAATATTTTGTGATAAGCTCTTTGTTTACTTACAGAGATTGGAGAAATTTATATTCTTTATAGGTGTGTATTTGTGTGTGCACACGCGGGCATGTTTGTCTGCCCGTGTGTGTTTGTGTGTGTGTGAGAGAGAGTCACTCAGCGCTGAGTACTACAGCAGAGGGAGCACAGATAAAATGTGCACAGCGAGACGGCCAACTTCGGCGCTGTCCAACCTTACCGCATAAAACCTGCTGATGTGGCTGGACACACACACACACACACACGCACACACGCACACACGCACGCACGCACCGATACACAAAACCCACACACAGTCTTGTCTCGCACACATCCAAGTATAGCACATAAAACGTGCTGATGTGCTGCTGGGGAAGCGAAGGCGAGCAGCAGCAGGAGTCTTTAAGTCACCTCAGTAGGAGACAGAGAGCAGAGCACAGTGCAGCCAAGCTGCAGACCTCACCACCATCCTCCTGTGTCCTGTCTGGATTATAGCTCCACTCTGAGTCTACATGACTGTGTGTGTGTGTGTGTGTGTGTGTGTGTGTGTGTGTGTGTGTGTGTGTGTGTGTGTGTGTGTGTGTGTGTGTGTGTGTGTGTGTGTGTGTGTGTGTGTGTGTGTGTGTGTGTGTGTGTGTGTGTGTGTGTGTGTGTGTGTGTGTGTGTGTGTGTGTGCGCGCGTGTGTGTGACCTGTGAGAGCACTCATGTTGATATGTCTGCGTACTTCCATCGTGAAAATATGTTTGTACACATTGCAAAATTCTGAGTGTTAATTTAACCACTTAAACGCTATATGTAGTACTTCTTTGACCAGAAGCCTATACTAGGCTTTCTCTTTTTTTCTTCTTCTAAATACTAAAATATCTATAATATATTATACTAGCCCTTACCCGTTCAAAGATATGAGCTCCGAAAAGATGTGCAGTGTGTGGGTTATGGGATGTGCACTGTGCACACAGTATATGAGGGATGGAAAGTAACTTTAACTGGTGCTTGCATGATAATACGGTATGTAGGAGCATCAATGTAAGAAATACCCGTTTCGTTTAATGGCTATAGAGATACTGTGTACCGATCTGCATGATTTTTGGACAACATCTGTAACAGGGCCAGACAACCGACCCCCCCCCCCCCCACACACACACACACACACACACACACACACACACACACACACACACACACACACAGAGCTGGTTAAACATGTTGCCTCATGCTAGATGCAGAATAGATATGCCTCAAGCTAGATGCAGAATAGATATAGATACACCATAAAAATGCTAATATACAGCATATGATTTGTGAAAGTGACAAACGGGCTTCACAGTTATGTCAGGTGTGTTCATATGCTAATGGTGATGCGATTTCAGATCAATTGCTCCAGCCACTGAGGAGAAACGCTGTGACAGACACTCACTCAGACAGACAGACAGACATTCCGAAAATGTTATGTTTGATATAACTAAACACAAATATCTGCTGAGCTTGGAGATCTGCAATCTTTGCCAAATGTTTTCCTCCTGGGCTGGCTGGGTTGTTGTTTTTAGGTGTCGGTTTTGTTCTGCTCTCTTCGGACATGCGCAATCAATTTCCATTGCCTTCTTCTCATAATGATGATATCCATGTTGTCTTGTTTATACAGGCTGAGTAGATGTTGGTTGGATATGGTTTTGGGCTAGAATATTTTTGACAGTTTGCTGAGATAACTTTCTGTCATTCTTCAACACTGAGCCGTATAGCAGGGTAGACATGCTGTTGTTTGCTGTTGTATTTGTTAATGTTAAAATGTGTTCAATCATTTTTCCCTCTCAGAGTTAAAAAGAACCTTCTTTTTTTCAGTGGTTATTCTCAGGGAACACTATTCACTGGTCTCTGAAAGTATACAAATGGCTACAGGTCCATTTGACTCCATTTGTACATTCTGTGTTACAGACCCGTAAGGGTCCATTTGGTTTCCCAACCATCAATCATTTAGACCACATGTTGAGAACCAGTGGTCTTGAACATGTGTGTTCAAGACAACATAAGAGTGTGTGTGTGTGTGTGTGTGTGTGTGTGTGTGTGTGTGTGTGTGTGTGTGTGTGTGTGTGTGTGTGTGTGTGTGTGCGTGCGCGTGTGCGTGTACAGTGGTGCTTGAAAGTTTGAGAAAATGTGAGCCCTTTACCTACATACCTTATGCGCCATGCTGTAAAAAGGCTGCATTGTGCATGTTAAGTGATAGCTTTAACTACGTACTGTACCTCTTAACACCAGCCAGAGGACAGGAGCCAATAGAGTTATCATAGGCCAACAGGTGCCTTGTATAATCTGGCCTCATTGGGGAAATGAGGGTCCCATCTACACTTGGCCCCTCCTTTTATTCCTCTACACCAAATCTCTTCATCAAGCCGATCTACAAGCTCACAATCCATCACAATGCGTCATTACAGCTACATCCCACTGGCTGTGTCCGTGTGCACATATGCATAACTATTGCCTAATACAGTGGTTCTCTACCTTTTCAGGCTGTGACCCCCAAAATAATCATATTTTAACTGGGGACCCCTCAAAATAATACTTTTTTTTAACTGGGGCTCATAATGCCTTGAGGCGTTGTGAGCATGTAGATCTGCTATTTTTACATTTTCTGCCTCTAATATTTGACAATTTGGTCAATGTTAAAAAGTCCTTAAATTGTCAATTTACGAATGTGCAGATACCCTCTATATACACTTAAACTTTATGTTGGTTTGTTTACTGTTGAGAGAGAAAACAATGTTGCACGTTAGGTTAATCATCTGGGGATCCCCCAAAATAATTTGGGGACCCCCCTCCCCTGGGGGGACCCACAGGTTGAGAAACACTCGCCTAATATACTAATGTGTTTGCCCATGCTGATATGCACAAATACACATTTGCGCATCTCACTCTCTAGGTGCACACATGTCGGAGTATGTATGTGTGTGTGTGTGTATGTGCCCCTCTCTCAGTGACCGTGTCCTCGCGCATGTGTGAACGTGTGCGCGTGCCTCTCCTGACCCCTCTGGTGGCCCTTCTAATCAGGCTGGACGTGCCGAGGGGTCACCAGCGCCGACCTTCTGGCTCCGGTTCACCATAAATATTATGGGACCATGCATAGACGCTCTGCCTGGCTGTTTAATATAGTGTCTCTCTCTGTTCAGGGCCCAGGACTATCAGCTTTCACTGGGGTATACAGACTTGGAATAATAATACAGCCTGGACCTCACAGTTGCAAATAGACATCTCAAGGTCTGATTTGCGCTCACAATGTGTCGCATTGTAGAGCTTGTAGGTCAGCTAAAAAAGGTGTACGCCACTAAGTATAACCCATTAAGACTTGAGGCCGATTCTATGAATATAGCAGATTTTGTTGCTATTTTTGAATAGCCAAAGCTAAAAATCTAAAATGACATGGATGCTTTTTTCCGATTATAATTGGATAAATCATGCGTAAGAGCAAGTAGAGATGATGTGTTTGTCTCCACAGCGCTTTTTCAGCTGCTCTCAACTATTGCCTTTTATTCTGCATGTGTCTGCATTTAGTGCTGGTGCTGTGGTGTGCATTTAGTACTGGTACTCAGGGGCGTCACACCAAATTCTGGGCCCTGGGTACAAGGATTCACTGCGGGCCCCCCATGAATGTTAACCATTGAAAAATAGCAGATATACAAGCTCACAGCGCGGCACCGAGTGCCGCGCTGCGAACTTGTAGATCTGCTATTTTTGAAAAATCGTGAAAATGTGTGCCAAGAAACCTATGTTTCCATGACAGTGATGAACGTTTTAATGTGAAGGACCCCCAAGATGATATGTATTTGGCCACAGCTAGACCCCCATGTCAAAATATTTAGTTCCAGGGACCCCTCCCCAGCAGCAACATTTGAGTTACAAATGTTCGCTTAAAAAATACATATTCAAAGATTTGCGCACATTTTTACGACTTTTCAAAAATAGCAGATCTACAAGCTCGCAGCGCGGCACTCGGTGCCGCGCTGTGAGCTTGTATATCTGCTATTTTTCAATAGCTAAAGTTACTATAGGGCCCCTCCACCTTGGGCCCTGGTAACTCAGTCCCACTTTCCTACCCCTTGTGACGCCCCTGCTGGTACTGTGTAGTGTGTTTTGTTTTTCTGTGTGCCAGCAACGCACAAGGCCTATGGGAGTGCTCTGTCCTCCTTTCCCACGGTATGCCTCCCATGAGGCCGTGCGGTGACGTCAGGAC
Source organism: Nannobrachium achirus (assembly GCF_963921795.1). Lineage (NCBI taxonomy): Eukaryota > Metazoa > Chordata > Actinopteri > Myctophiformes > Myctophidae > Nannobrachium > Nannobrachium achirus. The sequence goes on from NC_137810.1 coordinate 32,239,091, forward strand.
AGAGGTACGGGCGGACGCCCCGCTCAGAGGTCGCAGGTTCACTTCCTGTCTGTCAGGATCCAGTTGGGCCTCGGTCCAAATCAGAGCGCCGTTATGATCCCTCAGTGATCTAAACCAGACAAACATTTTCATGTCAAGCACCCCCAATTATATGTATTGGCCGCGGAACCCCGTTCTGAAAATATTCCGTGCCAGAGACACCCCCGCCTCCTCCATAAGAGAATATTTGTGTTCAAAATTATTCAAAAGTGTTAAAACTATTTTAAAAATAGACTTATTGTACAAGCTCCCTCTGAGATTGTAGATCTGCTGTTTTTGACTAGATGAAGCATGAACAAGGGTTAAAGTGTTACCATTTTTCTTTTGATGCTATATTAACACATTTTGATGGGGATCCCCTGAAAGGGTTAGGGTTAGGGTAAGGACCCCTGGGGGTCCCCTTACCCCACTTTGAGAAGCACTGATCTAAACATCTATGTGTCTGTCTGTCTGTCTGTCTGTCTGTCTGTCTGTCTGTCTGTCTGTCTGTCCCTCAGGCCATGTGGATTATGCTGCAGCAGGAGACTCCAGATGACTTCGTCATAGCAACGGGGGACGTGCACAGCGTGCGGGAGTTCGTAGAGGAGGCCTTCAAACATGTGGGCAAGACTATTGTGTGAGTAGAGTACACTTGTGCACTAGTGTGTGAATAGAGTACACATGTACACTAGTGTGTGAGTAGAGTACACATGTACACTAGTGTGTGAGTAGAGTACACATGTACACTAGTGTGTGAATAGAGTACACATGTACACTAGTGTGTGAGTAGAGTACACTTGTACACTAGTGTGTGAGTAGAGTACACATGTACACTATTGTGTGAGTAGAGTACACATGTACACTAGTGTGTGAATAGAGTACACATGTACACTAGTGTGTGAGTAGAGTACACTTGTACACTAGTGTGTGAGTAGAGTACACTACACATGTACACTAGTGTGTGAGTAGAGTACACATGTACACTAGTGTGTGAGTAGAGTACACATGTACCCTTGCACAAACATAACTGAGGACACACATGTCCTCGACAGCAATTTCCCAAACAGTGCGGTAGGTCCCATATGTTTGGGTCGCGGACCAATTTTTATGGGTTGCCGGTAAACATCCCCTTTTTTCTCGTTTCCTAGGTTTATATATATATATATATATATATATATTTCAAAAATTTGAACCAAAAACATTTCATCAATTAAAAACAATTCCAACATTTTCCAATTGAATAAATACAATTCAAAAAATGACATGAATAAAATAAAATAAAAATGTCACTGCTTCTACAGCGCTTCACTCCTGTACTCAAGTTTATGTCTGCACTTAAGTTTCTGTGAGTGTGTCACCTGTATTATGCCCCCCCCCCCCACACACACACACACACACACACACACACACACCACACACACACACACACACACACACACACAAACACACTGATACACATGGTGAATGGTGTCATGACAGCCTGACTGAGGCAAAAGGCCTCCTTACGCCTCATTTGGTGTCACACAGACTCCTAACACCACACCTCCTCCTCCTCCTCTGACACCCCCTCCCCCCTCTCCTCCATTTCCATCTCACCTTCCAGTCACCTCCCTGATGTTTCCTCTCCTGCTCCCCTGTCACACTGATGTGAGATTGGAAGCGCTCACCTGTTTGTGTGTGTGTGTGTGTGTGTGTGTGTGTGTGTGTGTGTGTGTGTGTGTGTGTGTGTGTGTGTGGGGGGGGGGGGAGGTTAGCGTGGTCTCAGAACGGGATGAATTGTGACATGTTTTGTCTGTCCAAGGCCTTAAAGAAACAAACAGCCGAAGGAACAAGAGAAGAAGAAGCTGTGGGAAAATTGTCATTTTCACAGAGATATGTGTCTAATATCTCTCTCTCTCTCTCTCTCTCTCTCTCTCTCTCTCTCTCTCTCTCTCTCTCTCTCCCCCCCCCCCCCAGTTGGGAGGGGAAGGATGAGCAAGAGGTGGGTCGTTGCCAGGAGACCGGGGTGGTGCACGTGAAGGTGGACCCAAAATACTTCCGCCCCACTGAAGTGGTGAGTCGAGCATCTGTGTGTGTGCGTGCGTGCTGCTCATTCTGAAAATACCTCAGTTGTTCTTATTCAAAATGATATGCTTGCACATATTGGTCCAAAAGATAATGGGCTTTTTATTTTGTAATATATTATTATAAGGGTAATTTTTCAGCGTTATATATTGTTAATCATTTTGAACTGAAATCGGTTGCATATGTGGTTTGGACGGGAAAATCCCAGTTGGGCGGTGTCCCAGGTGGGCGAACAGACTGTAATTATTGTCCACGACATTGCAAGCGGCGCGAAGGCCAGCGGACTGCCGGCCGCGCGAGTTACGAAGCCGTGGTGAATGCAATCGTTATATTTATCCCCAGGCCGTAAGGCCTGGGCAAGCGCACGATAAACGCATGAATGGGATGAAGATCGCTTGCTTTACAGTCTGTTCGCCCAACTGGGACACCGCCCAACTGGGACTAGCCCGTTTGGACTACTACTGTATTATGAAGACTGGCTGTCACACTGTTTAAGAATTAGCTCCCTGTCATTGTCATTGTCATTACGTGTTCTTTTGAAGAACAGCCCCATGACCAACATTTGCTAACCTGTACCCTCCCAGTGACTTTGGGATCCTCCCATTACGAGCAGGCAAATGTTCAGGACACCTAGGGTTTATTGTGACAGTCATGGCTAGGCTGACAGCTGTCCTGCTACCTGGGGAGGGGTGGGTGGGTCCTGTGTGTGTGTGTGTGTGTGTGTGTGTGTGTGTGTGTGTGTGTGTGTGTGTGTGTGTGCTGTGTGCGTGTGCGTGTGCGTGTCCTCAGCTGACAGACCACCATGGTGTTTAAGTGATCTTAAACTTGGCCATTCACACATGTTCCCACCTGGAAGCAGAGATAAAGTTTTAAGGCGAGCTCTAACCAGGTGCTATCACAGATGTTCTATCCTCTATGATGAATGATAGTGGGTGTTGGAGTTCACAAACGCCTGCCTTAGTTATAAGAGCACTGCAGTTTAAAGGGGAAGTTCACCCGCAAATGACTTTATTTCTATGGTCTACTCACCCCATGATGTGATGATAATTTTCGTTCGTATAACATTCCCTTACGGTGAATGAATGACTAGCTGTTGTTAATCTTGGCGTCAAGTTTTTTTCTTTGTTTTTAGATTTCTTCATTCACCGTAAAGACAGAATTCAAATGAAAATCCCCCAGTAACACTAACAGTTGGCTACATATCGTCGTTGTCAGGTGGAAACCTCGTATCTCAGAGTTTCAAGTGTGTACGTTCTTTCGCAAAGTAAAGCCATGCTTCATCACACAAGGCCGTCACACAAAGGTAGTGAAAACAGCAGATCTACAAGCACACAACGCCTCGCGGCGCGAGGCGTTGTGTGCTTGTAGATCGGCTGTTTTCACTAGTTTAAATCATTTTTCAAATGATAAATGCAAAACGAACGGTTTTGGACATACAAGGTTTTCATCGGACAACGACGATATACTGTATTGTTGTGTGATGGACATCAAGACACATTCATCAAAAGTGTTCTCAAGAGGTATTTTTTTTTTACTTCCTTGCATTGCTGACCATGAGAAACAGGTGCAAGAGTGTGAAAGCCCCACTCATCGCCTCAGCACTTGAACATATGTCTCCCCATATAATTCATATGGCTTTCACGGCACAACGCATATTTCCTGTTAAGTTGTGCCTGCCATTAATATAAATTAAATGTTTTCTCTGTGTGTATCTGATTGCCGGTCATTGTGTCTGGGACCCTACACTTATCAGCTGTAACAGATCAGTCAATGGCTAAAGAGACGCTTATTGTATGCTTGTTAGCAGCTGGAAACCGGCCATTTAGCCCATGTAAAAGTAATGCATCCTGCAGAAAGGTGCTGAGTGAGCACACATATTAGGTCACGCAACCTCTGGTGGTATTATTTAATGGCGAGGGCCTTTAAATAATAGTTGACGGTCTGAAGGGTGATTCTGGTGGCGTTGTCTGTGCAGTGTGCATGCTCCAAAACACCCCTGTGTACTGTGTTTGTGCCATCTTAACCATTATGGATCATTTAATTTGGCAAAAATAGACAAACTTAACACATCTACAAGCTCACTGGCAGGTGAGCCAGGTAGACGACAGTGGCAAACCACAGAAATCTGCGGAGGACTAATTGGCATAAGGACTACATTGGGAGAAAAATGGGGTGTTAATAATTGGCTTTAACATTTAGGAGGGGAGAAAAAAATGATTGCAATCCTTCTCTTTCTCTGTCAGAGTGTGAGGTATGCATGGTTTCATCTCTATTCTAATCGTGCCTACAGTATCTCTAAATGCTTGGGAGGTCCCTTCGCTGTCATCGCTGTGGCCCAAGGGTGTCAGAGCCGCTCCTTGGTGGAGGGGTGCGTGGGGGGGGGGGGGGGGGGTGTATAGGGTTACTGCTGGCTGTTGTGGCCTGGATTAACTGACAGGTTCTCACAGGGGCGTCACAAGGCGGGGGGGGGGGGGGGGGGGGACTGAGTTACTAGGGCCCAAGGTGGAGGGGCCTGGAATTATTTTATATTTTAGCTATTGAAAAATAGCAGATCTACAAGCTTGTAGATCTGCTATTTTTTTTAAAGTCTTGTGCGCAAAGCTTTGAATATTTGTATTCTTTAACAGACATTTGTAACTCAAATTTTGCTTCTCTGGGGAACTAAATGTTTTGAGATGGGGTCCGTGGCCAAATACATATCCTTTTGGGGGGTCCTGAAGATGTCACATGAAGATGTTTGAGCACCACTTTTCAAAAAAGACTTTTCACGATTTTTCAAAAATAGCAGATCTACGAGCTCGCAGCGCGGCACTCGGTGCCGCGCTGTGAGCTTGTATATCTGCTATTTTTCAATAGTTAAAGCACAAAATGGGTGTGAATCCTTGTACCCAGGGCCCAGAATTCTGTGCGACACCCCTGTGTTCTCAGTTTAAAGGCAGCAGTGGCCCCTGTGCTGTGCAGTGGCTCAGCGGGATTAGAGGGAAGCTGCAGCTGAGTGATGGCGGAGGATTATGGAGGAGACGCCGCTGACTGACGGCTCCCCCCCCCCCCCCCCCCCCCCCCCCCCCCCGCTAACACACCTGGGGGCCTGATAGTCTGTGTTGGAATTATTCATTCAACTCTCTAACCCCACCAACGTTATCATAGTTTTTGATTAGATTGAATTAGTATTTATTAAAATTTTGGACTTTGTTTTCGGTTTCGATTTGATTTTAAAGTGGGTTTGCTGGTTTAGTTTACCTTTCATTTTGTGAAAGGGCTTAGTCATAGTTTCATTTTTATTTGGTTTAGTCAGGTTAAATTAAAAAAAGCTCAGAAGAAAACATACCACTTATTATAACAAAAACAACACTTTTCTGCTTAAATTGGCCCAACAAAAAATAGGAAGATAATATAATAAATAATATGGGCTTAATTATGAAAAATAAAAATACTAAAACTAAGGACATTTTAGTAGTAGTTCGTTTTAACACTTGATTGCAGTTTCAGATAGTTATGTAATTATTTTTCAAAACGTTAATATTTTAACTAAGATACAATACTTTTTTTTATAATTTTGTTAGCTTTTGTTAACTATATTAACCTTGAATCCCACATATTAAACACTCATGCCTAATTTATGCTCCATCATATTATGATGACTTTCACTCATCGAACATGGCAGATCTACAAGCTACAAGGGATCCACAGCTAAATGATGGATAGATATAGAAACCAAAATGGAACTGTGAGAGTTACCCTCCTGGTTACATGGACACTTACAGGTCCATTTGGTTCCTTTTGTACACCATTTATACACTCTTGAGTTAAATTAACACTGGGGATTTTACAGTGTAGATTTGGAGCCCCAGTGATACTGCCTTAGAGCAGTATACCAAAGGTGAGGTAGAGTGTAGACTGTAGACGCATGTGAGCAAAAAGGTCTGGTGAAAACCTTGTCCAAAACCATTCCTTTATGATTATTATTTAAAAAAAGTATTATTTTTAATAGTCGATCTACAAGCTCACATCGTGTCGCATTGAGCTTGAAGATCTGTGCAATTTTAGAAAACTTTTGGAAGTGGGTGAAAGAGAATGAAGAGCATTTAACCTCTGACCCCATGAGACAGGAAGTAAGTGACACTATCTTCACCGCTACTCGACTGGAAGTTCCTGTCATCGTCAAGTGTGTGTGTGTGTGTGTGTGTGTGTGTGTGCGTGTGCGTGTGCGTGTGCGTGTGCGTGTGTGTGTGTGTGTGTGTGTGTGTGTGTGTGTGTGTGTGTGTGTGTGAGAGAGAGAGAGAGAGAGAGAGAGAGAGAGAGAGAGAGGGGGCAAAGAAATGACCAATTTGTCTAACTGTTGAATTATTACACTTTATTTTCCATCAGCCATGGCAGAAACGTAGGAGCTCACGGTGTGCTGGCGGGTGCGTGTGGCTGCAGTACGTGGGGTGGGGGGTGTGAGGGAGGGCTGTCCCCGGGCTGTGTGCTAATATATGTGTAATTCATCATTAGCCCTGTCAGAGTCTGTGTCTGACATGAGCTCATTTATCTCCCCCGGCCCTGGGGACAGGAGGGGCAGACCTGGGCGAAAGGGGCTGAGGGTTAAATGTGCAGGTGTGCCTGCTGTGCTGGTGCAGGGGAGGTCTGTCTTATGGTTAGGAACACATGTTGGGGTGTGCGTGTGTGTGCCGGCCGTGCACGTCTGCATGTATGTTTATTGGGCTCTTAACACCCGCGGGCTGCAGCGGTAATGCGGTGCCTTCCTGTGGCCGTGGAAGAAAAAAAAAAAAAAAAAAAAGGCGGGCGCCAGGCGTGCGTAGACGGTTTTTCTGCGCGGGTGAAAGCGCGGCGGTTACGGAATAACACAGCCAGTGTTTTTCAGCAGATAGATTTATTCACGTGTGAAAGCAGAAAAAGGCCTTGCGGTCTGAGGCTGTCAGCTAATCAGCCTGTCACGGTGGTGTTTTGAGTAGAGCTGTGAGCTGGACAGGTGAGGTGGAGACTTTCCACTTCAAATCAATATCAGCGTTATTTCAAACTTTTGCCTCCATTACTATTAATAATAAAATTAAATAAAATCAGAGTGAGAATAGCAGATCTACAAGCTCCCAGATCTAGCTATTTTCACTATTTTCGTACTATTATTAAGCCACTGATTAAGTGGTTAATCAGACTAATCGATTTTGTCGTAAAAAAAAAAAAAAGCTATTCAAAATGTTTTGTGCTAATTTGTTGATATTATAAATAAATAAAACGCCTCTCGATTATTTGTATAACCCACATTTGCAAGATTAAGTCTGTTATTGGTTCTAAAACTTCTAAATATCTGGTTTCCATATCTTTTCAGTTAATTGCCCAGTCCTACCCAGGCTCCATTGTATGCATACTGTATGTGCCACACACAGTAAGGGTGTGTGTGCTAGTCTGTTATGCTGTAATAATTCTGATTGCTTTTTTCTGCCAGGTCTCAGGGATCAGATAGATGTGCTTTATTTAGACTGCATTGTGCAGTGTCAGGCCTAGATTAGATAAAGAGAGAGGGTGTGGAATTGTGTTTGTTAGTTTTTATGTGGTTTGCTGCTGTTGTGTTGTCTTTAGAGTCATCGTTAAATCATTTCATGTTCATGTTTTGATACTTAGATGGTGAATGGTTGATATTACCAATATTATAAAAATAATTATTCTCATAATGCTTTCTTGGATCATACTTTAATTTGACAGCTATGTATAAACTACAGTTTATAGAGTTGTCTGTTCCAGTCTACCTTCTTAATGACTTAGTTTTACTTTTAATTATATATAATATGAATCACTCGTAATAAATTGTTACAGATTGCGTGCTCGTGTGTGAGGTGAGTTTATGTGTACCGGTATGTAGGGTTGTTTGTGTGTGTGTGCTTGCGTGTGCATGTGCTTGTGCGTGCGTGCTTGTGCGTGTGCGCGTCAGTATTAACACAGCCCGTCTGACATACTTCCAAGTTCATGTGTCGCTGGAGGGTATAAACTGCTGTGAGATGACTGACAGCTCTGTGGTCTTTCTCCAACCTCTCAGGCAGAAAGAGGAGGCGATGCAGCGATGATGAATGGAAAGTTGTCTCTCAATCTGTCTCTATCTTTATCTCCTTGTGTAGAACGCTTTTCTTCTCTCTCGCTCGCTCTCTCTCTCTCTCTCTCTCTCTCTCTCTCTCTCACCCCTTTCCTCAATTTGCACTATGGTGTTTATCTGTCTATCGCAGTGGTTCTCAACCTTTTCAGGCCGCGGCCCTCAAAATAATCGAGCACTAAGAGTTGAGGCATTACATTTTGTATAACACGGTTCTATTGTGAAAATAGCAGATCTACATGCTCACAATGCCTCACGTTGCGAGGCGTTGTGAGCATGTAGATCGGCTATTTTCACAATTTCTGCCTCTGATATTTGACAATTTGGCCAATGTTTAAATTGTCATTTTAGAGATATTAAAAAGTCCTTAAATTGTCACTTTAGAAATGTGCTTAGAAATCTGTGTTGCAGATAGCAGCCACTAGCTGGGTTGAGTTCATATAAGAATGCCCTTCCAGGGCCAGATCATGTGTCAGAACAAGGCAGAAAGTGCTGCCTCCCCTGAAAGGAAGAACAAGCAGGCAGACAGTTGGCCCCACTATTAACCCCCAGCCCCTTCTAGCCCTTTAGCCACAGAGAGAAAAAAAAACCTGACAGCACCAGAGATGTCATCCTCGTTTCACCCCTTCAAGATAAATGATGGAGGCTCCCGCCGTGATGTCAGCGGACTCAGCGCCCTTGGCAGCGATGCCACCGTGCTTGATCCAGGCATGAATGGGACGCCCTTCTTTAGCAGTGGCTGGATTTGACAGACAAGGACGAACCGGTAGAGGTTCCCATGTGATGCAAATGAAAGTTTAAAATAACAATTCCCTTCAGTTCACTTTACTTTTTTTTCTTCTACACGTGTCACCAAATAATTTAAATCGCGTACTGTCATTTCGTCAAGTCTACGTAAAACAAGGATTGCAATGCGTCATTCAACGTCTCTGTATGCCTAATTGCACACGCGCACATATGCATGCAGCCAGTTTATCATTCTGCATGAAGGTTTATCTTTCTGTTCATGCAAAGAAAGGAGAGACACTGATTTGCAAGGGCAAATAAACCCTGGTCTTATCTTTGCTTTGTTCCCAGTGCGTGGCCTGAAGCTGTATCAACTCACAACTCACATTTATTCATGGTTGTGCACCGGTGTCATGAGCTGAAAATAGCCGATCTACATGGCCACGTGTCGTACTCAGACTGCATGCTATAAGTACAGTATTCGTTACGTGTGTAATATACAGGTTATTCAATATAATGTGTTGAACTGCGCACTTATTGTGCACTTGCTTTGTAGTGGCCCAAGTGTATTATTACTGAGTAAATGGCTTGAATGTACCCAGTTTCTCAGTTTACATGTCACAAGAAAGTGGTTTGAAATCGTATACCTGAGACAGTTTATGCTGCGGTTGCACCTGTGAGATTTTGACAGCGAGAGTGCCCTACCCGTTTGCCAGTATCCGGACATAACAATATGAGCTCTCACAATTGTCCTAAAAATAGCGCTGTCAACACAGCATACCTGTCAACATGGCTGCATGGACCATCACTCCTGTGTCATCATCCGCGTGTACGCGAAAATGTAATGGCCGCCCCATTGTAAACGTCCCGCTCCACCTCAGATATCTTTCATTCCAGCGGTGAGGTGTGCGTAATGCACAGCGCACCTCACCACTGGAATGAAAGAGTGCACTCTCTCACAGAGCGGCTGCGAACGTCATCATCCCTCTCGTCAGACGGTCCCATGCAAGGAGGCCCTGACAATGGCCCCAGTGATGCTGAGGGATAAAGAGGACTTGTTGTGGAAACCTGTCAGGACACATGTTGGCAGCAAGAGTCAACCAGCCAGTTCACGTCGTCAATGTGTCAAGGATGCATGTGACTGGTCCAGTTGCTGAATTATGTTTTCGCTTTTCCAAACGTAACCGAAGCTCAGGTGTTATACTTGATGTCTGAGCTATCTAGCTATTAACTTGATTGTGTGGAGGAAGCCACCGTGCCCACTTTCCATCTAAAGCCATTTAGCAGACACTGTTATTCAGCGACTTACAAAGCGCAAGATCAGTGTATAGGCATGAATCCTTGTCAACAAATTACGATAAATGGAGTGCAAAAACAAATTAAGATAAATGGAGTGCAAAGAAATCAATTAGTAAGTAAGAAAGTGACTCTGATACCAGGTAAACATCAAACTGTCTAAACTACATGCTCTAAATACACACATCTGTATAGTATACGTAACTATCAAAAATAAGCAACAAGAAGGGATACAAGGAGCGTGGAGTGCTAGAGGGTGGGTTCTGAAGAGGTGATGGGCTTTGGGTGGAAGTGCACAACATTAGCTTTATGGTCAGGGTCATGTGTGTTTGTGGGCCTGGGTCTCCAGTACAGCCCTGTTTTCTACTCTCAAGACTTTAGGGTTTAATCCTGTTTTTGAGTCCATGCCTTGTCCTGTGACTATGCTACTGCACAGGCCTTCTATGTACAGCACTTTGGTCAATTTCAGTTGTTGTAAATGTGCTATATAAAGTTTGATTTGATGCCATTAACAGTCTGTAGGTTGATAGAAGTCCTCTTGTCCTGGTACTGGCTTTAATTTCCCTCCTGTCTGGATCTCATAAAACTCCTCCAGGGGTGCTCAAAGCCCTGTCTCATCATTCTCTTACACGCACGCACGCACGCACGCACGCACGCACGCACGCACACGCACGCACGCACGCACGCACGCACACACACACACACACACACACACACACACACACACACGTATTACATTGCCTCTGGTCTTGATTGGATAAACAAAGGACCAGACTGAGCTGTGCTGCCATTGGGTGGCTGTCAGGTGTCTTTCGCAGATGTTTGGTTGCAGATATAATCTTCTTACTCAACCCCATCTAACCTCTCTGCACAGCTCACTGTATTACATTTCTAAATTGGAAAAAGCCAAACATACTAGCATGCAAACTAATGTGCACACACACACACACGTGCGCGCACACACACGTGCGCACACACACACACACACACACACACACGCACACGCACACACATACGCACGCACGTGCACACACACTCACACACACAGAGTGAGAGAGTAAATGGCAGATTGCAGAGAGCACCATGTCACATTACTCTATCCAGTAAATTCTTCATTCCAACAATGAGAAAAACAGGTATCGCGCGGTGCCTTAGTGTGTCTAAGCGTGCACACACACGTGCATTGTACACACATAATGGCTTGTGGCAGCCAGTAAGTTTTACACCTCTGTCCCCATGCTCCAGGGAAGATTTTAACGTTCTGCCTGTTTGTTGTGTAATATCTGCTGCTTAATGAAGCCTGAAATATGCTGGTTATTTTGGAGTTTCCTAGCATTAGGATAGGAATTCTCTTTTCCTCTCCAGGCGTCCGTCAGGGAGGCCCGTTCACAGTATTGGAGTCTCCTCTCAAACCACCAGCTTCTCCACATTACCCTCCTCACTGTACTGTACTCTGCTTGCCTTACAGACCTACCGCATAAAAAAGAATCTATCAATAGCGGTCATGCCAAGACGCTGCCCTGCTAAGTATTTTGGAATGGATTTGTAGGCCCCTCCTTTCTTGTAGTCAATAATATTCCCCACTCTACCTGTGCGTTTTGGACAACGGCGCCTTGTTAGGGACAGAGTGACTGGTCATTATTAAGGCTGGTTTATGCCTCTGGCAGTGCGGTAGCATGAGCTAGGAGAAGAAGCCAGGGAGGCTGGTTAGGAGCGTCGGCCAGCAGGGGTGCTTCATCTCTGGGCTGAGGCTGAGAGACCTCTCACTGAACCGCGACTGTTTGGACGGAGAAGCGCTGAGGCAGCACTCTCAGCCCCATTTGACTGGGTGGAGTTCCCATACTGTACCATAGTGGTCTTAAAAGGAGAAGAGACAGTGGCAGGCCATGCACCAGTTTATGACTTTACTATCATGTGAACACTATCGCATTCTGTTTCACTGGAATTGGACACACTTTTGTTAAGTGTCTTATTTCGCGTTCACCGGTTAATCCTCGCTGGCAGCTATCGAGCTAGCTATTAATGCGGATTAATTCGTCAGAAATTAGCCGACACATTTACGGTACATAAGCTGTGAGCCTTTGTTGCAGCCTGCTGTCGTGGTTGTCAGTGAACTGAACGTTTTCCAGGATTCCTCAGATTTTTTCTCAGCACAGGCCAATGATAAGGGGAAATGTAAGGTAAGGAGGCTCACAGCAGTTTGCTGGGCTGATGGATTGAGGTGAACGTTTGAACACCAGACAGACATAAAGAACCGAACGCTTTTTATGAGCAGTATGATTTATCCCCCGAACAAGCTTTGTCGAGCCGTGCCGGCCAAATTTATTACGCTTGACACACAGAACTGGCTATCGGGGCAGAGCTTGGGATGTCTGGCAGTGGCCCACAGTACTTTCATGCGAAGGAAGCATGAAATATTAGCATTATTTTAAAAGGTTTCCGTATATTAGGGGGGAATTGTCCTTTCCAAGACGGCTCACAGTAAAGCCATTCACTTTCCCTCACCTGGAATTCTGCACTTTGGAAGGATCCTTTGCAGTAGGCGCTGGGCTTGGAGATGCAGCCCGCCAATGACAAGGAGAGAGAACGCTGAAAGATAAGATTGCGAAAGCCTGTCATTCTGAGTAATAGCTGTTGAACTCTGACCGAATTTTCAGGCGATATCCGCAACAATTTGCCAGGCTTATTACTTATTTTTCTTTCTTTTTTTTCAACAGGTTTTTATGTTGTGTCAGAAGGTCTTTTGAAAAATAGACTTGAAAAATATTACACAGAAAACCCCAAAACTAAGGCTGTAAGCTGTGTGGAGTTTCCCGATGGCTGCATTCTGGTTGTTAGAAATCCTATAGCCCTTGTCCAGTGAAATCCTTGCATCCACAAGAGTAAACGTGTTAAGGTTTTTAAGCATATAACTCCAGTGAAGCACTGAAAATAATTAAGCTCTTAAACTGAACACAAAGGGAGCCCGGCGGTGCATGAGACTTCCTCAGCACATCAAGGGCCATGTCAACCTTCTATTCACGTTGAAGAAAGAAAGCGCTGACAAAAATTGGGATTACACGGTTTTCACATGAGCGCACGCCCTCCTATTTTGAGTGCAAAGACCATACGACGTGCACGAAACGGACCGACGTATCTTTTTCGTCTGCAACTGGCTCGTTGCGGCGTTGAGAGACGTGCTGCTGCGGTGACGACAGCAGGCCTCCGTGCTGGGGCAGTGTGTTCGTCATCCTACTGGCTCACATTTCCATAGGCCTGTTTTATCTGATGGTGCCCAATGCAGTCCCCGACTTCCTCTCTGCTAGTGTACACTATCACCCCCCTACCCCACACACAATTCAATTCAATTCAATTCAATTCAAAGGGCTTTATTGGCATGAGAAAACATACGTTTACATTGCCAAAGCAGAAGTGTACACAATACAATACAATCAGAACAAAATATGTACAGGTGAAAACAGTTTTCATGCATCACGGTTACAGTATGTGCAGACAGAGCAGGGATATATACAATGGTTTTTAAGTTGGTTGGGTTCCATTTGATAACCTTCTCCTATCACAGCAGCTCACGAATCTTGCTGCTGTGTTTGCACATTGTTTTACTTCACCCAGCAGGTATCGGAGTTTTTCATCATTGGTCATATTTTCAAACTCTCCTTGGTACAGTGGACAGGTGGTTAGAAAGTGTAGCTCAGTTTCCACTTCATTTTGTGTGCAGTGGGTGCAAAGTCTGTTTATTGTCATACCTCCAGACAAGGTCCCCCATTGGGATAACAGCGCCATCTGGCGCTGCAACAGAGTAAAACTCATAAGCTCCCGTACGAGAAATATCATTTGTCGGAAGGGCTGTCAATCACAAACGAGGGCACCGCCCCCGAGTGTATATAAGCCCTGCGGGCTATCATAACTTCCTCTTCCGCACCTCTGCTTACCTGCAACTAGAGTATCGCGAACTCAGCCATATAAGTATAATTTTCTTTAAAGTTTAGCCTAAGCGTCGCCTAGGAAGTCGGCCACTGGCCTTTATAGAATATCTCCTGTACGTCTTTATTCTTCAGTTCCAACAGTTTCGGCGTTCTCACCTGTTTCCTCGCTGTAAGTTTCCAGCTTCTTCTCTGAGCTTGTTATTGTCCGATAGCCTCTTGTAGCTTAGCCTAGCTTCAAGCTATCGTTGCTCCACGGCCCTCGGCTAGCATGCTGCTATCCTTGTTCCCCTGGAAGTGTGCTCGATGCTGGAGACTTATCGCTGGTGAGGACACCCACCCGCGGAATTTCCTTCGATGATCCCGCAGGCTGCTTCATGTGGTGAGTCTTTCGAGTGTTAGCAAGTGCCTTGCTTGCTCGTTCCTTTGTTTGATAGCCTCATGCTAGAAGGCCCTCACCAGGGCACTGATTGCTAGCGCGCCCTAGCTGGGTGTCGCTATTTTCTTTACTTCTAGCTGGCTAGGACTTTCCAATGTTTGTCCGGTGGTTTCTCGTGTTGTCCCCGCCGCCCTGGTCTCGCCGACCAGGGCTACGGGCCTCTCCTGGCAGGTTTTGTGGGCACGCAGCGGTGCCCGCTGTTTGTGCTTCCTTCACTTAGCCTCCACTAGCCTTGTGGCCTGCCTGGTTTTCCCTCCACCGGACTCTGTTGCCTCCGGGGCTCGCGGCGCTGTACGCCACAGCGCTGCTTCTCGCCCCGGGCCGCAGCCTGCAGCCACTACGCCTATAGGGGGCTCCAGCGCGCCGCTGGTGCCCTACGGCGGACGGCTGCAACGTCACGGGACTACTTGCTGGTTCTCGCCCTCTCTCCCGCCGGTTCGGCTGGCCGCCGTCCCAGGGAGGAGAACCTGCTAGCCCGCCCGGCCGCTCCCACGCCGGGGGCGGCTAGCGGCGTGGTTTTTTCCCGCCTGCAGCCACAACGCCACGTTGTTTCTGCCTCCGGGGCTCGCGGCGCTGTACGCCACAGCGCTGCTTCCCGCCCCGGGCTGCAACCTGCAGCCACTACGCCTATCAGGGGCTCCAGCGCGCCGCTGGGGCCCTACGGCTGGCGTTCTGCAACTTCGAGGGACCCCGCCCGGCCGCTTCCACGCCGGGGGCGGCTAGCGGCGGCTCCGGTTCCCGCCTGCAGCCACAACGCCTATTGGGGGCTCCAGCGCGCCGCTGGTGCCCTACGGCTGGCGTCTGCAACTTTGAGGGACCCCGCCTGGCCGCTCCCACGCCGGGGGCGGTGAGCGGCGACGCCGGTTCCCGCCCTCTCTCCCTGGTACGGCTGGCGCCGTTTTATTCAGGGGAGAGAACCTACTGGTCCGCCTGGCTGCCCCCATGCTGGGGGTGACTAACGGCGACTTCCTCCTCCTTCCCCTTGGATTTTTCGTTCTCGGCCATGCTGGCTGAGCCCGGATCTTCCTGGCACGCTTATGTTCTGGTGGCACGCCTCCGAACAACGCTGTTAAAAGCGGGGATGAAATTGAGAGTGAGGATGAGGAGGGATGGAATTGGGTTGAAGGCTCTTCTCCCAGTATTCCTCCTACAAGTGAGTCTTGCAAGTCCTCGGTTCCACGAGGACCCTGCATCCTTCCGCCCACCTCCGCCTTTACCCCCTCTCTCCCCTCCTCCATGCAGAAGGAGTGGAATGGGTCGGCGGCGCCCCAGTACTTCCCGCTCTCCCCTCCACTGTGCCAGTGGAAGGGGGCCTGGGTCTGCGGCACCCGGACTGTGTTTTTTTCCACATGGTGGGGCTCAAGGAGACCACTTACTTGCGCCCAAGCGCACTGAACACAGCTCTCCCCACAAGGCTTGTGGGAAGTGGGTGTGTTAGATGACATAGGGTTGAGGGCCTAGCCCTCCACGGGGTCTGGGTTCCGTGACGGCACACGGTCCTCCTCCCCCCGAATGCAGACGTTTGAGTTCTGTCCCACGCAGGGGAGAATGAAAATCTCTGTTGCCCAGTAGCTTTTTCCCATGTCATCAGTAAGAGTATGGTAGTCGAAACAAAACTTTTGTTTACCTACCTCTCAGTCCCTAGCACAAAGGACCCTCCTCTCTGCTTACAGCCAGTCAGTGTATAGAGACCCATGCAGGGTTCTTTATTCACTCAATGGATTACTTATTGTCCCAGTCCTGCAGACTGGTGACAATTAAAAGGTTTTTCCATGGTTTGCAATGGGCTCCACTGTTTTGCTATTAGTCACAATAACAAAGCTTCTCTTCTGTGCTATTCTCCTCTGTCTCCACTGAGCGGCACTGTCGTGCCGAGTTCAGTTCAGAACAGGAGTATGGAGTGTTATGTACAGCATCTTAGGGTTAGGGTTAGGGTTCCCACAGAACCTGTGGGATGAGGTGGCGTAAATGACCTTGGACTGTGGGTACAGGGGTCCCTGACTACACAGGGACCTCCTTTCCCCAGGCGCTAATATTTATTTTCCTTATTCCATGCAGGGATAATGAAAATGGTTACTGCCTCCCTTGTCCCCTAGTTTAAAAAAAAAAAAAAGTGTTTTGAGCGAGCGTGGCCTGCTCACTCCTACACTTGCACGGACAACCTCTTATCGCTTGCAACCGCTCAGTGTAATGAAGCCCATGCAGGGCTTTCTACTCACTCACGATAACAGATTTCCCAGTCTTGCAGTCATGCAGACAGGTTACAATCAGAATGGGTTGCAGACATGCTGAGGTTCCCACCCATGTTAACTGCGGTTCACAGTGGTGCGGTTTCTCCTATGTGCATTTTTCCTCTGCCTACACTAAACGGCACTGTAGTGTCGATTCTAGTGCAGGACAGGAAGTGTTTCACTATCGGTGTGTGGGATTATGAGTTGGCCTAATTTTCCCTGCAAGGAACTATTAAAGGCCTCAGATCTGGTTTAAACGTTTACACGTTTTTCCCCGTGCTGGGGTAAATGTTTTTTACGTAACGAACCGTATTTCGCAGAATGCTCTTTCTGTTTCTCTTTCCACCACCGTTCAACAGGTTGACGTCACGTCCGTTGGCGCGGCCGTCACCGGATAAGGAGGGGAGCTTCCCGGATACGGAAGTGCTAATCCCCAACGTTCCTTCTCCCCCGTGCAACCTAACGGTTTCTCCCTCGTTTCACAGCACGTTAGCACGTTGTGTGAAACGGTTAGGTTCCGAACGGAACCCTTGTTTATTTAATACCCTTGAGGGTATTCTGATAAACATCGGAGACTGTGCAATCCGAGCAATGGGTGTTACGTCAGTAACATGTGGCCTTAGATTGCATTTCTTGAACCACCCCCGCTTCCAGCTGGGGTAATTACACTCGAGCTCGCGCTTCTAAGCAGTGGCTCTGAGTGAGGAAATAAGCTCGGTACTATGCAATGGTGCTGTAGTAGAGCTCTTACGAGACCTGAACCAGCTTGGTTTCTGGACTCGAATTTTTCCTGGTTCGTGGAAAAAGGGGGAGGGGGGGGCTGCATCCCTTCTGGATTAGGGATATCACACCAACTTGGTGTTGGCCCACCTGAAGGCCTTGGGTTTTCAACGTCTTTTTGGCAAAAGTATGTTGACGCCCTCCCAGCAGATCTCCTTCTTGGGGATACCTCTGGATTCGACCACGATGTCTACCCGCCTCTCTCTGGAGGGGGTGGACAGGTTCCTGACGTGTCTTCGCTCCTTTCAAATTGGACCAAGTGGTCAGTTACAAGGAGTGTATGAAGTTGGCAGGGCTGATGGCTTCAGCGGTGCAACTTCTTCGCCTGGGCAGGTTTCATATGAGACCGTTCTGGCGGTGGACACTGACGCTCAGGATTCCTCCCCTGCAAGGGTGCAGGGAAGTGGTGGTCAGCCAGGCCTGCATGGACGCGCTGGTCCCATGGCGGGACCAGGCGTTGTTAATGAGTGGAGTCTCCATAGGCGTGGTGGTGTCACGCAAGGTGATCACCACAGACGCCAGCCGCTCGGGCTGGGACGCCACCCACGAGGGGCGCTCAGCCAGGGGTCGGTGGACCCCGGCCACGTTGGAGTACCACTTCAGTTATCTGGAGTTAATGGCGATCTACTTGGCTCTCAAGTATTTCGAACCGTTTCTCCGGGGTTGTCATGTCCTGGTCAGGACGGACGACATGGCAGCCTTGTACTTTCTCAACAAGCAAGGCGGCCTCTCCTCGCGCACGCTGGATCAGCTGGCGCGCGAGATGACTCTCTGGTGCGTACCGCGCCTGAGGTCCTTAGAGCCTCCCATGTTCCAGGCCTTCAGAACGGCGGCGCCGATCTGTTGTCCAGGGGGGAGCCTCGCTACGAGGATTGGTCTCTCCACCATGCGGTGGTGAGACAGATCTTCTCCAGGTTCGGTCAACCTCGGTTCGATCTCTTTGCTTCCCAGGAGAACGCGAAGTGCCCCCTCTACTTCTCAGTGAGGGGACCTTCGCCTCTGGGGGTGGATGCGTTCGCACACGAGTGGCCGGAAGGCCGTCTCTATGCGTTCCAACTGCTGGAACTGATCCTTCCCACACTGGAGAGGATCAGGAATTCCAACCTGGAGGTTCTTCTCGTGGCACCGTCCAGGGGAGTGTGGAGGTCTCTGATCACCCCACTGCTCTACCGGTCCCCCTGGCAGCTCCCCTTGCATAGGGACCTGCTGCGCCAGGCGGGGGACGATATCTTCCATCCCGACCCCCAGGCCTTAGACCTGTGGTTTTGGCCTGTGAGAGGGAGAACCTGCTAGCCGCAGGCTTCTCAATGGCGGTTGTAGCTACTTTCTAGAGTGCTAAAGCCCCCTCCACTAGGGTGGTATATGATGGAAGGTGGAATGTTTTCTTGGACTGGTGTGAGCTACAGGAGCCACCTGTGGTGGCTCACTTGGCTCCAGCCCAGAAGGCGTTAGTTTTCTTGCGGGACCGCCTGGACCTTGGTCTGGCGTTCTCTACGCTTAGGGGTTATTTAGCGGCTTTTGATGCCTGTCACCTGGGGGTGTCAGGCATGGGCCTTTCTAAATTCCCTGAGGTGGTCAAGTTCATACACGGTGTCGACCGTTTAAGACCTGTGACTAGATTTTTGTTCCCTGCTTGGGATCTACAAATGGTTCTTGAGGGCCTTTGCAAGGCACCCTTTGAACCGATTGGGAGGACCTCTTTGAAACATTTTAGTTTCAAGACAGCTCTTTTGCTTGCCTTGTCTACGGCTAAGCGTGTGAGCGACCTTCATGCGCTCTCTGTGAGCCCTGATTGTATGAGGTGTCTCAATAATGACTCCAAGGTTCTTCTTAAACCTCAATTGAGTTTTATTCCTAAGAACCGAGTGGTCCCGAAGGAACCTGTTGTTTTGACGGCTTTCCATCCTCCTCCGTTTGCATCGGAGGAGGATAGGCGTCTTCGTTGTCTTTGTCCAGTTAGGGCCTGAAGGCCTACTGTGACAAGACGGTGGTCAGCAGGTCTACTTCTCAGCTTTTCGTGGTCATGAATGCCCGTCAGCGAAAAGCGGTGTCCAAACCCACTCTGTCGAGATGGATTGTGGATGCTGTTAGGTTGGCTTACACCCGGGCTGGGTCTGAAGTGCCGGAAGCACTTAAGGCCCACAGTACTAGGGGTGTGTCTACCTCTAGGGTTTTGTCCAAAGGTGTCTCCATTGAGGAGATTTGTGCGGCGGCGAATTGGTCTTCGCCGTCCACCTTTGCGACCTACTATCACCTGGACGTTGCGCCTTCTGCTAGGGCGCATACGGTTCTAGGTGCTGCTGCCCCGCCTACTATGTAGTGGGGCGGCTCTCTCCCCTTCCTGGGACAGCTTGCTACTGTCTCTAGGATACCTGGGGGGGGACCCTGAGTCTTTCCCTTATATTACTGTAGTATTATAAGGCGGGCCTGTGTCTGCCCTTAGTGCATAGGGCAGGCCTCGGTCTGTCAGGGTCTCTTTTCTGTCTAAACACGCCCAGGCCCTGTGGGCCTGGGTCGGATCAGTCCTGAAAGGGGTCACGTCGGTTGACGGGACCTCCTTCCGGGTGTGGTCGGTGTGAACGACAGTCTTGTCGGTTCATGGCTTCTCGGGGAGTGTATGAGTCCCAATGGGGGACCTTGTCTGGAGGTATGACAATAAACGTATAGGTTCCGAACGGAACCATGTTTATTTAATACCGGAGGACAAGGTCCCCCGAATAAAGCCCCTCGGTTCGCTAGTTGCGGGCGCAGAGGTGCGGCTTTAGAGGAAGTTATGATAGCCCGCAGGGCTTATATACACTCGGGGGCGGTGCCCTCGTTTGTGATTGACAGCCCTTCCGACAAATGATATTTCTCGTACGGGAGCTTATGAGTTTTACTCTGTTGCAGCGCCAGATGGCGCTGTTATCCCAATGGGGGACCTTGTCCTCCGGTATTAAATAAACATGGTTCCGTTCGGAACCTATACGTTTTCTCTAGGGAGCCAGGTACACACACACACACACAAGCACGCGTGCACACACAATCCTCTCACGTTCAGACAAACGGAACAAGTTGCTTGGGTCTAAACAGCCTCATTGCCTGTCTGAGCTTGTGTTTTGATTCACCGAATATGGACACTTTTTCAGGGAACACACACACACACACAGGCACTGTGACTGTTCCTCCTCATATTTGAGTAACTTGTACATACACATAAACATATCAGGTGTGGTGTACTTAACGGGATCAAGCGTTGCGGTCGACATTCGGCCACCAGGCACATTTGCTTGTCTCGTTAAATGGCTCACTTTAAGATTATTGGTTTATCTCTTAATCGCCCGTGTGTTTTATTGGCCGCTTTGTCTTCTTTTCCTTTTTTTGTGGGGACGGTTCCTGGCAGACATGGTGTTACGTCCTGGTAACATGACCTCCCCTCCCGGGTATAGGCTGCACTGAATCAGAGGCTTTACTCAGAGCCCCCTCCTCACCAGGGGCGTGCAGAGAATGTTAGAGAGGCAGGGGCTGACATTTCTAAAAGGGCCTTTTGGTGAAAATATTGAAAATAGCCGACCTCCAAGCTCTGAGATTGGAGGTCGGCTATTTTTTTTTTTAAACTTTGTTTATTTGATTTTCAAATGAAGCATTTAAGGCAATGAAGTGGTACAATAATAAGAGTAGCAGCTTCCTTTTGCACGTTTGACCCACAAGATGGCAGCCTCCAGCTAAAAACCCAAATAAAAAGAGAATGCATAATTGCTCATAACAACCACACCTAATGAAGTACTGTCAACCTCCTAGACACATGAAAACCAGAAAAAGTACAAAACTATGGCACCGCCTCTTTAACTCATTGGTTGTATACAGCCGAGGAAACCGAAGATTTTTCTGTCCTTCACTGCCTGGCTTTTATCGCGGGCGCGATCCAGTTTCCCTCGGACGCGATTGGACACTGCTATGCATCGTGTGTGTGCGTATTCCATCAGCTTCTCAAATCAGTTGAAACTTTCAAAATACATCCATCCGTTCTCTGTCTGTAAGCCGTGGTGTTGTTTACACAGAAAGCTAACGGGCCGGAATAGAGGACGGAACATCCGCTTTCTGGTTTGCGGCCTCAATGTTAAACGGTCCGTCTCCAAATGTGTCCGTGTTGTAACCGATCCCGGAGGATTAGTTCCGGCCTATTTTAGTTCCGCTGTGATAAAATATATATTTTTAATTAAAGCTTATTAACTTCCTCGGGCATGGTGGAGAAGCCCTACAAAGGGTTCTTCTTTTTTGGCACCATTTGAATTAACAACACACTAAAGTAAGCATGAAAAAGGCAAAACTGGAGAGATTTGACGTATGGCATGGATTTCTACACAGTGATGGCAATTCTTTCAACATAAGATGATGCATTCAAGTTCAGGAGAGTTTGGACAAGGCAATTCTTCTTGAATGCTGCCTTCAGGTATGGCATGGAAAGAGGGCATTTGCATTTCTTTCGCTATAGTAACAACTGCATTCATGGTCTGGAGAGGGCACTTTTTCGTACAGATGGGTAAAAGGGCAGGGGCTCAAGCCCCCCTTTCATGTCTATGTGTGCACGTGCCTGCTCCTCACACACACACACTCATACAAAACACAATGACACACGGCATTGTTGAAAACATGTCGGTGGACATGTCCCTCTCTTTGTGAGAGCGGGTACCTGGGGTCAGAGACGTCCGTCAAAGGGGGGACACCGAGATGGGTCTTAAAGGGAGGAGGGGAGATTGTCTGTGAGGTGGCGGGGGGAGGCAGGGGGGTGGGGTTGGATGACGAAGGGTTTCCGACAGATAGCGCTCCCTCGCCACGCGTGAACTGATGTGAATTTAGGTGACAGGAGGGTTTAACCCCTGGGAAAGGATCTGGAGAGGGGAAGAGAAGGAGAAGGGGCTGAAAAATGGGATTGACCTTTGACCCTCGGAGGTGGTAATGTGATCCTGCTATCTGTATTGTGGAGAGAGAGAGAGAGAGGGGGGGAGGGGAGGGGGTCACAGGGGGGAAAGGGAAGGTAGCAGCAGCCGCACCACGCCACTGATAAGGGCTTCCTGTGGTCAATAACTATGCCACAAGTTGACAGCTGGGGATTGGCATAGTGGTGTAAAGCACTGCTTCCCAAGCACTGGGGTCGGGACCCATTTGGCAGTCACGGACACATTTTTATGGGTCCCTTAATTTTTGTTTCCTACCATTGCGACCGAAAGGTCGCAGCTTAGTATGAGAAACAGCACATCATGTCTCTGTCCGTCCGTCCGTGTACGCTTTATTAAGGTCTATGGGTTTGCCGCTCTGACATCACGCTCTGACATCACTGTGATGTGTCAGGGGAACCACACTAACAGAATCCCTTTTATGCCCATATATGGAGATCCCTGATGTCATCAATATTAAGCCCATATCTATATCTAACAGGACTTCATATGTGAATGCCCATATATGGAGGCCACATCGACCACATACCACACTAACAGAATCCACGTATATGGCCAAGTCAGATTGCCAAGACAGCC
Source organism: Nannobrachium achirus (assembly GCF_963921795.1). Lineage (NCBI taxonomy): Eukaryota > Metazoa > Chordata > Actinopteri > Myctophiformes > Myctophidae > Nannobrachium > Nannobrachium achirus. Next base: position 32,262,169 of record NC_137810.1, read on the forward strand.
CATATCTGTGTGGCTGGTTCTACAGATAGGGATCTCCATATATAGGCATTTAAAGGATTGTGATGTCAGATGTCATAGACGTCATAGGACTTTCACATAGCGAATAACTGAGTAAGCATGTTTGGGGTCTCACAGCATATCTCCATGTACAGTACATGGATCTCCATATTTGGGTACCAGGGGTCTCCATACTGTATGGGGAACTGGTCCGATATACATCACTGGCCAGATGACCAAGACATGAGGTCGCTTGTTGCCCTTAGGCATCTCACTGGTTATTATTATTTCAAAACATTTTTAAAGTTAGAGGAGAAGGCCTTATGCACACCTACAGGGACAGGTGCGTTGGAACGGTGACAATGATGAATGGAAAAGAAGAGTCCCGCACACTGTCTTCACTCACAATAGATTTAATACAACGTTTCGGCCGTTCAGACCTTCATCAGGCAATGCCTGATGAAGGTCTGAACGACCGAAACGTTGTATTAAATCTATTGTGAGTGAAGACAGTGTGCGGGACTCTTCTTTTCAAAACATTTTTAAAGAACATTCCCAAAAAAGCTAAGGTTTTCATGAATAAAATAAAATCAAAGATTTTTCTTTGTAATTTCATTAATAAATAAAATAAATATCTAAGAAATTCCACAAATTAACTCATTTGTAGCCGATCCCGAAAATACTCGTGAAAAATACTCGAGTACTCGGAGTGCCGATCCCGAGTATACTCGCGTAATATACTGTATATACAGTAAAGCTGGCAAGCTTACCCTACGGTCCGTTGGAAAGTCCTGGCACGATTGGACTCGCCGATTCATCATCATCGCGGATCCACGTGCACAAAATAGTAATCCCTTAACATGGAGGCCGACGGTCGATCTCATCTTTAACCCTTTCCAAGCCACGGGGAGCCCCTTAATGTTAAAACCGTACTATATCGAACTTCCTAGGGGGGGAGGGGCAGCCAATCGTCTTTTCCCGTACTTTCCCGTATTTACCGAAATAAATAATTTTCATCCGAAAATCGGCGATCATCTAACCTTCCCTAGTCACCACTCGTGCATCGATAGCTCATGGCTGGGCTGAGATGAAGCAGAAGTGATGTCATTGGCCTTTCCTTTTCCAAGGCACATTATCCCATTCGGTTACTGTCTGTACCCTGGTGCTTGTACAGCAGCCATGCTAGGGGCTATGCTAGCGAAAATTTTCAGTTCTGCTCTTGAGTCATACATGGATTAATTGCGGGGACATTTACGTGAACGGATCGCGCACGCGAAACGCACGGGGAGATCGATGATCGGCCAAAACACCCATTCTATCCCAACGGAGGTCGAGAAAATCACGGTGAGTTACTGACCTGGGGGGAAAAAAAAAGAAAAAACAACGGCGCTGTTAAAGATGGAGGGGCTGCGGGCTCATGTTTATAAACATAATATTATGTCTCGATCACAATACAATAATAGAAATTTCACGGCTAATCTACCAACCCCCATTCTATTTCGGCTTAGAAAGTGTTAATGTCCATTTTCTCCAAAAAACACTTTTGAAGCCAAGGATGGCATTAGATTCTCGCAAAAAAAACACAAGCTGAAAGGCAACGATCGGCCATTACTGCAACCGCATGGGAGAATGACCACTTCCGGTGAATGACGTCATGACGTCAAACAGGAAATGTTTGCGCAATCGACTTCCGGCCTTCAAAATAAGAGAATGGCCGCGGACGGAGCCTGCGAGAGGCACGCTGGACATTTTAACCCGTTCATGTCTGGAGCACAAAATGAGTTAAAAACAAATGTCTAAGCAGTAGTGAAAATAGCCGATCTACAAGCTCACAACGCGGCGCAAAGCGACTTAACTAAGTAAATGTACTCAAGTACTGTACTTAAGTAACATTTTGAGGTATTTCCAATTTTCTATACTTTATATACTTCTACTCCACTACATCTCAGAGACAAATATTGTACTTTTACTCCACTACAAGTATTTGAAAACTTGACTAGTTACTATGTAGAGTTTATTATAAACCGCCTTAAAGGAGTGTAAATCCCTACTCTCCTTTAAAACCACTCTGGAAGAACACTTACAGGTGGATGCACCTGACCTGTTTACTGAACATATTTTTGGAGCGGTGCTAACCGCTCCTACATCTGGCTTTGTCTGTTTGTACATGTCCCACACTTGGCTCATTGACCAAGCTTTGCGGGGCGCTTAATGAAATGAACTCATAAAAAGCACCGCTCACTTCACACTAGGTGTGTTTTTTCTTTTTAATTATTTTTTCTGACTGTTATTTGATGTTTGTTTTGCATATTGTTGTATATTTGTCGAGTACAGAGGACTACAATGTAAACAAGCCATAGTGCTTTCTTGGGTTCCATTCCTATTTGTAGACCTTGTATCTGAACTGTACTGTCCTATGCTTTTCCCATGCCAACTGCTGATAAAGTATTTTTTATAACTTTTAGACATATGATAACTTGTGAAACGGGACATTCAGCATAATGAATACTTTTACTTTGGGGTATATTTGAAGTAGGGCTATATTATATATATATATATATATATATATATATATATATATATATATATACACAGTGTGATGCCAATACTTTTGAAGTATAATTCTTTTACTTAAGTGAATATTGTGAGTACTTTTTCCACCACTGGACTGGCATACATACATACACACACACACACACACACACACACACACACACACACACACACACACACACACACACACACACACACACACACACACACATTCTCACTCACACATGCATACACACATACACACACACCTACACACATCACCACAACCCTGTAGGTACAATACCACACTTGCAACACATGTCAAGTAAGATATCATTACTTGTGTACGGACACACAAACTCAAATTAACATGCACAAATCTGCACAAACAAGACCTAACCGCACACACACAAACAAAACAATGACGGTGCAATCAGTGGTATACTGCGCAGCTGGCAGCGGGCCTACAGTAGTTAACACTGCACCACTGTGTTCTGTCACCGCTATGCAAAGTAGAGGTTTGCGGGTCAAATTAGCGACGGACGCCGGGGCCAGAGGGAGACCATGGTGAAAATCACTGCCACTTTGTTCCATAATCTGGCTCCACTCGCCCGCTTTCATCTCTGCTCGTATTTGCCTTTGTGATGCCTTCATCGTTTGACCCCCCCAATTAGATTTCAACCAAAACAGGAAAATGACAGCGCACTTATCTGTCAGCTGCAACCAAAAAACATCCAGACGTCAGAGAGAGGGAGAACCAAAGAAACATGCAAAACAGGCCAGGTTTGGTGCGTCAGCGCTAGCGTATGAGCATTTGAATAGGCGTCTTTCTCTATTCTCCCGGGGGGAGAGTTACATCTAGACTAGGGATGGGACGATATGAACGATTCATATCAAGATTATTGTGACAAAAGAAATCGTGATTTACGATATTATCGCGATAATCAAAATCCATTATTCTGGGGCGGAACATTGGCCAGAAAAATAGCAGATCTACAAGCTCACAACGCGCCACGTTGTAGATCGTCTATTTTTTGGCAAAGACATTTGATAGAGAGCGTAAATAGAGGGAGGGAAAAAAGTCGGAATCAAGTACGTACATTATAAGTACCTTTTACCAATTATAGAGGGTTTAAGTGGTACCGGATATGCAGCTCGGCAAATAAAAGGTGAATTGATCCCAGTGCATGATGGAGGACGATATCACGATAGATTAAATCTCCGCGATACGATTATCGTGAGTGTTTTTTATCACGATAAACGAAAATATCGCTTATCGTCCCATCCCTAATCTAGACCCATCCCTTCCTCTTCCTCTGTTTTTCTATAATTCACCTGCGACACCTAGCAGGAGCCTTAGACACAGATGAGAAATTTTGCAAGATAAAACTCGCAGACGGACTTCGATCCCGGCTACTTTTCTGTCCTGTCCTAAAAGAAATCCCATAAAGGTGTCTCCCTTTGCCTGCATGTTTGAACCTGACAATTCGGTCACTCTCTAGGAGAGAGGAAAGACTCAATCAGCTTTTACTGGATGGAAGGGGGGGCGTGTGTGTGTGTGTGTGTGTGTGTGTGTGTGTGTGTGTGTGTGTGTGTGTGTGTGTGTGTGTGTGTGTGTGTGTGTGTGCGTGTGCGTGTGTGTGTGTGTGTGGAGGGAGGTTGTACGTTCCATGGCAGACACTTGGCTTTACGATGATTTATTGTTTAATTGGGCTGACTCGTTAAAGCTGGCTGTAATTGACACCATAAAAAAGGGCCTGGCTGCTGGCCAGGGGCTGCCTTGTGAAAGGGCTCGGGTACTGCATGGTCCCAGGCAGCAACCCTTATACCTGACTTTTACACACTAAAAAAAAGACTCGCAACACGCTCCAGTGCGCGTGCTCTCTCTCACTCTTCGACGTGCCTTCCCAGGCTGCGGGCCGCTCGCGCTCGGCCTGACGGTGCAGAAGCTACGTGGGGTTGGAGAAGTGAAACGACACCTCGACAGCCTCCTCTTCCAGGGAATTCTTTCTTATTATTTATTTATCCGTTTCTTTTTCTTTTTTTTTTTGGTTGTCGCAGAAGATTTTGTTCAGAGTGTTAAGTCTGCGAGCGCAGGAGAGAGAAAGAGCGAGATTGTGCATATGAGGGTGTGTGTGTGTGTGTGTGTGTCTGTGTGTGTGTGTGTGTGTGTGTGTGTGTGTGTGTGTGTGTGTGTGTGTGTGTGTGTGTGTGTGTGTGTGTGTGTGTGTGTGTGTGTGTGTGTGTGTGTGTGTGTGTGTGTGTGTCTGGCAGTCTGGTATTTCCTGAAGGAGTTTCCTCCTACCGTCGAAGCGGAACCACCCTGGGCCCCTCGGCACTCCAGCCCACAGACTGACCCGGTACTGCTCCCTCTGAGAGAGAGAGAGAGAGAGAGAGGGAGAGAGAGAGAGAGAGAGCTGAGAGTGCATGCGCACTAACAGCAGTGTATTACACCACAGAGAAACAAAGGATTGACAAAGAGGGTGACAGACAGAATGAAATAGGTTGTTATTAAGGAAAGAACTCGGCTGAACTGAGCCAAGGTGGGTTGGGAGTTTGTCTCTGCTTTGGGCTTCAACCATCCAGAGAGAGAGCTCTGAGGCTGTTTTCGGTAGCCTATTTGCATAATTACTCTCTCCTCCTGTGTGTGCATACTGTGTATCGTCGTTGGCGGGCGAAAACCTGTCCAAAACCGTTCGCTTTGCATTTATTTAAAAAATGATCGAAACTATCTACAAGCACACAACGCCTCGCACCGCGAGGCGTTGTGTGCTTGTAGATCTGCTGTTTTCACTACTTTTGTCCGACGGCCTTGTATGGTGAAGCAGGGCTTTTAAAGAACGTACACATTTGAAACTGGGAGATACAATGTTTCCAGCCCGACCACGACGATATACTTTTATGTGTGTGCCTGCATTTGTCCCCGGGTGTCTGCGTTGGCGATGACGGATGATGCGCATGTCTTCAACACCTCGCTGTAATTCCCTGGCAGTGGTCTGCCCCAGAGATAGATGGGGGATGAGAGGGGAGAGGGAGGGGGGGGGATCATCCAGGGGGAGCTAGGCCAGGATTCTTGCACTATCAGCCAGCCTTTTAATCGGCACAGTGCCTGACAAGAGAAACCTGCCAGGAGAGGAGAGAGTAAAGAAAGAGAGAGAGAGAGAGAGAGAGAGAGGGAGAGGCCTCCCTCCCTCCCCGAGTCCTGTTGACAGGGTGGAGGACTGCTTATGTGTGTTTGGGGGGGGTGGGGGGGTGTTGGTTATGTCAGATTGCGTCTTTTGCCCCCTAGTCCCAGCTGGCGCCGATTACCCAGAGTCCTTTGCTACTAGGAGCACATGGCCACTGGGTGGCTGTCAGAGGCATGACGGGAGGAAGGGGGTGGGGGGTTGTTGTTGGTCTCTCTCCGCGTATAAGGTAGATACGGGGGGAGGGGGACTGATAGGTACGTTTGATTTGTTTGTAGTTAATATCATATATATATATTGTGCCATGTTGCCACT
>NC_137810.1:32273197-32343197 GCF_963921795.1 Nannobrachium achirus
TATAGGTCAACAACACTATCTTTTTTTGTGAGAGGCAGAAAGAGGGATCCACACAAATGACCATAACATCACTGTCAGGGGGAAACCATTCCTTTTTTGTATTATTATTATCATTTTTAAAACACTTGTTGTGACGTGTTGTGAGTTTGTTGATCAACTATTTTCACTACTCATGTGCGACACTCTTTTATGATGAAGCAGGGCATTGATTAACAAAAGAAAACATAAAAAAAAATAATATGGAGATACAAGGTTTCTGCCCGACAGTACTGTAATGTTGACTCTTATTCTTTTTTTTTATTTTTGCTAGATTTGTTTGTTGTTGTTTTTGTTGTTTCATGATGCCTGGGTGTCCAAAGTAGACCCAGATGCCCTCCCCCCTCCCCAGAGCTTTACATAGTGGAGATTACACTTTGATTAAGATAAGACTAAATGAGTACCCCTTCCACCACCACTCACTCTCTCTCTCTGTGTAGTGCGTATTGTAAGGAATGTTGTTTAAAGTAGAGGAATCATGTTCAGCTTTGATATCCCCTCAAATATGAAACACCCAGAGGCCGATTGGTATAGTAAACACACGCATGCACGCGTGCAGGCAGTACTGCACAAAGCCAAGTGTTAACAATGTACACACACAATGGGAAACATGTCCATTTCTTTATTCATCCAATGATGAAAGTATTCAAGAAGAGCCTTTAATTTTCTGTCATAATTTTTCTCATATGGATGCAATACTTCTCACTCTCTCTCACCAGTCTGCTGCTCTCTGCTAGCCTAGCATAGCCAGACTATATACTAATGCAGCTGACTAACTGCAGTATATATACAGTACATCCCCACCGTGTGTTAAAGGGATATTCCACTTTCAAAAAACTTTTGGTCATTTTATTGTCTAATCAGGCTTTTATAAACACCCTGGACAGTTTTAATTTGCTTGATTCAATATTTAGATATTTGATGTAAATGTTACCAGGCCCCCCAGGCCCAGGGCCTCTCCCCACACACACCCATTGTAACTTCAAACTTCATTTTAACCATGATAGATTCATTAAAAACACCCATTATTTTTGGAGCCGTGGGCGGAGCCCATGGTCTCCCTCTGAGTGGCTTTGTGTGTCCTGTCTCACCAGTGAGAAATGTCCCGTTGAGTTCGAACAGTACCTTTTATGACCACACATGTTAAGGGAGGGGCGCTGTTTTCAGGCCAGTGAGAAATGTCCCGTTGAGTTCGAACAGTACCTTTTATGACCACACATGTTAAGGGAGGGGCGCTGTTTTCAGGCCAGGCACACACACGCACACACACACACAGGGGGGAACACATAGAATCAAAAACATAGATCTGGAAGTGCTCAATTTCACGGCTCCACTTCGAACGAAGGTTTGATTTTTTTCTGGTGACTCATATTACCCTCCTAATACGTGAGCAGCCTGTGTTTTTTCCAATAACCTTTTTCATTTATTTTTAATAATTATTTTTTGTATTTCATTTTTTCCATTTTCCCAAATAATTATTAAAAATAAATGAAAAAGGTTATGGCAAAAACACATCCTGTTTTTAATGAATCTATCATCTATCATTAAAATGGAGTTTGAAGTTACAATGGGTGTGTATGTGGAGAGAAGCCCATAAGCTGTTTCCCTGTTGAAAGTGGAATATCCCTTTAACATGGGTGGATTGTTTAGCTGTGCTAGGCTAGCTCTCTGCAGCTGCTCACGGCTGATCAGCAGTGGAAAGTATCTAAGTACATTTATTTGTACTTTACTTGAGTAGTTCCAATTTCCAAAACTTTTACTTCTACATCTCAGATCCAAATATTGTACTTTTACTCCTCTGCATTTATTTGAAAACTTAAGTTACTAATTACTTTGTAGATTTCGATTATTATTACAAGAAGATATACATTAACCACTTCAGCCTATACTGTACATTTTGGCCATTTGAAAATAGCCGATCTACAAGCTCACAATGTGTCGCGATTTGACGGATTGTTAACTTGTAAATCTGCTATTTTCAAAAGAGTTTTTGACATTTGAAAACATGAATTGGGACATTCTGCATAATGAGTACTTTTACTTTTGTAACTTTGAGTATATTTTGATGCCAATACTTTTGTAATTTTACTCAAGTACATTTTGATGGCAATACTTTTGGACATTTTAAATTCTACTTGTAACAGAGTATATCTATATTACAGTATTTATACTTTTACTTAAGTAAAACATTTGAGTACTTTTTCCACCACTGCGCCTGATTACAACATTGCTGTACGACAGTGTAGCGTGCCAAAAATAGCCAATTTATGTAATCTCAACATAATACAAATGTACAGAAACAGTTGATCTACAAGCTCACAATGCGGGTTATGTGGTGCATTGTGAGCTTGTAGATCTGCTGTTTTTGGTGTGCGGGTTAGTAAGCATCAGACTGACTTATCTGACCTCAGTAGAAATCAACTGTCACCTGAAAGTCCCTCTATTTACCTCCGCCTCACTCCTGTCTTTCTCTCCTCCCCTCTCTCCATCTCCCACACTCGCTCTATTCCTCCTGCATTCTCTCTTTCCCTCTCATGCTTCTTCTCTTCTCTGTGCCTTTCTTTCTTTCTTTCTTTCCATTGCTGTCTATCGCTCTCTCCCTCCCTACGTCTGTCTCTCTCTCTTTCTCACGGCCTATCTCTCTCCCTCTCCCTCTCCCTCTCTCTCTCTCTCTCTCTCTCTCTCTCTCTCTCTCTCTCTCTCTCTCTCTCTCTCTCTCTCTGGGTCTCCAACTTTCTGCTGACTCCAGGAATTATGATCTGTTTCCCGTCCGCAGGAATAATAGAATGCAGAAGGGGGGGGAGTGGGGGGTGGGGGGAGGTTCCATGACCCCCTCCACACCAACACCAGCCCTGTGGAACAGCAGTGAGCCCGTCCAGCTCCGCTGTGGTTAAGTGTGTGTGTGTGTGTGTGTGTGTGTGTGTGTGTGTGTGTGTGTGTGTGTGTGTGTGTGTGTGTGTGTGTGTGTGTGTGTGTGTGTGTGTGTGTGTGTGTGTGTGTGTGTGTGTGTGTGTGTGCGCGCACGCAACGCGTGTGTTCAGTTCAAGTGTGTGGGCACACGCGTTTGTTTGAACGTATTCATGTGTGTGTGTGTGCCGACCCAGATTCCATAAACATCATTAAACATTACGGGACTATACTGTACGTTGACACACTCACACACACACACACACACACACACACACACACACACACACACACACACACACACACACACACACACACACACACAGGCCAGGGACACATACACACCATCCATACATGTATATGCGCAACCACACACAAAATTGTCCCGACAATTAATCCAGCCCCCCATCCAGTTATCTTGACACTAAGTGCTTCACATATACAACCGTGAGCCTCGGCGGTTGGCAGCACCTCTGAGCACTTAGCGCTATCTGCCGCTATTGCCTCCCCTCTCCAATCCAGCCACTCCACAGTGTTTAGAGTGTGTGTGTGTGCGTGCGTGTGTCTTGTCTGTGTGTGTGTGTGTGTGTGTGTGCGCGCATGCGTGCGCCGAGTGTGTCCTCGGCAGAGTAAATATTTATCACACGGCTCCCCCAGGAATTTTAATGAGCGCTGATGGAGAACAATCATCGCAGCAGGACCAGTAGAGAGAGAGATGACGTGAAATGACACGGACGCAAAGTTGAAGCCTTGACTTACACTCAGTTTGCGAGCACGGGTGTCGTAACTATATCATTGTTTTTGCATGACACATGGCTCGACCAAGTACAGTATAAATCAGCCTTGGCTTAAGTCATTTCCAGGGGTGTGATTTGTCGGTTCCTGGTTGGCATCTGCATGGGTCCTTTTGTAAATCAACTAAGTTCATGTCATGAACACGCAGTAAAATCCTCAGCGTTCATTTAACTCTGAAGGTGTAAAAATGTTCTGTGCCGAACTGCCGATTGAACAATGTGTTTCTCTTTCTTTCATGTACTCATAATTTGCCGTTCAAACCACAACTCTCTGTAGGCTGTAATTTGTGTGCGTGCTCGCGTGTGTGTGTGTGTGTGTGTGTGTGTGTCTGTGTGTGTGTGTGTGTGCGTGTGTGTGTTACTACACTTTTGAGGACCAAATGTCTCCACAAGTACAGTAGAATGTGAGATATTGTAAGTACCGTTTTCCTGGTCCTCACAGGAGAAATGCTAGTGTTTAGAGATAGTTTTATAATTAGAAACAGATTCAGGTTGGGGATAGTGTTCGGTTTAGGCATTTAGAAATTAGGTTTAGGGATTAAAGATAGAGTCATGCTTGATTTATCCTTGGCTGTGCGCTTGTGTCGTGCACCGGAAAATAGCTGATCTACAAGCTCACAACATGTCGCTGTGTGTTCAGATCGGCTCAGGGTCAGATCTGCAATTTTTGGCTTTTTTAGGCTTACGGTCCTAAAACGTTGATGTCCTCACAAGTATAGCAATACAAACGTGTGTGTATGCGTGCGTGCGTGTGCGCTTGTGTGTGCGAATGTATGGGTCTGTGCTTGTCAAGGTGACAGGGCCACCCTTTAGAGGTCACTTCACACATTTTGTGCCGGCCAAGCTACATGGAGAGACTGGGAAAGGAAATCTGAGCCATAACTCACAAGCTCTCGCTCTTGCGCTCTCTCTCTCTCTCTCTCTCTCTCTCTCTTTCTCTCTCTCTCTTTCTCTCTCTCTCTCTCTCTCTCTCTCACACTCACACTGAGAGGGAAAGAGAGGGAGAGAAACCAACACATGCACAAAAAGAAAGTCTGACACACACATCTCTCATTGGCACAGTTGTGACCTTTGACACCTGTGTGTGGGAGAGGCTAATGCTGTCCTGAAATCCTGGAAAGGGACCCCCCCCCCCCTCTCTCTCTCTCTGCCCCGCTCCTGCTGTCTTTATTGTCTGTCTCTCTCCCATTCTGTCCGTCTCTCATCTTCCTTCCTTCCCCTCCGCTGGTATCTCCAGCTGCTCTCCCACTCCGTGTGACGGAGGAGGGTCTTTCATGCCGAGGAGGAAGCGGGGAGACAGAGGCGATGGTGGCGGTGGTGGTTGTTGTTGGGGTGGAAATTGACCAGTGACAGATTTGTGACTCCGGTACTGAAAGGAAAGGAATGAGAAGCTGTGACTTATATTCCTCATCAACCCACCTGCACACACATGACGGCTCTCACACACCTGGTCACCTGCAGAACTCCATGCTCCACGGAGACGAACCACATCATTTCTAGACGAAAATTTATGGCCCTTCTTCTGTGAACAGGTCCATTGTTGCACACTCAAGAGTTGACTTAACTCTCCCGATTTTGTAATATAAAACTCATGGATTAGCGCTTAAATTAAAAAATCTTGAATCAACGAAATAATTGTATCTATTCCATCTAAACGGCACTCTGGTAGAAATATAAAGAGCAGCAGAATGTGACGAAGATAGGAAGATACTGTAGCAGCTTTTAACACAGCCAGAGACAGGGGGGCGTATGTAGAAAAGAATAAAGAATGACCCGGGATCAAGGGTGAGTTCATCCGTCAAACCCTACAAAGGTCAAAGGTGAGAACATTGGGGGTTCTGGTCCGGAACATCTGGGTCTGCCGCGGGACGAGAGGAGACCGTGGGCTCCAGACTCTCACAGAGTTCTTCTCCACGGCTTTATCTGATCTCGTTTGATGTCGCGGCGTGCGCAGAGCCTCGCGTCCACTACTGTACACAACATACCAGAGACACTGCTACTGGCCTTTCAAAACCACATCACAGTCTCCCAGCAGGCCATCTTCACAGAGTGAGAGGGAAGAAAGACAGAAATGAGTCGTCTCTGTGAGAACGTTTGATGTATCTCCCAAAAGCGCCAGTGTGTCCACTATAGGGGAGGAAAAAAACACATTGATATTTTGTCATTATCGCATGGAATTAGGCTTGTGTTTGTATGTACTGTGTATGCATTTCTACAGTATATGCAGGAAATGCTGGAGTTCATTTTGCCGTTGCATTGTATTTATTTTCCTTCTCTGCATATGGCTTTGTATGTACTGTGTGTGTGTGTGTGTGTGTGTGTGTGTGTGTGTGTGTGTGTGTGTGTGTGTGTGTGTGTGTGTGTGTGTGTGTGTGTGTGTGTGTGTGTGTGTGTGTGTGTGTGTGTGTGTATGCGCACGCCTGTATGGATGTGTGTTGGTTCCTGTGCGAAAGAGGGGGTCAGCCCCTGTGTGCTGTGATTTATTGATAGGCCTTGCTATGATACCAGAATTCCTTAGCGTTAAATACCTACTCTGAGTGCCTTTAACTGCCTGGCTGCTTTATGGACCGTGATCACACACTAAATGTCTGGTGCTTTTACATTTTGGGGATTATTCTTTATGGCTTTTATGTTTTATTGCATAAAGTACGCAGTGCATAGAGACAGGAAAGATGACAGAAGGCATGCGCCCTATTACTTATTTGCATGGCAATTTTGCGTGCTGAAAATGGCAATCTACATCTACAAGCTCGCAAATGTGTCACGCCGTGGTGCGTTTTTGGTGCGCAACACCTGTGCGCAACTAATTATAACTCGGGCTGTGCGCGTATAGGTCACACACTGTGTAACTGGAGGTATTGTGAGTACTTAGCCCTATCTATTCATCTTGGAGGGATCATGAATCATCCTCACCTTTACTGGGGTAAATGATGATGATGGTTTTTGTTAACTGCGCCGGCTAATATGAATGGCCTAGACAGATGTGAAGTCGGCGTGTTCCTGGCAACCGGTGCTGCCTGCTCTCAAAGGGTGGATGGAGTAAGCTATCTTACTGCACACTGAGGAATCATCGATAACGCTCGAGTGTCTCGAGACTGTCCGACGACACGGGAGGAAGCGTCCATTTATCAACATCTCCTCAGTGAGGAAGAGGCTCTCATTGACTTTGTCATGTTTGGTTGCGGTATGTATCTGTTTATGTAATTGCTGTCTTCTCCCTTCGTTCCGCGCGAAATGATTCCACTTCGTCCATTTAACAGCATGGCGTATTTCCGTCCCATAATGCACTGGGTCTTTTAGAAGCCTATGAGTACACTCGTAAGCCTATCACACGATCTTGTGTCATTTGAGTGGGTTGTGTACTGCTGTGAGCTCTTCCAAATTGTGTATCACGCTCCCAGGGTCAGAGAGACATTTTGTCACGGCTAATTTTCGACTTTCTTGTACCAGTTATTGTTATTATCACCGCTGCATATTTTCAGACATGGGCAGAGCAGTACTTTAAACAGGATGTACCACAAAGTTGGATTTGGTTCCAAATCGGATCCATATGAAGATTATATTGTGCCCCATCTGTTAGCAGTTCATGTTGAATTATTCGCTACATGCTCTGTTTGGGGTGAGTTGACTTGGCCGCAGAACGCTCTTGTTAGCAGTTTTTAAGCGGCTTGTGTTCCACCGAGCAGCGCGAGTCACTGAGTGTGTGTGTGCGTGTGCGTGTGTGTGTGTGTGTGTGTGTGTGTGTGTGAGTCCATCACCTTGCAGAATTCCAGGTTCAGAATGAGCAGGTATCAGATTGAAGAGCTGGATGCTGAGCTGTGTGGTTGCATGGCCAGACTGGAGCTGACAAAGGGCTTATTGCAACAGATGTTCCACCACAAGTTCTGCTAACCGACTGAGACCCCGCCTGGTCAAGTTCACAAGTGTCTTTTCACAAATAAATGGGGTCTTGTGATGACTCTAGTCCAGGGCTCTTCAAAGTTTTCAGGCCAAGGACCCCTTATAGCTGAGAGGGAGCTGAAGCAGGGACCCCCACAACCTTTCCATAGATTCCATATAGTGTCATTGTTTGACAGCACAATCATCAGTGTATTTTGGATTCATGGCAATTTGTGTTTTATGATATTTAACCACTTGAACCGTCAATAATTAATAGACTTGACCTGTCAATGTACCCCTCTCTTTGCCGAAAATAGCCGATCTACAAGCTCACAACGCCGGAGATCTGCTATTTTTGGCTAAAGTTCTCAGAATATAGACGCTAGGGTTCTAATCTGGACCCCCTGTTGAAGACCCCTGTTCTAGTCAAAAGATAGAATTTACCTCTGTTCGCATGAAGACGCTGCACACCATGCCATAAAATGACTTTGGAGCTCCTCTTCCACACTGCAGGCTGTTTCCCTTTTACTTCCATTCAGCTCCAGTTTTCACACTTTCATTTACTACTACTTGAGCTTTTTTTTTTGCTATTGTAGAAATGACATTTCCTACATGGCACCCTGAATCAATTTGCTGACAACATTGAGATGTCAGCAACATGAGTTTTGAATAAGTGTTGAGCCTGATTTATTTTTTAGTTGCGTGCCAGAGTTGTGCACCAGAAATGTGCAGATCTACAAGCTCACAAAGCATCACAGCGTGATGCATTAAGAACGTGCAGATCAGCTCATTTCAGTGCATGTGATGATGTGCAACAAAGTATAACTCAAGCTTTAGGTGCTATTGAAGATTTATGAGCTTAAGGGGAAAACTCCACTTCAAGCCCACTTTAGTGTTCGTGACAAGAGCACCTGATGTTACTTGTATGCCGTCTAGAAAATGTGCTCCATTAAACAGAAAAAAGCATAATCAATATAATTATAGAACGAGTGGATTATTTAATATAATTACGGAGTAAGTCAGCGTATAATAATTACATTCATTCTCATGATAAATTATGTCCATTGCTGTAGGTAATTAGTCCGAAAATGTTTCCAGTTATAGCTTCAGACTCGGAGCCAGAAGAAAGTAATGAGTAATGTACAGTACTATTCACATGAGAATGGTCTGTTTTTCTGGCTATTACAGCGAGAGAAAAAGAGGCTAACTTTCATCTGCTGGCTAATATGTACACCATGTGAGGTTCAAAGGTGTGTTCATTCTTGTACACAGTCAAATACAGTGTGTTAATTTAACTCATGAAGTGTAAAAATGTATCCATAAGGGTCCAGGAACTACTTCACCCGAGTACTGAACCATGTATTCAAACATGGCCGAATAACGTCAACAATGAACGTTGTGCACGCAGTGTGTGCGTGTGTGTGTGCACATACCTACAGTATATGCATGCATGAGAAGGTCCATGTGTGCGTGCGCATGCACTGAAAGCATACCCTGTGTGTGTACACTTTTAAGTGCCTTTGTGTGTAATCAGAAGACGGACAGACATAGACTGCTGTGGGGTTGAGGGCTGCAGATCTCTGTCTCTCTCTCGCTCTCTGTGTGTGTGAGATGTGGGTCCCTGCTCTCACAAAGAGTGAGCTATGCATGGCCTTCTGTGCCGCTATAACACGCCAGCGCTGCCGTGAGCGTTCCAGTGTAATAAGATCACCCTGAAAAGACATTTTCAAGAGCTTGAGTGTCAGATAAAATAACGCTTGCTCGCTTGCTCTCTTTATATAAATTATACCTTCATGGAGCAATGGACTGCCACGTATCGCTTCTGGGACGAAAATAGAACCCTCTAAAGTGCTTGTATTTTTTTTCCTTATCAGGAGAATAGAAATCGTTATTGTCCATTGTGAAAATCTTTTTATTTTTGTATTTATTTATTTATTTTTCGTTTGACAACTTGAGTCATTATGGGATTTATCTCCTTATTACAGCACACCCTATGTTATTGAAACAAGATGGCTTCACTGTCAGGTCTAGGCTGCTGAAATGTTTTATTAAGGTAGGCTAAACGAGGCCCACGTATGGACGGCACACATTTAGAACTAATGCCTTCCTTCATAGGATGACTGTATAAGGAGAAGCGATGAAAGTGTGTGTGTGTGAGTGTGTGTGTGTGTGTGTGTGTGTGGTCAGGGGCGTCACACCAAATTCTGGGCCCTGGGTACAAGGATTCACTGCGGGCCCCCCCATGAATGTTAACTATTGAAAAATAGCAGATATACAAGCTCACAGCGCGGCACCGAGTGCCGCGCTGCGAGCTTGTAGATCTGCTATTTTTGAAAAATCGTGAAAATGTGTGCCAAGAAACCTATGTTTCCATGTCAGTGATGCTCAAACTTTTTCATGTGAAGGACCCCCCAATCTCAAAATATTTCGCTTTTTTTTTTGCGCACATTTTCACGACTTTTCAAAAATAGCAGATCTACAAGCTCGCAGCGCGGCACTCGGTGCCGCGCTGTGAGCTTGTATATCTGCTATTTTTCAATAGCTAAAGTTACTAGGGGCCCCTCCACCTTGGGCCCTGGTAACTCAGTCCCACTTTCCTACCCCTTGTGACGCCCCTGTGTGTGGTGGGGGGAACGGAGTGAGAAAAGAGTGAAGATTTGAGGTGGAAAGTGAGAAGGGCAGGCATAAAAAAAGAGAAGGTACGGGGAGACTTTATTTTTCTCTCCCCCTGAAAACTGTCTCTTTGGTGGTCTCGGGGCAGGGTCTCGCTGGATCCTGAACCCAGCGCAGAACACAACAGGGAAGCCGAGTTGGGGGGCCAAGGGGGGTGTGGGGGTGGGGGGCCGGGGGGTTACACCACCAGAGTCCCACAATTCATCATGCTCTGGCTCCGACGTGGGCTGTCTGGAGAGAGCAGTGGAGGGTGGTGGTGGTGGAGGGGGGGGTCTGGGATTGATGGCCAGCGAGACTCTGTGACCTTCCTTTCCCCGAGAGAGGGGATACTGTGTGTGTGTGTGTGTGTGTGTGTGTGTGTGTGTGTGTGTGTGTGTGTGTGTGTGTGTGTGTGCGTGTGCGTGTGTGTTTCAAGAGAGACAGAAAATCCCATGCATCCTAGTGAAGATCTCAAAAGTTGATGCCGAGTCCACATGAGCTGTGGAACACAGTACGTCTTTATATCAGGACAACATCTCTGCTGGCTGGAAAACCCGAGCCATCCTGAATGCCCTTCTCCTCCAGTGGCCATCAAACATGACGGATGAATTGTTTTTCTTTCTTCCTCTGTCCCTCCTCTCCCTCTCTCTCTCCCTCCCTTTCTGTCTCTCACTCTTTCTCCCTCTCTTCTCCACCATAGGATTACCTGCAAGGCGACAGTTCAAAAGCACTGGAGAAGCTGGGATGGAAGACAAAGGTGACTTTTCAGGTTGGTGATGCATTAATTTTTGATTTTATTTGTGTAACACTTGGAACATAGTCTGTGTGTCTGCGTGCGTGCGTGCGTGCGTGCGTGCGTGCGTGCGTGTGTGTGTGTGTGTGTGTGTTGGAGGTTGCTGGAAATGATGTGTTCAGTTTTATTCTGAAACAGAAGAAAGACAGTATTCCAAGTTCCAACGCAGCTTCAAATTGACAACAAACCACAAATATCCCTTATCAGCCAAACAGTTTAATCATCATCATGCTATCTGGGCAGCAGCGTGTCCGTACACATAAGTATAGCTCAGTTTTCCATTATAAATTAAGCATGTAAATTAAGAACTGAAGAGGAGTTTTGTCAGTGTAGATAAAATGAAAAAAATACATATCAGTCTTTTTAAAAACACAAACGTTCAGCAGAAATAGCAGATCTACACGAGCCCTGGGGGACAACTAAGTATATTGGGTTTAAGTGGTTAAAAGCACAGAGTGTTTGTTTTTGTATAAACATTTACATTAAATAATCATTTGGAATTGTGAAACTGCTCTCTCCCTATGCAGGAACTGGTGAAAGAGATGGTCACTTCAGACATGGAGCTGATGAAGAATAATCCCAATGCCTAAAGCCAAATGTGAACTGAAGCCAAATCATGGAAGGAATACGTGGGTGGGGGGAAATTACAGATGTAATCTGTGTGTTGTTTTTGGTGTCATGATGTTGGTTTACTTTACTGTCCACTCCGAAGGCTGCCTTTTATATAATAACTGACTGAGTCATAATTTATAGGTTTCAAGACTGTAGTGTTGTTTATATTTTTGTTTCATTTGATCATGCAATTTGTTCTCTCCCAGACTATGAATTGATTGAGGCTTTGTAAAGATTTCCATTGAGATTATATTATTTCTTGAAAAAACGAAAATTGTGTTTTTTTGTTTAGTATTTTTTCCCTCTGACATATAAAAAACAGACATTTTGGTATAATAAAGCATAATCTTTCAAATCTGTCTTCGGTTTCATTCTGTGGTCACAAAATGTATCCCCTGAACACGAAAATGAAATACATGAACACGAAATGCCTGCGTAAATCAAATAATTGGTAGGGCTTAGTGATGGAGTGTATGGCTGTAACATAAATTCTGTGTTTTCTACCCAGTATAAAGTGAAGTTGGGTTTGCATTTGTACGCACACATCTGCAGCAGAAGAGGCCTGTTGAAATAAACCCGGGTCTCTTCAGTGTGTGTTCAGGGCAGTGTTTCTGCACAGGCACGTTAGGCACTGTGCCTACTGCCTAGGGCCCGTCATGGGAGGGGGGCCCAAAATGCACCCATGAAAAAAAGATATATGTTTTGAAAGACAAAACTGAGAAG
Organism: Nannobrachium achirus; assembly: GCF_963921795.1. Taxonomy (NCBI): domain Eukaryota; kingdom Metazoa; phylum Chordata; class Actinopteri; order Myctophiformes; family Myctophidae; genus Nannobrachium; species Nannobrachium achirus. The sequence continues at coordinate 32,285,594 of NC_137810.1, forward strand.
CGTCACATCGAGATGCATTGTGTGCTTGTAGATCGGCTATTTTCAAATAGCCGAAATGTACTGTATCTCTCAAGAACAGATTTAATGCTACACTAGGAACAAAACAGAGAGAGCGCTGTTTTTCCCTTTTCTTTGAGATTGATAAGGCTGCCTCTGAGATGTACAGTAGTGGAGTAGAAGTAAAAGTATCAGAAATACTCAAGTAAAGTACAAATACCTTAAAATTGTACTGGGGTAGAGTGCTGTAGTGTTTACATATGAGCTGGAGGGGAGCGATTTACATTATATTAGCCTATTAATTATTGTTTAGTAGTGACCTGTTTTTAACCGGCTGAAAATCGGCCTGTGCCTAATAGGGCCCAGTTTGACGTTAACACGGCCCTGTGTGTGTTGGTCTACTCTAGGCCCTAGACTGGGGCTTTGTGCCAGTGCTCCCAGGTTGCGCAGAGGTCGGCCCGAGCCCACTGTCATTTCCCTCCTCGCTAGGCTTTCCAGGGTTTTTTGCTGCGAACACACACACACACACACACACACACACACACACACACACACACACACACACACACACACACACACACACACACACACACACACACACACACTACCCCCTTTTTATTCCACAGGAAATGCGTTTCCGCGGGTCCTGAATCCCACTCTGAAATGCTCCTGTCTGTCCAGACATTCAGTGCCCGGTCCAGAACCAAGCGCGCAATCATAAAAGTGCGTGCGCTGTGCACCTCGCTGTGCACCTCTCTGCCGTGCGCGCACTCCTCCTGCATGGAACAGCAGCACTGTTGTGTTTTTAAGAAGCTGGCCGGAGAGGTTTCCTATAAGCCTCTGGCCTTTACGTAGACTGACAGGCAGTGGTGGAAAAAAGTAGCCCACTCACATATTAGCAAAAGTATCAATACTGCAATATAGAAATACTCTGTTACAACTTACAAGTAAAAGTCCAGAATTCTAAAATGACATGAAGTACAAAAGTATCAAAATGTACTACCAAAACTCAAAGTACTCATTATGCAAAATGTCCCATTTCATTTCATTAAAATAGCAGATCTACAAGGCAAGCTCACAATGAATGCATTGTTGTGTAATTGTAGATCGGTAGATTTTCAAATGGCCGAAAGATGTACTGTAGTAGGCTATATAGTGCTGAAGTGGTTCATGTTTTGTATTATAATCAAAATCTAAGAAACGAACTACGTTTTGAAAAAAATGTGGAGTAAAAGTACAATATTTGCCTCTGATGTGTATTGGAAATAGGAAATCAAATAGGCCTACTCAAGTAAAGTAGGCTACAAATACCTCAAAATTGTACAAAATTGTAAAAAGTACATTACTTAAGTCAATTACTTAGTTACTTTACACCACTGACTAACAGGCTAAAGCGCAAATGAGCCTATATTCTTAGCCCAATGGAGACAAAGTCCCAATTAATTCATCATGACCACTTAACCAAATATCACCCATTAAGTGTCTTTATTTTTTCACAAACGCAGAAAACGTAACCTCATCCTGTGATGACGTATAGCCTAATGAAAGGTCATCAGGCGCCGGCCTAATTACGAGGGACGCGGTTTGACATTCAACTTAGACGTGAAATTGAAGGTTTCACAAAAAGGTTTAAATAGGGGTCGAGCGTAGGTTTCTCTCTCTCTCTCTCTCTCTCTCTCTGTCTCTCTCTCTCCTTCTCTTTTAACACAACACCTAGAACATTTAAATTCGCTGTTTGACCGTCATAGACAGCGCTGCGTCTGTGTGGACTCCAAATTGGAAACAGATGGTGCTTTGAGGTTGGCCCTGGAACCCGACAGCGAGCACTACAAAAAAAAAGCCCCAGTTTCCAGTGTGCCTGCATGGGTACTTCTCTGCAGCCTCACACAGGTGCACGCCGGTGCGTCTAAACCATGGTTCTCATGTCAAGGAGGACCTCCGAATTGACACTTAAAGCCCGCGGACCCCCATTTGAAAAGATATGCCTATAGGGACCCCCCATAAGAGAAGATTTTTCGGCTCTAGGCTATAGCTGTGATTCCCATTTGACAGCCTAATTTAATAGCATTTCTATCTCTGGGACCCCAATTTTTATTGTAAAATCAATGTTAATTTACTCAGCGAGTGTACACATGGAACCAAATCAAATGGACCATTTGTGCACACAGAACTCATTTAGCTGGGGACCCCCCTGAAACTCCCTCAAGGAGCCCTGCATGGGGGGTCCCCCGGACCCCACTTTGAGAACCAATGGCATGCTTAAGACATGATGCTCAAGTTTATTTTATTTCAAGGACCCCCAGTTTGACGTGCATTATAGTCCACAGACCACCATTTAAACCTTTTGTCCAATCTCTCACCAGTGTTAATTTAACTCTGACTAATTTAACTCTGACAGTATGTAAATGGAACCAAATGGAATCCATTTGGTTCCATTTTGCACACTGTCAGAGTTACAGACCATTAAGGGTCCATTTTGGACCCCCGGGGGTCCCCCAGACCTGACATTGACAAACAGTGGCATACACACAGTCCTGGGATAAATCTCCCTGCATGGGCTGCAGCAGAATTAGAAGCAAATAACCTTTATATTCTGGAAAGGGAAGGCTTAAAAATAAATAGGAGACATCTTTCTTTTCCTTTATGAAAAATTGGCTAATCCTGGCCTACATTTCTGTTTCAATTGTAATTAATTACTCAGTCACTATATTATTTAAGGCAGGGTTGCATATTAGACAATAGCATTGTCTAGAGGTTTCCTAGCATATCAAATGTGAAACCTGTAGTTTGATTTCACACAAAACTATTTTAAATAATAAAATAACCAATGTCATATTATCTGCATAGCACTTAGTCCCATATCATACACACGCTATAGGGTAACTATAAAATCCAGTTGTCAATTTTAAGCTATTTTGTCAGAAAACATATGGTGATATATAAGCTATATGTTTGTGAGAAAGAATTGACTGAAAATGATACACTGCATGCGGAAATGGCGCCCACCCTTACAGCTTAACATTTTTGTCATTCTCCATTGCTCACACAAATAAACAGAAGGCTCCTTTTGTTGCACTGGAAAGTGGATTTTCGAAATCAAACCGTCCATATCATTGATTAATATCTCTTAGACTTTGTAATGAAGATCAACAATGCATGATCAACGATTCGTGTTGTATAAATGTTTTAATTGAAACTGATATATAAACGCAAAAGTGTTTATTTATTTATTGGTCTCTGCTTGCTGATTGCAGAGACCATTATGGTTCCTATTTCCTATATATTTACATTTTAAATACATTCCTTGAGAATGATTAGCCTTATACAGCCTAGACCTTATGCAGAAATAAATGTGTTTTTTAATTGTCCTACGTTTATAGTAATACTAGGGAATGAATGTTGCTTGCTAGCCTATTTTGCACCCGAAGCATGATAGGAGTTCCAATCCAGGAATTTTGTTCTATTTGCAAAGCAAATATAAAACACAACATCGCTTTGGACTCAGTATCTCTTCTAAAACTCGGACTCAATGAACAAACAACCCCTGCCCTGAATCCATGCATCCATTTCCCTGCCAAACTGAGGACGGAGCAAAGTATACTTGTTTTAGCCCACTAATAGGCTATAATGCTCGAAGGGATTGTGCTTGTGGCCCCGAGGCCTGCCCGCACAGGACAGCACAAGCCTTCTGCACTCACATGACATGACTGCTGAGCTCCGAGCTGTAGTAGGCTATGAACATACATAGGCCTACACGCTAGCGTGCACACACGCACACACAGTGTGTGTCACACTCTGACAGGGGTGACTCGTGGATGTGAGGATGAAGCTTATAACTCTATGGGGTGAAGACATAATATGGTTAGACATGTTCATAACACCAATGGCTGCTTTGTGAGACGTCCTTTGCCTCTCCACAACTCCCGTAGATCTCATTTCGACTACAGTACAGTAACATGACCTTTTATTTAGCCTGCAGATTATATTTCTCAGGTCGGATCGATCAAAAATTAAAGACCTATATTTAAAACATTGTTTTAGACTAGATGAGACATTTTATGTATTATTTATTATTGGTGTCCATGCCTCAATTAGTTAATAGAAACTCATGAAGTACACACATGTGTATCCATGAGCAAAAGTTTGCACTTTATTAATTCAGATTCAGTTGCTGCAATCTGGCAATAAAAGTTGACTAATTCAACTCGACTTCAACTCGACTTCCCTTCTAAATCAAAGTCAAACTGGGGCGAAAAAACAAAACGAGTGACTTTTCTCCAAATAAATAGTTGTTTACAAATTCCCGGTTCAAGAAGGTCACATGTGTGCAGTGTAATGTTGATGTGACATGCACCGCAGACTATATAGTGCTATCAATAAAGAATAGAAAAGAAAATAGAAGGAAACAAAATAGGCAGTGTTGTTTTCAAGTCTTTTCTTTCTCTTTTTTAGAAACTATATTCTTTAAAGGTCCTGGTAGCTGAGTGAACAGACTCCATATGTGGGCTACCGTCATGCTTTAATTGACTATAACAGTGCATGTATTTTATCCAGAGGCCATCTTTATTAGTCCATATAGCATAATATAGTGAACACTGTGCGTGCAATTGCTATAGTCTCTGCAGCCAGGCAGCCATAACAAGTCCTTGTTAGCAGGGCCAACATTTGTTCTAACATTAAGTGATAACTGGATCTGATGGACTTCACGTGTTTCACGTAATGCACGTTGCCATTGAATTGAACTCAAACCAATGGGGAAATATAACCTGATAACATAATTATTATATGATTTGTCGGGCGGTTTTACATTAAACAAATAGCAAACCTATTGACCCTATCCACTTGTAAGTCAATAAATGAAACCAAATAATGGAACCATTTGGTTCCTTTTGTAGGCCACTCTGAGTTAAAGGGGTGTACCGTGTATAGCTCACCTCCAACATGACCTTTTTATCCCCAAATAAAGCCTGGAATTGGAGATGTGTTTTTGTCACATTGTGGCATGATCCAATATTCCAATATTTGATTAACTGTAGTAAAGAACTGGCCATCTTGCAGCCCTCCTTGGATTACACATTAGTTGTTTTGGAGTAGCCAGCTATAGCCTGCATTATTTTATATTTGCCTTGGCGTCCTATACTTAAAATTAATCAAATGTTTTGGATCAGGCATTAAAACATGCAGTGAGTATTGATAGGAGGAAAAGTCATTTTAGGGGTGAATTGTCCCTTTAAGTTACAAATAGTTTACAGCTATCATTTAAAGGCCCTCTGTAACGCATTGTTGACATCCTCTCTCTGCACTGACCCCCGCCCGCTCTGCCTTTCTCCTACAATGAGAAATCATCCGTGGTGTTGATTGAATTTTATTCCTTCCTGACCTGGCTCGTTGCTGGACGGCACATCAGTCACCACGACGTTTTGTTTATTTCCCCAACAGGAATCTCGGGTGATTTTTTATTAACACGGCTACGCTATTATGACTGTTGCACTCGAGTTATGACAGTTTATGACTTTAAGCACGAACTGTTGTCAAAAAAGTTTTGCATGACAATTTATATAGCTAAGTATTAAGTTCGTTTTTTTGGAATAGACGTTCACAGATTAAAACAGATCAAAATGTGTTCAAACAGGAACAGGCCGAATAGCAATAGAAGCACCATTGTTTATAATAAGCTGATGGTCTCTTGACTCATCACTGCCCAGGGGAGCATGTGCGGAGTGTGTGTGTGTGGCATACATTTTTCACGGGCTCATTCAAAGCGCCCCAGGGTCTGAAACAAAAATTAAGCCACCCTTTCACTCTATTTGCCAATGGACGGACACACCTGCACCACATTTGGGTCTCAGAAATGTTACTGTCAGAGTAGAAATGTCTCTCTCTCTCTCTCTCTCTCTCTCTCTCTCTCTCTCTCTCTCTCTCTCTCTCTCTCTCTCTCTCTCTCTCTCTCTGCAGGCTGCAGCATCAGCGCAGAGGCATGCATCTATAGCACGTTTCAGTGAACCATGTCACTTCACATCATAGATCAAATCCAGAAGAGGCATGTGGATGATATTATAGTTGACACAGCAAGAAAACAAATAATAAGTAGGCTACTATTTTTTAAAACCATGTTGGCTACAATTAGCGAATTGCCAAGCCTGCAATACCCAACGGCTGGGCCAGCTTTCTACATACACACACACACACACACACACACACACACACACACACACACACACACACACACACACACACACACACACACACACACACACACACACACACACACCGTCTTGTTGCTATTGCAGAAATAAAATAAAAGCAAAAATCCAATACATTTAGTATAATTGTATTGTTATTTAATTATTATATATGTTTTTATCATTAGTATTATTATTACCCTTATTATTATTTATTGTATATTATTATTAAGACCTACATTTGGATTGTTGTCTTACATTTGCCTATAATGCTTTTACAACGTCACGTGGCTTATTAGACTATAACATCATAAAATAATGTCCTATAAATATAACATGTTTGTTCCGTAAGAAATAAATATGCAACAATTGTTAGGCCTATTTAGGGTATAAAGTTACAATATTTGCAATAACTGTGTATTCTGAAGGCAGGTTAAACAATGTAGAATGTTATTATCTAGCTATTGACTGTGGGTATTCATTCGGGAGATTGCCTCATATCATCAAGGAAGTAGCCTACTGTAATAAGTAAACATCTGGCAATAGGAATATTTCAAGCATGCGTGGCACGAGGTGCGTGTAAACACACGTGGTGTCGCCAGACAACACATGCCGAGGCCGGCCTTGAGACCAGGCTGCCAAACACTTCTTTCGCTTCATGTGTGTGATAAAACGCCATTTTATATTTAAAAAAAATATATAGGCCTATATTTCTCTTACTGATAGACACCTCAGCTTGAAAACACCCCAACGTCTCGCAGAAGACACAAGCTTAACGAGTGCATTGTTACCACAGCAAATGGCAAACTGGGACAGATCATTTCATTCGATCTAGATTCTGGACCAATGATGACTTTGTTTGACTTCAGTTTTATGCTGACATATTGTGAAACGAGGCCCAACTTCTTAACACTATAAACTCTCGCTACTAAAACAAGTAGGCCTAACGTGAGAATATAGCCTAATGTTATAGTTCTAGAAGTATAGCCATAGAAGAGATCCAGGTTATTCATACAAATTGAACAATGTAAACATGCCATTTATCACCGCTAATCGTTTTTACCCCCTCTCTTTTCATCTCACCTCGGTGGCCTATATAGATAGGTCTATTCAATTAAGTGCTATATCCAGTTTGCCTTACACGGCCTCTGCCACCATACACATTTAGTGACCAACCAACAACCCTATACAGCTCCAGAGTACATGTGATCTTGTTGTGTCACACAGACACACACACAACTTGTGTGTGTTTGTTTGGGGTCAAAATGAAGCCCAAGTTCACATTATATGAGCCACTAAAATAAATAAACAATAAATTGCAATACACTCTCTTACGTCTTTTTTTGTTGTTGTTGCAAAAGCATTATTGTTTGTGATAGGAATACCTAGGCCTATTTTAAAAGGCTCGGCTGGGCAAATTGTTCAATTGGCTCAAATTATTTTACACCTCCTCAAATGATATAGGCTCTGGGAAGCCTGCAGTGGGCCTAGTTCTAAACCAAGGCGCTAATAAATCACTCGAATTAAAATCAAATAGATGGCACTTTATTAAACAAACAAAAATGTAATGCCTTCAAAATAGTTTTTAACAAATAAGACAAAATTAATAGAATACGTCAGTATACAAGTTCCCCTCTATTTCTAAGAATTGGGACAATATGAGGCAGCAAGGAAACTGGAAAAACGTTCTAGTGTTTGGTCCTCAATATCAACCACTCCCTTTGCTAAAAAATAAATTATTATATAGGCTATAATTTACAGTTTATAGTCACAAAAGCTGGTATTTAAGCCATCTATATAAACAATTCTCAAAGTGAGAAGGAAAAAACTTACGTGTTTTTGTCGTTACACACGCAGAGCAAATCTTTGAATCTGTTATGTCCATTCGGGGTGGGATAAAAGTAAAAAAAGAAAAGAAAAATGAAAATATATATTAAAGTTGTTAATTTAAAAGAGACTGTTTTTTTTTTTGTGTTTGTGAGTGTGTTCAGAACTTGCTGCAGTCATAAACAAAAGCTCCTGAGGTGCGGTAGAGGGACTGGCTGGAGGGGAAGGCCATCTGACAGCTGTTATTCCCGTTGACCGGGGAGCCGTTCAAGCCGATCCGCTGCGACTCAAACATCTCCCTCACCGAGTGGAAGTTCTGCTGCTGCCCGGGGTAGCCCGTGCTCAGGTGGCTCAGGTCCCCGTACCAGGAGGCCAGCCGCCCCTGGTGGGCCACGTGGTGTCCGTCCTGGCCCGCCTGGCTCAGGTTGCCGTGTCCGAGCGGCGACGTGGTGGTCGTGGGGATGGAGGAGTAGTCGGGGAGAGCGTCGTCCACGGCGGCGGAGCCCCCCAGGTGGCCCCCCCGGTCCCCGCCGGCGTACAGGCTCATGGCTTGCATGTTGCAGTGATACGTCGCGTTCGAGTTCGTGGAGATGACGTTCTGGTTGCAGGTGGGCGAGCTGCTATACACGGACGTCTGGTTGGGGGAGTAGTTGAGCGACAGCGACGGGGTGATGCCCGTCCGGGAGGAGGCGATGAGAGGCGGGGAGAGCTCGGCCTGGTGGTGCCCTGGCGACCCCCGCAGGGAGGTCATGATGTTGTCCACGCTGAAGCCCGGGGCCTGGCCGTGGTGCTGGTGCTCGTCCATGCTCAGCGAGCGGCTGGAGGGCACGCTGTGCGGGCTGCCCGTGGACATGCTGCTGCTGCTGTCAGGGCTCTCCACCTTGGGCACGGGGTTCAGGCCCGGCGAGGCGGCCTGCGGCGGCGTGGAGGACCCGTTCTCCGTCTTTATGTCCTGGACGCGCACCGGCTGAGAGCCCTGCACGGGCTGCTCCTGGTCGCGGCCCGGCGTGCGCGCCGAGGGGTCCTTATTGCCCTGCCTGTCGTCTTTCTCTTTATTGTTGGCGTCCTTGTTCTTTTTGAAGCGTCTCCGGCGCCGCAGGAAGCTGCCGTTCTCGAACATGTTGTAGGAGTCCGGGTCCAGGGTCCAGTAGCTGCCCTTGCCGGGCTTCTTGTCGTCCCGCGGCACCTTGACGAAGCACTCGTTGAGGGACAGGTTGTGCCGAATGCTGTTCTGCCAGCCCTGCTTGTTGTCCCGATAGAACGGGAACCTCTCCATGATAAACTGGTAAATTCCGTTCAGCGTCACCTTTTTGTCCGGCGAGTTCTGTATCGCCATGGTGATGAGAGCGATGTAGCTGTACGGCGGCTTGACCATGTCCTTGGGCTGGTGCTGAGGGGTGTACGGTCCGTACGCGCGGGCCATGCTGGCCGGGTACTGGTCGTGGGCCGCGTGAGAGTACATGCTCATGGGCGCAGGCATGCCGGTATATCCACCGCCGGCGGCCGCCCGGTAGTAGCTCTGATCGCTGCTGATGTACGGCACAACTCCCAGGGAGTTGGGGCTGGAGACGGAGTAGCGCGCCTGCATCGTGGGATCGCCTCACCTTGGCCGCGCGCTGCGTAAAAACCCTCTCTACAACGTTGGTTCCCCAAAGCTGTGCGCGGGTCCTCTTTCACGGGTCCCTGTCTCTCCTCTGTGTTCTTGTCAGAGCTGGGGGGATCGTTTTAAGCTACGGCTCGCCAGGGTGACTGGAGAGAAGGCAGACGTAGAACCGTGAACATTTAGGGAAACTAGTAGTAAGGCTCTGCGCGCGAGTCTCTACAGGAGAAACTTTTTTTACTCTTCACATTTTTCTCTTTTGGCTGCTCGCGCCGCTCCTCCCCGAATGTGTTCTACCATCCAATTGGAGGACGGAGTGACCCTGTGGAAAAGCTGCATAGCAAAAGTACCTTCCTAGCCGGCCACACACACACACACACACACACACACACACACACACACACACACACACACACACACACACACACACACACACACACACACACACACACACACACACACACACACCAACAATCTCTCCCTCCCTCTCTCCCTCTCTCTCTCGCCTGGTTAAGTTCAGACATAATGTTAAGCTATATGGGTGTGCACTGTGCCACTATGATGCTAATTTGATTTCATTATTCAGCGTTTCATCTGCAGTTCCAAAACTCTTCTGAATTGTCATACTATATAACTTATACACCATGCCGTCAACCGAAAGAATTACTAAATATTTTCAAAACGAGTGAGTTGAAAAGTAGGTATGGCAGTACTGTACCTATCCTCTCCCTTTCTAAAACATAATACATGCGTATAAGCGAACAGCTCCCAAACAGAGCAGTTCACATTTCCATATACGTCTATAATAACCAGTAACCACTATACCTTCCTCCATGTCTGGGCGGAATTAGACAAAAACAACAACATACAGAACCATTTCAAAACATTATATTAGCCTATAATTAAAATGAATAAAATATAGTAAAACATGATCAAATTATTGGGCCTAAACCTACCCCTATTTCATAACGGTTTGAGACACAGTTACACTGGGGCTTTATTAAAGAAGTTGAACTGATCTAACTGTACAATTATGAGTGCTACATTTAACTCTGAAGTTCAGAGTTACATTTAAAATCATGGGCCAATTTTGTCCCATTTGTTCACTGTTCAGAGTCTGAACAGTGTACAAATGGAACCAAATTGACCCATATAATTAAGGGCCCATTTGTAGGGTATTAGGGTTTTAAGGAAATAGGGACCCACGAGGGTCAATTTGTATACACTCTTCGGATTTTAGATTAACACTCCCACGCATCAACTGAGTTTTCAGCCTTTAGATTAGAGTATCAGAATAAACAAACCGAACAACATAAAAGGTCGGGGGTGGATGCCCCCCCGTTGGCCCCCGACGGTGCCAGTGGGCGGTATGAGCAAACTAATTAAAGGTTAAATGATCATTTGGCCAAAGTAGGTGAGAACCTGAGCGGGGTGAGAAGGACTCCCGGTGGGCAGCGGGCTTCACGGTGAGAGAGAGAGAGAGAGATAGGGAGAGGGAAGGAGAGAGAGGGATTATGAAGCTCTCTACCAAACGGATACACCTTTAAGTGCTCTGCAAGTGTCATTCACACGAACGGGTGCTAACAATGTCATCAAAATTCCTCGAACTTTTGTTGTTTCTTCATGGGGGGGTTTAGCTAATCAAAACTGAAGTGCAGTGAAGTGCAGAAGGAAAATATAGGCCTAATAGCCATTCAATATAGTCAAATGTTAACATTTAATACAAATAGCCTCCTCGATTCAGTGGGGTTTTAATTATTATGTTTTTTATGTTACTGTTATGTTTTTGTATTTTTAAATAATACCGTGCCTTTAAAATAATAACTGCCTGCGATCCTATAGCCGTCAAGTTTGTGGTCACGCACACGCCTGAATGCACGCGGACCAGTGGGTTCCTGTTTATGCACATCTCAAGCATCAGTTTCTTCTGGCTGTGTTTAAAAAAGGATTCAAGCTTCAAGAAGAGGAAGATGTTTTTTTATGAATGTTGGATTAGATATCATATAGACCTTTCTTGACTAATAGGCCTGCAAGATCTTACAAGGTTGTACAACAAGACTATTGTCATGCAAGATTTATATGATTTCAAATTGGTATTTTCAAATAATATTCATTGTTCATTTGTTTGTTTTCTTTGCTTGTTTATTTGTTTGTTTGTTTTCTTTCTTTCTTTCTTTCTTTCTTTCTTTCTTTCTTTCTTTCTTTTTATAATGCCTAGGCCCTAGTCTATCAATTGGACTATATAATAATAATGTGGGCTGCATTGCTTTATTTGCATCTAAAATGTAGTTTTGACATGATTAGAACACATTACTGCATACCTGGAGATATTACAAAAACATCTAAATGGTGAAAAATAGGCCTAAGTAAACAGACTTTATAGAGTCTGGAAAACTATTTCCAATTTTGCATTAAAATAAATTAATATTATATAATGTCTATTAAAAAGGTGCTATAATGAACATAGAATTTCTAAGTTAGTGCATGTCAGAATTATAAATTAATTTGTATTTTAAGTTGCAAGAATCAGTCAAACACAGTAGGCCATATTATAGCCTAAATCCTCTAAAATGCTAAACTAGTCTCCATCGGCACAGCTGGTAAGTCTTCCAACCCCATGGAGTAAATGTAAGGTCATCTGTTTTAATTCTGTCTTTGAATCATATCATTTGTTTATTTGGGTTATTCCCGGCTCAAAGGATGGGGAAGCAAACTGTAGCTGCTACTCAGCAATGAGATCCAGACTGCTCCTCGATCGTTTGCTGACAATAGAGCGACCCCTGCCGAACAGAGGGGTATGTGGCAATTTTGTCTTTCGGGTTGGATTAATCCTAATACTGTAATAGTGTAAGCCAGTGGTTCCCAAACGTTTTAGCTCGAGACACAAAAGAGAAATTAGACGTTTGTGTGCAGATCTATGAGCTCGTAGATCGGCTATTTTCACTACTTTTCTTTTTCTTTTTTTATATGCTTTGGAATAATGTGGGAAACAAAAAATACGGGACCCATAAAGATGTGTTTGGGAAACAGTAAGCCTATTATGATTTTTACATTTTCTCCAACAATATGCACAGTAGGCTTACAAACAGTTGGCCTATTACTTTTCATATAGGCTAATAGGCCCAACCTAATTCTCCCTTATATCTCCCCCATTATGCCCCAGACGAAATAGTGTTTACATTATAAAATGAATAATAATGGCAGTGGTTCTCAACCAGTGTTCCTTGAAGAGATTCCAGGTGGTTGGTGGAGAGTTGCTAACCAAATTGACTTTTATGAACTCTTGAACTAATCATCACGACACAACCACAAATGTATTTCCGGGTATAGACCTACGTCACATTATTGGAGCGGTAGGCTATGCTAATGGTAATCATTCAGTTCACCTGATTTTTTGGAAGAACAGGACTCTTTATGATGTTATGAAATATGTGAACAAACTAGACATATCTAATATTCTGGACAGTTTGTTTTATATTGTGTATCCTTCCTGTTAGATATTATCCATATACATTTCTACCTACTGGAAATAGGCCTACAGCTACATGTTTACAAACATTCTGATAACAAAAAGAATAGGCGGCCTAATAATAATTGAATAACTTAAATAAACAAAGATAGCAGTAATTTTAGGTTCATAGCCTAGTGAGATTTAATCATTTAATGTATTTTCTTTCTTTCTTTCTTTCTTTCTTTCTTTCTTTCTTTCTTTCTTTCTTTCTTTCTTTTTTTGGAAGCCAAAAAGATGATGAAGCCTCAAATTAAGGACCTCATCACGGCAGGCTGGAAGCAACTCACAGTGAGTATGATGTGTTTGGTAAATGCAGTGGTGTACTGTAAAGTAACTTAAGTGCAAGTACTGTAGTTAGTACAGTTTGAGGTATTTGTACTTTATTGGGTAGGCCTATTTCCAATTTCCAATAGGCCTATAGGCTAATTCTACTCCACTACATCTCGGATCCAAATATTGTAGGCTACTTTTACTCCACTACATTATATTCAAACTTTAGTTACTTTAAAGATATTTATTATTAGGCTACTACAAAACATACATAAATACTTATGTAGGCCTATGTATATTTTGGCCATTTGATAAATAGACAATCTACAAGCTCACAATGTGTTGCAATGCATTGGGTTTTTTATACATTTGAAATCCTTAAATGGGATATTCGTTATAATGAGTACTTTTACTTTTGGTACTTTTAAGTACATTTTGTCACCAATACTTTTGCACTTTCACTCAAGTAAATACTGAATTCTGGACTTCTACTTTTGCATTGCAGTATTGATTTTACTCTAGTAAAATATGTGAGTAAATTAGTATTTCTTGTACAGCACTGCTAATCACTATGAAGTAGACTAGCCTATTATGACTTTAGCCTACTACTGCTAGGCTACTAGGCCTACCCTAAACTATCACATGGATAGCCTATAAGTGTACCTTGTTTGTTTGTTTTTTTTGATAAAGGCATTATCATTAGCCTTGCATGTATAGGTCTACAGATAACATTGGTCTTGACACCTCCAGTAGACCTAGAATAGATAACATGGCAGTGATTAGATGAGTTGTGACTGTGAGCAATGATTGGTTTGATTTAATGTTCACAATGTTTAAACAGTGTAATTACCGCGAAAACAAATGTATTCTCGCTAGAATTATACCTGCAATAATCATAGAATCCAAGCAAGCACTAAACTATCTTAGATACAGTAGCTACATAAAATGAAAAACTAGTGTGACCCTCTGGTGCCCTCCAATGGTCAATGCATAGGTCTACAAAGGTAACAAGTTCATTTAAAGGGTCATTCCTGCCATTTGTGTCCCCATGACATAATACAGCATATTGTGTAAAAAAGCAAAAATACCAATTCCAAAAAGCTTATCCTAGACTGTTAAAGGTTCTCCACCATAGAATATATATATATATATATGTACTCAGGGTGAATTAAATATAAAATAATCACTTTTGAGTTGAGTAGAAATAAGCTAAAATGCCATGTCCCAAATCATGTTTACTCAGCTTCTGTTACAAATATAAGCAGTTTAAAAAATGACATTATGATTGTATAGTATCAAAATCTTGACATTAATGTGTGTGTCCCAGTTGACGCTGATGCAAAATCCACCTGTAAATGTCCCCTGAATTTTCATCTAGGCACATGACTTCAGAAAGTAGCATATATTTTTGATAGGAAACCATATTCCATAAGAAGTGTAAGTATCAATGTTTAGTTTGGCTTTTTATCAATGTTCTAGGTTGCATTACTGTTGTGGTAAAGCATAACATGTCCACCCTATATGCTTACGAGGAAATTGGTACATTTTCACAATTCTGAAAATATAGTTGATAAATATATAAAAAATCTTACTCTGTGTTCCCAATGTGCTACCATATTTTCTTCATTACCACACACACCTGATTGATTGATTCACTGATTGATTGATTAATTGACAATTTGTCCCATTCATGTGTGATGCATTTGGTCATAATTTTAGGAAATAATGAATTAAGCTGCACATATATATACTTTCTGACAGCTGAACATGCCCTCTTTCAGTTTTTAACCCTGTAAAAAAACCTTTTTCTTTTTAAGTTTATATAGGCTGAAATGGCACAGAATAGTAGGAATGACCCTAAACAGTCTGTCTACAGGGCGGCTACACCAATGGTTCTCAAAGTGGGGTCCCTCCCCCAGGGCCAGGGGTCCTTGAGTGTCCCCAGCAAAATTAGTTAATATATGATCACTATTTCAAATTGCCCATTAGAACATTTTAAATGTCTAAACCTAGGTATTATATCACTATAGGAAATTCTGAACTGTCCACAGCCCTCCTCTGGGACACAGACACACAGTTGACAGAATGGTACCTTATAATGAGTATAAGTGAGCACCAATTACATTGGTTGAAAATGGGTGAAGTGGTCCTTTAATGATGAGACTGGTTGATGGATTTCACAAACTTTATTCTTCATGAACCACTTAGCATCATATCTCTCTCTCTCTCACACACACACACACACACACACACACACACGCACACACACACACACACACACACACACACACACACACACACACACACACACACACACACACAGACACAGACACACACACACACACACACACACACACACACACACACACACACACACACACACACACACACTACACCCAGCCCAGAACCAGTGAGACAGCTGTCCCCATCTCTTTAATGCTTAAATATCGCCTGTCTTGCATGGTAAGTGGCAACTCAAAAGTGGATTAGCCTCCTATCTACCCTCTACCCTCCTATCTTTAGTCAAATATTGATGTAATGTCCAATCATACGATTTTTGTGACCATACAGCATCAATGTGAATTACGGTATTAGTCTATTAGTCTATAGACCTGTTAAAATCAAATAAATGGTCCTCAACCTAACCTAATGCTTTTGTTTCTTTCACAAAATGGCCAGATAAAAAGTACAGTACATATTCATAAAAAGATTAGATGGGATAAATGATTAGGCTAAATAGCACCCTCTAGTGGAGCTGAAAGCACTGTGACAACCAAACCCAGACTCCTACCATGCTACATCATGGTCACAGACAGTGAAGTCTGTTTAAATTGGGATAATGTTAATTTAATGATGTTGATTTGACTAAATCACTCAAATGTACTTTAATGTCTTATAAAGTTGTCTATATCATTGTTGCAGAGATAACGTTCTGATCTGTTGAAACGGAGACAGTATAATATTTGTTCAGCATACAATTGGATCTTACACTGGTGCATTATAGCCTGTTGGTTTTGTTGTAGCCTAGTAGTAGTGGTATAAACAGTGGTGCAAATAACTAAATACATTACTCAGTAGCCTAATTAATTACATTTTCTAGGTACTTTTACTTTACTTGAGCATTTCCATGTTTCTCATAGAAAATGTTGATTATTAGCTAGGCATTATTAAGATAAGCATAATGGAAACGGATAGGCCTATAGTCTGTTCGCCCTCCCGGCCATTCGCCTCGGGCGTCTATCCGGCATAACGTTAGGCCTACACGGTCTCTCTCAAATAGGCCTAATTGTAGTTGAGTATAAATATTTGGATCTGAGATGTAGTGGAATAGAAGTACAAGTAGGCCTATTGGAAATTGGAAATACTTGTGAACAAAAAAAAACGAAATTGTACTTAAGTAAATGTAGTTTAGTTACTTTACACCACTCGTCAGTCTTCATGTAATTTTAGCAATTTTATACTGAGTTTAGGTCCTATTCTGCAGTGGCTGGCTCGCTTGGCTGGTAACTCTAAACTGCCTAACCCTAAACATATTTTTCTCATCTTATCCTCAGTGAAACATTAGCCTACATTTATAAAACCGCCCCACCGAGCGGTCAGCGTGGTGAGCATGAGGTCGGCGGGAAAATAACTGGGCGAACGGCCGGGAGGCTGAATAGATTGGTTACCATGGAAACTAGCTTAAACCTTTGACTTTATTGGCAGGTTTGTTAATACAGGTAGTACAGTCAAAGTATTCAACCAATCAATCAATCAATCAAACAAACCCAGCAGCATAAAGTATCATTCAAGTGAAGACATAAATGCAGTGGTTCTCAACCTGTGGGTCGGGACCCCCAGGGGGTCAGTGTCCAGATGAGAGTTAAGTGACAATTTAAGGACTTTTGGGACCTTTTTAATACCTAAAACAAAGAAAATAAAAAATACCATTACTGCAACAAAAGTAATCAACAAACTATACTATAAAAACTAGTGAAACATTGGCTAAATTGTCAAATAATATAAGAATGAAGAAAACATTTTGAAAATGGCTGATCTACAAGCTCACAACGTGTTGTGAGCAGTCCAATAATATTGTGAAATGTGCCATTCTGCATGATTCATTTTGGTAGGTCTGCTGTAGCTATGCTAATGGAACTTTTGTAAAAAGTAGTACAATGTTTTCATTGGTTGAATATTTATAAACCAACACACTTAACCACTTTCACTTCATAATATTTAAAAGAAATAGCACAGATATCCTAACTACAAGCTCACAATGTGTTGCATCACGACACGTCAGCTTGTAGATTGTCTATTTTTGACAAAGTAGGGCATTAATTGAAAAAGTTGAAATTGTGGAGATACAAAGTTTTTCTTTCTGCCCTAGGCTATACAGCAATGATATCTAATGTTATGGGCAGCATGGTCTCCTCTGCATTTAGAGGGTTTACACTTTTCAATCCTAAAATGGAACAATAACGCCATCTACAGCCATGTTGACCCACATGCAACATACTATATAAACTGAAAATAAATTAAACAATGCCTTGGGCTCGGACATGGTTCCAAAGAGAGTACAGAGTAACTCACAATCACCTTTCAAAAATGTAATTATAACATTTTGAGTAATGTCGTATGAGGTTTATAGTTTCCCTAATTCAAAGTGGTCCTGCCTGGTTTGGATGTGAATTTTCTGCGGCCATCTCCACTTCACTCAGTCATCAACAGTGTTTATATTAAGCGCTTAATTAAACACAGAAGAATTCCAAAATACTCAACACACACGGAACTTCAAACCCTAAGAGCATATTTGTATCGTTTCTCAAATAAATATCTGTCAATCATCCATCTGCAAAACATTTATCTAGTGTAGAGTGCGCCGAGCGTTACTGGTTTGTAGATGAAGATTGTCTGGCTGGGAAATCTGTTTTCAAGGCCATGGAGGACAGAATATTCTAACAGAATATAGCCTACTGACGGTTTTGTTACATACGCATATGCAATGGGCCCATCATCATGTGATTAGACCTGGAATCAGTGGAATGTATCCCCCCACTGTGAGGTGAGACTGGACTGGAGAAGGCATATGGTCCCATGGGAAGATTTTTTATCAAAACATTTTATGCGAAAAAACAATCTTCTGTAAAATACCCAGCATGAGGCCTATACGTACATTTTGAGAGAATAGGGCATCATTTTACAAGTCAAATAAAGAGTCCATTATGGTGTGCTCCAATCTCATTAATACTGTTATACTATGTTTGAAAACACACATTGTTAGCTAATGACTATTTTAGGAAAAAAGGGGAAAAAATCATGGTTACAGCAATTCGAGGATTACTCACGAAAGTTGTGAGACTTATTTCTGCTGAGGTCCTCAAACACTTAACAGTTAATACGTTCAAAACAAATACAAATTACAGTACAAAACACATATATACAGTACAAACATAACATGTGCTCCCTTATATTTCCTAAACTATTGACCCTCTATGGGGGAACCTTTTCTAAAAGACCTGCTTTAGTTATCTGCTTAAAAGACAGATTGTCAGTTTGACACTGGTTTCTAGGTCGTTCCACTGTGTGGCTCCTGTAAAAGAACCCTTACCTACTTTACTTTTAAAGGCTGGGTGGCCCATGTCTGCTAGCTCTGGTAAAGTGCGAGTGCACATCGCTTACTTGAGTAAAACATCTCTTTAGGAATGTGGGGACCTCCATATTTAATTTTATGTATGTATTTTATGTCAATCTGGCCATGGTAACCCTGGATTCCACAGGGAGCCTGTTGATTTCTCTAAATTGATTCCTACCCTAATATGAACCTGATCAGTTTGTGCTGACTGTAGCTATACTGATATGCCCCTGAACCAGGATGTGCATGCAAAGTCAAAATGTCACAAAATCATTGGCCACCACCACAAAGTTACAATTATTGTCAGAGAAGACAGTGTAATGTTGAGGATGCCATGAATGATTTTTATTTTTTTGATAATTTGGTCAATGTTTGAACAGTTGATTACTTTTTTTTGCGACCTATTTCGCATTTACCACGAAAACCTGCAGCTCATGTGCGTCAGTCAGTCACACCTCAGGTCATGCTCCATATATGGCCAATAGTGATGTGTCGCAGAATTCATTCAAGTGTGACTCGAGTCACGGCAACCACACTTGCAAATTAAGTCTATCCTTGACCCTTCTCTCTCTCTCCCTCTCTCTCTCTATCTCTCTCTATCTCTCCTCTCTCTCTCTCTCTCTCTCTCTCTCTCTCTCTCTCTCTCTCTCTCTCTCTCTCTCTCTCTCTCTTAAAAGTCATTAAATTGTCACTTAACTATCTGACTGGGAACCCCCTACAAATCACCCCCTGGGGGTCCCGACCTGCAGGTCGAGAACCACTTCTCTAAGCAATATTTAGCGAAGATGATTAGCCTGGTAGGACATGTCATGTCAAACGGGTGATGGGATAGGCCGCACCCATTATGAGCTCTCTGCGATTCTCTGCCAGTCTGCCCACCAGTAACCAAATGCAACTTCAATAACTCTGAGTTGGCTGAAGCAGACTTCCCACTGCTCAGTGCGGCACTATCTTGCCTAGAGGCTCGCTGGATTCCGGGACGCCTCATGTGGCTCAAGTCAACTTCTGAAGCATCCTATTCTATTATGAGTTGAGAGTGAAAATGGCACTTAAATAACCATAAAAATTAAATAACGTGACAGGGGATTGTTTGATGTTTTTTATTGACAAAGCAATGCATATTTATATTGGTACATATCTGCCAAAATGATAAAACACAAAAAGGCTTGAGAGCTTATTTCCATTGGGGTCCTGACCACATTACATAAGAAGTAAGTCAGGCTGTGTTGAGAGTAGTATTACTTAAAGTGAGATATTCTTTATTTAGTTAACTTGTCATCTCACAGGAGGTAGAGCTGTCTAAATAATGATGCTGTCTAAATTGTTTTGTGTTTGTTCAACCATTTCCCCCACTAGTTTGATCAGCTTCATAGTCTTGGTCACCAGCACTTTCGCCTATAACAATTTCGCCTACACGCATTTGGTCTTTTCACGTGGCTTTTTCACCTTGGAGGAGAGACTTTTCACCAGGCCGTTCTGGTCGATTCACCGCTGTTGAAGAGCCATTTTGCCTACCCTCAGACTTTGCTTGCCAGTGGGGTGGTGTTACCTGTCAAACAACGGTGACGGCTATCCTATGCAATGCCACTCCGTAGAAATCACATTAATACAGATAGAAGTTAGAAGAACTATTGGAATCCTTAAGGGCTTTGCACAGGGCAAAAAGTCAGCCCGGTCCTCCTAAAGCACAATGTTATTTCTCTCTGGTGCGTCCTCTCTGAGGCGCATGCAGAGAGCACAGTCTGTGCTCTGTGGGCAGCTCAGAGCGCCAGTGGCGTCAGTAAAAAAAAAAGCTAAGGTATGGCAACATGACTGGTGTGACACCAGTCATGTTGCCATACCTTAGCAACAGGCACCATGAAAAGCACATTTTATTATGTCCCCCTGTAGGCACGTTATGACAGCTGCCATAGCTTGCCATACCCAATTGACGCCTCTGAAGAGCGCACCACTCACGCAGCAAAGACAGAAGAAATGCTGGGCTTGTATTGTAGTTTGTAGTCGGCGCTCCTTCGCTTAAGCCTACAATCAATCAAACAACTCTGTGACTCCCTTTTTTGCCGGTCTTTCAATCCGTTTATAGGCGCAGTTTATAAAAACGCATGAAGAGAATTGCACGCACATCCGTGGCCCAGGTGCTAGACAAGCAGAATCATGAACTAAGGACAAGTAGAGTCTGCTTATGCTCCATAAAGTGTATTGCTCGTCAACGTTAATAAACGGAAATAAAAGTAATACAGTAAAAAAAAAACTACAAATACTAAACGGTCACTTCAACAAAATGGTCACTTTCTGAACTGAATATGGAACCATGGACAGCTAGGCGAAATGGCTCTTCAACGGCAGTGAAACGGCCAGATAGGTTAGGTGAAAACACTCACCTCCACGGCAAAAGTGCCCCGCGAAAAGACCTGGCGAAAATGTTATAGGCGATTATGCCTGACACCATAGTGGTCATACTGCAGCAGGGGGAGTGTTAATATGTCATTGCTCATTTAACATTCATAATACATTCGGAATAAAGCTGATTTGTAATTTTTAATTATATATGCAATATATTTTGGACCATTTTACTTTTAATTGTAAATATATAAGTAAGCCTTGCCGAGCCATGAGACCCATAGGGCAGGAGCCTATCTTCTGTTTCTGTAGCGTGAGGCAGCTTGATGTACAAGTAGGCCTACACCCACTGGACATGACGCTATATGTGGCAGGGACTTACCCCCAATCCAACATCCCTTTTGATTATAGCTGTGGTTAAAAGAGGATCTCCACAATGGTCAATGTAGGCTCCTATGTGGAAAAAGGAAAGAAAGAAAAAGCTGGTATAAACTACTGTTACTGTTCAAGATGAAAGGGCTTCATAGGCTAATGGATTTCCTGTCTGTGCTTCTTAATAGCTGTTATAATTCACTCCGCTCTACAGTGTTGCCCTTAATTATTAGACATGCTAAAGACATGCTAAATGACTCGATGCCAGTGGAAAAGAAATAAGCTATGCTTTGCTGCTGCAGTCCTCTGGTTGTTGATATGTCATCTAGTAATTAATATACAGGTATTGAAGCATTTGAGAAGTATCTGTAATCCTTTTTCTGAAAAAGGTGTTATTGCGACCGTAGGTCGCATTTAGTATGAAAACCTGCAGATCATGTCCGTCCGTCACGCCTCATGTCACGCTCCATATATGGCCAAGATCCCTGATGTGATCGATACAAGTAACACGCCATAATGGCAAGTGGCGACCGTCAGGTCAGAGCTTCTAAATACAGCACAAACGACCGTGGCGTTTTTGAGGCAATGCATGCACAGCGTCAACATGATCCGCCTTGTAAATACAGTGTTAACGTGATCCGCCTCTCGCAAGCACAACGGTAACGTGATCCGCCTCTCGCTAGAACAGCTGGCTGAGCAGTTGTTGATTAGCGTGACTGACAGATGGACACAGGCTCTGTGTTTTGATACTACACATTTTTGACCATATATGGAGATCCTTGATGTCATAAGACGCCTCAGGGCGACATGTCACTGTCATCTGGCCAGTGATATGTATCGGACCAGTTACCCATATATGGAGACCTCTGCGTGATAGTCAACAATGTTATGTCAAAACATGCCCATATGGCATTACCAAATATGCGGCGAGTTAGGGCCTGGGTTTGATGCCTGGGGAGCTCCATATATGGGCATAAGGGGGAACCCTAACGGGGCATCATCTGGGAATGCACATACTGTATATGGACATTTTATTTATTTTATCCTTTATTTATATACCGGTATATCCATATACATATATATATATGGACTTAATATTAACGTTTTCGGGGAAGGTCGGGTGTAAATCAAAGTAAAGCAGGCTCTTGGGCCAGATAGGGACTGGGATTGATGACATCAGAAAACTCCATATATGGGCATAAAAGGGATTTTGTTTCTGGGAATGCCCATATATTTTATTTTATTTTATCCTTTATTAATAATAATTAATAATAATATGTATCCATATATACAATATATTTTATGCCCATGGAGATCCCTATCTGAACCAGCCGCACAGATATGGGCCATGTATTGGCCATCTGGCCAGTGATATAGGCTATTGATGACATCAGGGATCTTCATATATGGGCATAAAAGGGATTCTGGGGAACACCCATATATGGACTTTTACATTGGTGATGTCACCTGTGATATATTATCACCTGTGATGTCACAGTGAAAAGGGAACCAACCCATTGCCTACACACACACACACACACACACACACACACACACACACACACACACACACACACACACACACACACACACACACACACACACAGAGACAGACAGACAGACAGACAGACAGACAGACAGACAGACAGACAGACACAAGCTGTGACATTTCTACTGGTAAACTGCGACCTTCGGTCGCAATTAAGCCCATATCTGGAACTTCCCATGTGGACATATTGTGTGCCAGTCTCTGTTGTTTCAGCGCACCTTGCCCTTATAGGGCGTCTTACTGGTATGTTACATAATTGCTATTGGATTGATCAATGTAAAATGTAAAAACATGTATACAAATCAATGTTGGTGAGAATGTGGCAATTTGACCTCGACCGGGCACCTATAGGCTCAGTGTCGCCTGACAGCATGTTCCAGGTTCGAGTCCCGTGCATGTCACCTCCACTCTCCACAAAAGAAAAGAAGAAAGAAGAATGTGTCAATTTATGATAAACCGGCGTTGAGCAGTGGCCTGATCATTGCCAAGTGCCAACATATTCTCACTGTCTGTGATATCAAGTCAACAGAAGAGCAAGATGAAGCAGCTACTGCAGGCCTGTTGGCTATACATGCATGATGAGTTGGTCATGTTCTCAGACAGGTCAGTATGTTCTCCAGGAATTATCTTCTGTCCATCATGACATGCGGAAGAACAGAAGTAGGCTAATCGAGGGAGATATTAGTCTGGATTGGAAATATTTTAGAAAAGTAGAGTTTGTGAAGTTAGACAAATACAATTCCATTTTGTTTGAGGTTATTCAACAACATTTGGCATATTTGCAATTCTTTTTCACGCCTCAATAATGGGATTATTAAAATAACCTATAGTTCAATATTGCTAAATTGAATACAATTGTATCCATGGGCTATATATACTTAAATAAAATAGCCTAAAGTAGTAGCCTTATAAACTATAATCAAAGGACAACACAATACAACTCAAATCAATCTACAGCACAGCACACAATACATGACATGGTTAATGTAATTAATGTAGGATATAGCACAATCTAGGACTATCAAAACAATAATCACATAGATAGCATCACATAACACAAAAAATCTATTATTTGTTACTCTGTTTATTCAGGTAATTTATTACAATATCATGGTATCTATTATGCACGTGTTTGTGTGCATTATATGAACTAGAGAACCAGATATGTGTAGTAGGCTATTAAAGGAATGAAAATGAAGAAAGGGAAAGAAAATGCACAAAAAAAGAAACGTGTCAAAAATATTAACGCCTAACTAAAGGTAAAGGTACTTTTTTTTCTCAGCCTGTTGCACATTATGGAACACTAGATGGCGCTATACTATCGCAAATCCTGTAATATGCATAAGCAAAAAATCATAGCCGCAAATCTTTAAATTTAAATTGCATCAAATAATCTGTGGAGGATTTAGCAGTCTATAGTGAAGGATGTATACACTTGCATGAGCATCTCCATTATTTTCAGATAAACATTAAAATCATCACCAAGCACAGTCAGATGCAGTTGTTGTATCCCATGGGACAGCCTCTTCATCGTGGCAGCAGCAGACTTGAGACTACAGAGCACTACTCTATTGTTCTCAGACCAGCAGTTTTCAGTCACTGATTCAGGAAACATAGCCACAACTCAAATGGGTCATTTGGGAGATTTTTTTTCTTTTTTCTTTTCTTTTTTTTCTGGCAACACACCTTATATGAATCGGCAGGCCTACGCCTATATTGTGGTGGTGGTTCTTTATCCCTTTCAATTCGCCACAATGATGCTGCAAACAAATTGCACGACCGTCACCTTTGAAACCTAACCACACCCGTCTTATTTTTAATGAGACGTTTTCGAAACAGGGGGGTCCCACCGTCCCAGGCCTATGTGGAATGTTTGGAAACCTGTCATGTGCACAGTCAAATCTAATGCGTTTATTTGGCACACTTTCCAAGTTAAATGAACACTCTGAATTTAACATTCGGAGACAACACAACACTGTCGATTTTACGATGTTGAAACAATCCCTTTGGGGCTAAACATATTGGCCTACTAGTATCTCGATTCTCAACGGCAATTTAAGCCTATTTAGCAAAAGACGTAGGCAGGTTAGATGACATGTAGGCCTATATGATAGCCTATATAGTCTCTAGTCATACAGGAATCAGGATTATATGTTGGATTCATTACCACCAGAAAATAACCTCGAAGCACCACGAATGCAGCGCGGCTCTTGTCTGCTTTGTGTTTGTGTGACGGGGCAGCTCGCTGCATGTTCTGTTTACTGCGCTCTAAAAATACCATGTTGTTGGATTTCCATAAATGCGCTGCTCTCGGTTCATTTGTTTATATGACTCCTTAAAATGTTGGCAACCCCTGATGTCCACATATCCCAGAGAGGAGCTGCACAACACGCAACACGTTCAGCTATTCACGCAGGCTGGCTCGTGATAAAACAGTGTTCATGTTTCATATTAGCTGCATTCATATAGTAGGACTATGCATGCACGTTTAATCTTACTTAAAAATAATAATCATCATAATTAAAACACAGTCCTTCAAGCTGTAAACCGGGTACCCCCGGTTATCAGCCTCCCGCTCTTCTCTTGGACTCCAGGCTTCAATATAGCGCCACACCTCGTAATAAAATCAAGCAGTAAATCTCAAAAACATTATCATAACAATCTCAATAATATAATTCAATATTAATATCTGATATAGGTTTTCCCTAATGATATGGACCTGTGCATGTACATGGGTTGTGTGATGGACAAATGCAAGTTATTTTTGCATTGAGTTATAGCCTATAAGATATTGCTGCTGATATCAATGTTTATTTATTGTATTGTTTTTACTAAGTGACTAGGCCATTATTTTAAAGAACTACTGAATTGTGAAACTATCATGACAGGAGTGGTCTACATTTTAAAATAGAAACATTTCACTAAGAATTATCAACAACATCATATATTATTTTAATGACCTACTAGAGATCATTTCTAAATGAATAGAAATAAGTATGGAGCAGGCTGTTTATATAGCCTAAAATATATCAGCTTTATTGAAACTTTTTACAAGACAAGACAAA
Organism: Nannobrachium achirus; assembly: GCF_963921795.1. Taxonomy (NCBI): domain Eukaryota; kingdom Metazoa; phylum Chordata; class Actinopteri; order Myctophiformes; family Myctophidae; genus Nannobrachium; species Nannobrachium achirus. The sequence continues at coordinate 32,311,921 of NC_137810.1, forward strand.
ACTGAGCAAATGTCAAAGGGTTATACAATAAGTGCAAGGTTTTTGTTGCAGTTCATGTTAGCCTAAAGCAATGTGTGTAGGAGTTACTCTAATACAATAGAAAATAGCTATGCAGAATATATTTGTTTGCACGTGTTATAACAGCAAACACATCAAAGTCGTGTTTTTGAAACTTCTTTTGAAGAAGAAAACGCTTGTCAGAGATCTTTTTTTTAAGACGAAGAAGTGGTTCCTTTGCTTTGGGATTTCTTCATTCAGTTCCTTCAAATTTTCAATCGCCACTCATGGCTATTTGACTTGATGGGCCACAGTCTGAAAACTAAAACCATATTACATCCTGTTGTGAGTGCTCAAAAAAAAACTGGCCCATTGTTTGTTCTCGTCAATGTGAGGGCCATGCCATTACATTTTTACCGTCAACTTCATTTTATTCACTCACTCGCTCTCTTTCTCTCCCCGTGTCCACATTCAATCATCCATGCCATTGGTTCTCAAAGTAGGGTCCGGGGACCCCCAGGGGTCCTTAAGGAAGTTCCAGGGGGTCCCCAGCTAAATGATAGATAGTTTGGAACCAAATGGACCCTTATGGGTCTATAACTCAGAGAGTGTATGGGACCAAATGGACCCGTTTCATTTGTAAACTCTCAGAGTTAAATTAAATCGATTTTACAATATAAATTGGGGTCCCAGAATTATGGGGGTCCGTAAGCCTAATGCATGTCAAACTGGGGGTCCTTGAAATTAAAATGGTTGAGAAAGAATCACTGGGCGTCCCTGGCGTATCTTTGCAAATGACGGTCCGCGGGCTAATGTGTCTAGGTTTCAATTTGGGGATCCTTGACATGATAAAGTCTGAGAACAACTGCTCCATCCATGCAGTGAGCACGGTGTTCACATGTGGCCGGCCAGTGCGGCCACGCAGCGCAGGACAGGACAGGGCAGGGCTCACATGACACAGGGTTTGATGTCCTGGCAGACGCTCTGGTGATGGTGGTGGTGGTGATGGTGATAGTAGGATCCACTGGTCGAGGGGTGGAAGGACGAGATGCCGTTAAAGTTCAGCACGAAATCTTTCCTGTCGCAGTGGCTCTGATAACGTGGAATTCCTGGAGAGAATTAGGGAAGGATACACGTGGTTATTTTATTTGTCATTTAATCGAGTCAGAATTGGGTGAAATATGGGTCCATGACTATGACACACATGGGTTGTTTATTATTATTGCCATAATCATTTTGTTATTACGGCATTATTAATGTAATGTTGCTACCGGCGACGACCGAGTATACGGTTTTAGTTACACAATTAGACCTAATCTCTTAGATTAGCCAGTAGCGTAACTTTTAGATTTTGACACTTGCAATGGAATTAGGTTTGTAATTTTAAGTTTAGTTTGTACACTAACTAGTAAAACAATTAATAATGTATTGCTTCTCCATGTAGCTATCATTGAATTATTATTATTGTGTACAGTATAGGCCTATTTGTTCGTGATTCACTTTGGGGCATTTCGAATTAAAACTTAAATTTAAATAAAAAGATCATCCAAATAATAGCTTGTAATCTTGTATTGATTACTTTCACTTTTGCAGTTTTTCAATTTCCGTAAATCAACAAGCAAATTCATTTTTATTTTGTTTAAGATTTAAGACAAAGCGTTGTGTTGACGCATTTAGCTTTTGCGTGCTTGTTTGTGTCCCAATTACACATTTAAATAGAAATGGGCACTTTTCCCCATTGTTAACACAGGCCCAGGCAATAGTAGCCTACTACAGATATGCTTGCTTATTTGAGGCAAAACAAACAAGTTTATTATCGGCAGAGAATGATAAATACATTCTTCTACATACATTCAGTAGCAGCCATTTGTCTCCGTTCATATTCCAGAAACAGAGAAATATAGGCCTATATGTACATAGGTGATACTTGTAGCTTCATCAAGGTCATAAGGACTCCAGATGTGACGGCTGCACGCGCTGCGCAGGGTGTTTTTCACAGGAATACAGCAGGCTTTATCCTCCAGAGTCCTAACATATGACTCGCGTCCGTTTTCAGAGACAACAAGAGTATTGAGTGACAGCGGTTATTGGGCACACATTGCCCCCATAAGTTAACGGTCAGCCGTCTGAATAGAATAAGACAGTATAAAGTTTAACAAGGCCTTCCGTCGTACTCTTGTAGATCACTGGTTCCCAAACACCGGGTCGGGACCCATTCATGCGTCGCCGACAGATGTGTCCATTTGTTTTTTGTTTCCAGCATTTAGTTTTTGATAATTTCAAAACATTTTCAAAATACATTCTCCCAAAACGCTTTCATAAAAAATGCAATGATTTGTCTATGTCATTGAATAAATAAATAAAAGAAAAATCTAAGAAATTACATAAATTAGAAAACAAATGTTTAAGAAGTAGTAGAACTAATTTCTCTTTAGGGTCTTGAGCTAAACAGTTTGGGAAGCCCTGTTGTAGAGAGCTGGTGGTTTAAAATGTTCTCCGGTGTGGTCCATGCCGCAGCTTTTGTTTAGTTAACCTCCGAGACCCCTTGGCTTCATGATGGGTTATATGGCTCCGAGAAATCCCTAGACTTTAGTAAAGCCACGGTGACTTATGTTAAACAACATGTGAATGAACTGGGGACACGAATTACGCTTGCGTTTGCTGTGTATAATTCTCGTTTTCTAACTTTACCAGGCCCTTTATTATAGGCAGAGTTATCTCTTTTATCTTATCTCTTTTGGCACGTTTCTGATGCAATAGGGCAGGCTGTTGGCTGATTACGTAGACTAAATATTTATTAGACAACAGTTTATTGAGGTTGAAATATATTTTATCACTTGAGCTCAAATTGCATGGTCCACATAGACCTATATTTTTATGTCACCATTTATTCACTGAATTGAAATAGACTAAAACAAAATTATTGTTAAAACATTTAGCCTTGTTATGATGTTCAGCGAAAGGAAAAGTTGAACAAGAAAACATGGATGTATTAATAAAAAAATAAAACAAATTACATTTCTGTCAATAAATCGTGTGACGGCCTATAAAAATGTTACGGCCTATAATAGCGAATAAAACCACTGCATGGACAACTGGTTTTATATGGCCTGTCTGGGCTGCACGTCCATATTGTGATTAAGAGTAGCCTATTAGGCCTCTTTGATTACAAAACATTACGAGAGCAGAGAGGACAATTAACACGATTCCTTCCCCTGCGTAAAGCTAATCTCCAGGTCACTTGCTTACCTGATATGTCAGTGTTATGAGTGTCTCTGGCGTTCTGGTGGAGATAGCTCTGCTCCAGGGAATAATGTGACATGCCCGAGTGTAAACCCGAGGATGCGGGGCTACTGGAGGCTATGGGCTGCTGCTTGATGTAGGGAGACCCGCCGGAGGACGCCCAGTGCGCGGACGTGCTGGCGTACGGCGAGTGGCCGTCCAACGCGCTGGCCATGGCCGGAGAGGACGGGACGGGGCTGCTACTACTGTCTGGTCCATACTCTCCGTTGGACGGTACAGGGCAGCTCGCCATGTACGTGGACCCGGGGCTCGGGGACATGTGTGGGACGTGGTGGCCACCGCTCAGCCCGTCGTAGCCCCCGGCCATCGAGTTGCTCATCATGTCCAAGTTGTAGCCGTTGCCGTGGCAGGCAAGCGTCGCGGAAGGCGCCTGGAAATCAAAGCTCTGTGGTAGAATTGAGGTGCCAAATCCTATGCCGTTCATCATCCGATACATGGGCTTCAAGGCTTGACATTTCCTCCTGAACCCTCGGGGTCTGCGGCGGAACGAGCCCTCTTCGAACATGAACTCGCTCGCCGGATCAATGGTCCAGTAGTGGCCTTTCCCCGGCCTGCCCAGTCCTTTGGGCAACTTAATGAAGCACTCATTAAGCGACAGGTTATGCCGAACAGAGTTTTTCCAGCCCTGGTACGATCCCCTGAAGAACGGGAACCGAGCCTGGAGGAACTGATAGATCTCACTCAGCGTCAGGCGCTTGGTGGGAGAGCTCTGTATTGCCATAACGATCAGAGCTATGTAGGAATACGGTGGTTTCTCCGGTCTCCTCAGACCAGAGCTCGCCTTCTTTCCCTTGGCGGCGGCTGACGAGCTATCCGAAGCGGCTTGTGGGCTCAGCATGTTGGGGTGAAGGACGCCGGACACCGGGCTGGATCTCAGAGGAGGCGGAGGGTCCAGCTGCTGCTGAGAGGTCTCGGTCGTCATGTCAGCTCTGACGCACAAGCGGCGTAGCTAAGCAATGACGTGAGGAGAAAGAGAGGGGGAGAAAGATAGAGGGTATGACTCGAGGTATATGGCAAAGTGTCTAGAATCTATACAATCCGATGGCCTTCACCGTCCTGTAGAGGGGGAAAAAAATGATGAATCGTGCTACGCTGTATTCTCCCGTTACGCAGAGGATGCACGGCGACCAGGCACTGTCAGAGAAAAGAAGAAGAAAGTGCGGGGGAGCTGGCTATCCAGAGTCCAGGGTTTTCGAACCGAGCCGCGTCACAGTGTCACAGTGGTGCTGAGAGCTGCTCTGGGGCGCGCCGGGTGGCCATCGTCTGCCTTAATCTCTAAAGTGAGGGAAACGCGAAAACCCCTCGTCTTAGTGCGCGTCGCAGGGCAGCCAAACAAAGTTCGACCACCTATCATTTCATAAATCTTTCTTTCCTTCGCAGGACCCCCCTCCCCATCCGCACTCGGCAAATCTCCCTGAAATCAGTGACGACAAGAGGCCCCCCCTCTTTACCCCGCTGCCAAATCTGGCCCATGTCCAGTCGTCGTCCGGGCAGGCGGCGCTGCAGCAAAGTTAAAGCCCCTCCATTCCCTCCTCTCATTTTTCTCCCTCCCTCCGACATCCTCCTCTGCTCTGTGCACAGTTCAGGACTACACGCAATTAAGCCATCGATCAAACCTCCTTCAGACATTCCAATCAACAGCGCCACACGCCACGCGATCAGGGTAAAAAACGAGCTTTTCCCCGCTCTTGATTTCAGAGAGTGCTGCTGCTGCACATCGGAAACATTTCCCTGACGTGAAATGCACTGGACAGGCTGCAGGACTTGCACTGATTGTTCAGCCAAAACCATTGAAAACCTACCACGGCCACTGTTATTAAACTGGTGTATTTAAAATAGTATTTTTACGCATAGCCTGCGTTTGCAACACAATAAGGGAATAGTTTGCATTATAGGCTATATAGCGCAGCTCAGAGAACGTTATATTATTTTGCTCACAATTTCCTCCAAATCTCTTCCAGAGGATAACAAAAACAAACTGTCGCGTTGCTGGGCTGGGGGAACGGAGTGTGAGAGATGGAGAGAGGTGGTGGTCTTTAGCCCGAGTGCATGCGTGTGTAAGCGGGGGGTTGCTCTGAGTAAATGACTTTGACATGAGTGGAAGCAGGCTTTTTCCATCAAGCGCGGCCCTGGATACCACACACAGTGCGCCAGTGTCAGCTTACCGCCCCGGGCTCGAGTTGGTCCCATGGGCCCCACGTTCATTAGGGAGAGAAAACCGAAATTAGGCGAGCGGGCGTCGACAGTTTCCTCCCCTATGGAGACATCACACTCTGATTTGTCGAACATGAAGGAATTATAGAGCCCATAAGGTAGCCTAATATCAACATCGGCGGTGGAGAGGAGAGCATCAACCCCGGTCATTGCGGGCTGCATTGCAAAAGGCACCAGCTTGTTTACTGTCGCTAGACCGAGGCCTCGTAAACCTAGAGAGTTTTGCTTTGACTGGTTTATAAATACCGCAGCTCTTCTTGTGGCAGGTCAGATTTGGTTAGACAGCATTTCATTTGAAAGAAAGGCCGGTTTCCCCCAGTCATCGCATGTTTTGCTTCCCACGGGCCTTGCACGACGCGCGGTTTTACTTGAGTCGAGCCAATAGTACACAATATAGGCTATCGGGCAACAAACACACAACGCACACCAGATAATTAAACCCATACTTATTTTATTTTCTCTGCGCCGCGCGTGCGTGCTCGTGTGATGTGCACGTCACGACAGTGTATAGTAGGCCTACGCCGACACAGCCTTTTTAAGTTTAGATATAGCACGGAGGATTTTTTGGAACAATGACCATCAACAATAACCTTTGCACTTCACAACAAAGGATGTGCGGATAAAATCATTTTTCCACCGTGACACAGACGCTCGGAGGACCTGAAGGCCCCAGAATTTCCTGCGACATCAAAACTTATGACCCCCGCCGTGATCAGGATGCCTCTGCGGGTAAAAGGAAACTTTGTTCTGCGTGAGAGCACTTTGAAGCTCCGTCCGCTGCTTTCAAGCACCGTGCATGCAAGCGTCCCGTCCACACCGGCCTTACGAGCTCTTAATTTAGCCTTAATCATGAGGTATAGCCAAATGGCGAGTATTATTATTGGCCTGTCGACAACATAAATAGAACATTGTTTATGTCCATGTTTGGCTGATGTTGACACTCTCCCATAGTAGATATTAATTAGCATATACTCTGATACTCTAGAGTAAGATCCCATGATGTGTGACTGCTTTATGGTTTTATGCTTCTATGACCAATTTTATGCTTCTATATGACCAATTTTCAAAGTATAAAATTGTGCTACATTTTAATTTATAGGCAATTTTAGTTATTTACATTATAGGTTGAATGAATAATTAGGGCCTAAATATGTCAAATTATTAGCCTAATATTACACTTTTTACAATTACGTCGTAATAAAATACATTTAAATTGAAAGTGGAAAACATTTGATGGGGGTAATCAACAAAAATAAATAATGATGTAAATAAATTACGAGTAGCTGTAGATTATCAATTATTAGGCTATAAGGACAAATGAGGTAGGCCTACACACCGATTGTATATTTATTTGTAGTTGAAAATATGATAAACAAATACAGCGTTCAGAATTATAGCCTTACAATTTCTCGTGGCTCCTCAATCTTTCTCTCTTTCTTTCTCCGCCATGCAGCGCTTCCTGTCCGGCTCTGCCCGGAGCTTGGAGAGCTCTGTGTGCTCCGGTACAAGGGGGTCAGGCACGGTTCATTTGGCTGCTGGAGTGACGGACTGTTTGGACTTCCTAACATTGTGCCTGCAGAAAGTTTTGTTTCAAAACAGTGGACCTTATTCACAGCTGTTCATTCTCCGAGTGGGTCGAGTATAGGTGGCTGATAGCAGCCTATATTGACGAGTAGTTTTTTCACATGTAGGCTATCACGCGCTATGAATCACAGATAAATGGAGCGATGGGAGCCATAACAATGGGAAGACACTGCATATGAACATAGAAGAACTACTCTTGACTAATAACCTGATGCACGCCAGTCGCCAGGTGTGCTGTTCCGGCGTTTCACCTGCAGGTTGCAGCATTGTTCCTGAAAAGGATCAGGTCTGGCTCACCTGGCTGTTCACCTGTCACACATACAAAAGCGTGATTTGAATATAAGCTACAGCTGTGGCTGTCAGTTTAGTCACTGCTGTTAGAGATATCGAGAACAATAACAATGGCTAATCCTGACAAATCACCTCCTTATTCATAATGCATGCATTGTATTGCCACAAGCCCTGTGCCACGTGCAGAGTGCACATTTTATTTTCATAACTTCACAGGGACTGCAAGGGCCTTTTTTATATACATATATAGCCTACTGTAGGCCTACAACTACAATTACAAAAATGTTGAGGTGGGCTACTTTTGACTTAACTTGAGTATTTAAATGTTTTAATACCTTGTAAATGCGCTACGATAATTTCAGAATCAAGTATGGTATAAAAACAAATGTAAAAAGAAAATATCTAATATGCTAATATTTTTACTCCAGTATAATTATTTTAAGACATTATTTACTTTAAATATTATATATAGGCTATTATTCATAGGCTATGCTGCAGCACATGAGTAATTAACAGCTGGAACATTAATTAATTATTTGGTTAATTAATGAATTAATTAACTCGTGAATGGCATTTTGCTACTAATAAAATGATTGTGAAATGGACCATTCTTCATAAAGAGTACAATATGTTTGAACTCTGAGTATATTTTGATTATTTATTTTTCCGGTAATATTTTTAATACATGGATTTTTATGTATTTATTTATTGGTTGGTTGATTGTTTGATTGCTTGAATACTTTATTAACACGATTATTAACAGTACACATACAGTCAAAGGTTAAAAAGATGACAAAAGGGCCAGGGCTTGTTTCCATTCAACTAAATTCACCAGTAATATAATTTAATACAATAGAAAACATTTTGGGATTAAACATACCTAGAAACGAGGGGTGGGGTTGTGGGGGCAGAGGATTCCACTATCAAGATGTTCAAGTTAAACTAGTAACCTCCTGAGACCCAATCTTATTTTTTTTTATTTCTCCTATAGGTATTTGGGATTAGTAGGACCTAATAAGTATAATAACTAAACATTGTCTTTGCACAGGAAGTAGTTTTTTCCAAAAAAAGGATGTCCTCATATGGGGGCAGTGGGTTCATCTTTCCATAAATAAATATTCTTTGCTATTTGGGATCAGAGGGTCCCAATACCTTAAAGTTCAGTTGTATTTTTGAGAACAGGACTCATTTTAGGTTATAGCTTTGAGTTTGGTTACAAGAACCTTTATGTCTATACCTGTATGTCTGGTGGCTGAGTTGGCTATCACTGTTATGGACACACGCAAGAAATGTGTCTTTCTCAATCAAGCATAAGCAGTGGAGGAAAAAATACTCACATGTTTTATTTAAAGTAAAAATATCAATACTGCACTGTAGATGTACTCCGTTACAAGTAAAAGTCCAGAATTCAAAATACAAAATGTTTCGCGACGCTTTGTGAGCTTGTAGATCGTCTATTTTCAAACAGCCTAGGTATGAAATAGGGCTAAAGTGGTTCATGTATGTTTTATAATATTATAATTTATGTCTGCAAAGTAACTATAGTAACTAAAGTTTTCTTTAAAAAAAATGTAGTGGAATAAAAATACAATATTTGGATCCGAGATGTAGTGGAGTAGAATTAAAAGTACTGACAACTGGAAATACTCAAGTAAAGTATACAAATACCTCAACATTATAATTAAGTACATTACTCAAGTAAAGGTACTTAGTTACTTTACACCACTGGCATCAAGAGGGGGTTATTTCTTTGTCAGCTGTCACACTGCACAGTGCACACTCCTAGTCCTACCTCTACAGGTAAAGCAGTGAAATGTTGGTACTGTATGATGCATGGTCCGCACACAGATCAATCCAATCCAATATAGACCGGTGCTTTACCTTAATACTTTATTAAAAAGAAAACACTATGGCTATAACACAATAAGCCTCGAGGGCTATTATGACAACATAGGCCTTAACTAAACACAATATAGGCCTGATTAGCTAAACATAATAGGCCAGATTAGCTAAATAATGTGCAAAACTACGTCATGTAGCCTAAATATATTTACTTGATTTGGGTTGTAGGATTTGGGTTCAGGGTTGAAGAAGATGTTTATGAAACCATGGTTTGGGCCTTTGGTGTGAAGTCTGGGCCTGCAATAAAGCACCAATAACCTCCATGACGGTCGGCTCCGGTTCAGCACCGCGGATAGCGCGAACGTGTCGACTAAATAAACAGCCTTTTACGTTATGTAATGTAGGCTAATATGATACCAAGTGTTTCAAAATGTATTTTAACCTCTTTTCATTTTTCACAAATCTATTTTATCTTATTAGCCTATTCACAACTTAAAAGCTGTTAAAGTTGTTTCTAGTGATAATTATAGATATTTAATTTTAGGCTATTGAGATACTTTATTATAAATAATTGACGCAGTGCTATAAATAACACTAACATGCGACAATTTGTTAAGTATATTAATTGTTGTTAAGGTGGTGTTGATGATGATGATGATGATGATGATGATAAGAAAAATAATATCAAAATGTCTATTAATTTGTTATTAAGATAACGTTTATTCAAGTTATTCTTAATATTTGTAAGTAATATTGCTATTGTGGCTGTTACTGCAGAAAAAGTATTCGTTCATTCAGTAATCCATCCATTTCTCTTAATGGGAAAGACGGGCTGTGCGATTTATATTAACTGATAATTCATGTTGAACCAATGTTTAATGCTTATTGCTATCACACTATAGGCCAAAAATGTAAATAACCTGACCAGGGACTATACAGAAAATGCGTTGAATTGCAATTGCAAAATATTACCTATTTATAGAAGAGGGGCGTGCCTTTCTGTTCTAATGGACAATCATGATGGCTAAGTGTAGGGCAGGCCTACTGTTTGTTTGTTGCTATAAACAGAAGTGGTGGTGATCAAACATTACTCCCTCCGTGTCATTTCATACAGAGTAAACGGAAGTACACTTTCCACTTTATACAAACTGAGTGCTCTTGGTGCAATCCTTTCAAGATTTTTATTAATAAAAATAACAGGCATGCATGAATCAATATTAGCAAAACAGTATTTTCATGCTTTTTGTCCAGCCAGAGAGGAGCAGCTCTGCCAAATATGCAAACACTCTTTTACACAACAATATTTTTATGCAGCAGGTCATACAAAAAAAACATTACAATATAAATAGATTTCAACATATGGCACTTGGTAGCCGTTGTACAGTAGAAATGACCTATGAACCATAACCCCACGCCCCCAAACAAATACACGCACACGCACCCGCGCGCACGCACGCACGCACGCAGGCACACACACACACACACACACACACACACACACACACACACACACACACACACACACACACACACACACACACACACACACACACTGGTAAGGTTTTAGCACAAAGGGGGACGAACACGCAAGCACACGCACACAGCACACACACACAACAACACAGTGGAATGTCCTTTTTTATATAGCCGCAACTAATTTGCTTCGTCTTAATTTACCACATACAATAGGCCTAAGCATACAAAGACGCCACTTATTTGCACGGTACTAATCACTGCATAATGACTTATAGTCACTGAAGATACAGATTCCCTAAACAGTTAAACTAAAGCAATGAATGACTAACAACGCCCACAAAAAGTGCACATGGTTATTATTACAACATACAAGTATAGTCCAGTGTTGTGGCATCATAAGTCATTGGTTTTCAAAGTGGGGTCCGGGGACCCCCAGGGGTCCTTGAGGGAGTTCTAGGGGTCCCCAGATAAATGATAGTTCGGAACCAAATGGAGGGTCCATTTGGTTGTGTAACTCAGAGTGTAAAAATGGAACCAAAAGTTAAATTAACATTGATTTTACAATAACAAATGGGGTCTCAGAGATTGAAATGCCATTAAATTGGGGGTCTGTAGCCTAATGCATGTCAAAAACTGGGGGTCTTATGGGAGTCCCTGTCCGTGGGCTAATAAGTGTCAATTTGGGGTTCCTTGACATGAAAACGTTTAAGAGTCATATAACTTATAAGTTATGAGAGCAACGAGTCTATATGGAAACTTCCTCGCGCCATGGGCATCCTCAGCGCGGGGAAAGCCTCTGCCTTCGGCATGCCCTGTGACGTCAGGCGCAGGTATGCGAGTGCATCTCTGTTGTGCTGCTCGCTGCTGTAAGCTGCCTCCGACACGCTGCACCTGTGGTACTGCTGCTGCTGCTGCTGCTGCTGCTGCTGCTGCTGCTGCTGCCCAAAAGCTGCCGGGTAGTTCAGGTTGTAGGGCAACATGTGGGCCGCGGGGGCCCAGTACAGCCGGGCGCCGGGGTTGCCAGCGTTACTACTGCAGTCTGTGTCGATGTGCACATCCTCTCTCCGTTTGAACGGCGTGCTGAGGATGCTGTCGATGGCGAAAGAACTGGAGAACTTCCCCCCCGCCTTCTCCTCTCGCGAGGAGGGCGCCGCGCCAGCAGGGATGATGGAGAGGCGCGGGTCCTCGCTGGGGGTGTGACCGTGGTGGAGGAGGTCGGCGCTCTCCTGCTCCTTGGCGAGTCTCTTGCTGATGCGCTTCCTCCGGCGGCGGAACACCCCGTCGGCGAAGGTGTACTCGCTGTGCGGGTTGAGCATCCAGTAGTTGTCCTTGCCCCAGGGCCTGGACGGGTCCCGCAGCACTTTGAGGAAGCAGTCGTTGAGCGACAGGTTGTGGCGCACGGAGTTCCGCCAGCCGGTGTAACTGCCTCGGAAAAACGGGAACTTCTTCATCAGATAGTCGTTGATCTCTGCCAGAGTGAGGCGACCGCTGCCGGAGTCCCGTATGGCCATGGCGATGAGGGCGATGTAAGAGTAGGGCGGCTTGGGTCTCCGGGTGTAGGGCTTCCCTTTACCATCGCTGCTCTGGGTGACAGGTGCGGGGCTGTTGGCCACGCAGTCTCCGTCCGAGCCCAGTTCGTCTCCGGACAGGGGCGAGGGGGCGCTTCCCTCGGCGTCGATGCAAAACTCCACTGGCTTCTGGACGAAGTGGTTTGCAGAGAAAATTTCGAGTTTCATTTTTAAAAAATAAAACTTTCCGCTCAGTCTCACCTGTCTCCTTTAGAATGTTCAGTTTCGTGAATCTCGTTGAGATTCTTGTTAAAAAAATATAAAGACGGCGTGAAAGTTGTGTCGAATTGCCGGTGACAGAGCAGGTGCAAAGTCAATCAGAGTGTTCTGTAGGAATCCTGAAAGCGGAGATCGCTTTCTGTCGAGGGAAGCTCCGTCTCTTGAAGGGCGGGAGGCACCCTAAACCAGAGCTGCTTGCTGCTGAATTCAGATTTGTCTCCGGAGACACGCGTGCCTTGTTATAATATAATCCCTCGGCAAGGGACGGCCCACAGGCGGGGTTTGCATCTCAAATCCATTGAAGCGATTGAAGGATAGATAGCCTATATAATTTCACTCCATGGTGCCACGCCAGCGATTAAAAACATAGAGCAAATAAAGGTCATAGAGAAGAGTGAGAAATTGTGTTTCTTATTATTTGTTTCTCTCTCTCTCTCTCTCTCTCTCTCTCTCTCTCTCTCTCTCTCCCTCTCTCTTTCTCTCTCTCTCTTTCTGTGTGTGTGTGTGTGTGTGTGTGTGTGTGTGTGTGTGTGTGTGTGTGTGTGTCTCTCTCTCTCTCTCTCTCCCTCTCTCTCTCTCTCTCTCTCTCTCTCTCTCTCTCTCTTCTCTCTCTCTTTCTCTCTCTCTCTCTGTGTGTGTAGGCTACATCTTTCGATCAATCAATCAATCAATCAATCAAACAAACAATCAATCAATCAATCAGAGTCAGTCATTCTGAGTCAGTCATTCTGAGTCAAACAGTCTGAGTCTGTCTGTCTGTCTGTCTGTCTGTCTGTCTGTCTGTCTGTCTGTCTGTCTGTCTGTCTGTCTGTCTGTCTGTGACCTTTATTGTTTGATCTGAGTTGTTGTCAAGTGTGGATGTTGATTTGAGGTTGTATCATGTCTGGATCCACTAACAGGAATCCTTAATCTTATTATTTTTAATCTATAAGGTGATTAAATAAAATCATTTTGTAATGTCCTTTATTTCCCAGGCTTCAATATTCAAGTTGAGCCATGCTTCAACTAATCCTTAAAGTTATTGGGAAAAACGTGTCTTTTTACTGTTTATTATCCATCTTAATCCCTCTTTGATGTTCGCTATATCCAAGTTAATGTAATACATGTTCAGGGAACAGCAACCTCACCTTAATCACTCCACAAGAGCTGTCTAAGGTTGCACGCACCGTCTCCGGCTGAACAATGCGCAGGCACAGCGACAGAGACAACAAGACGAGAGAAACAGAAAGGTTGATTATGTTGCGCTTTTCATATGTTGACTTTTGTCTCTTAATTGGAACTGTGCTTAAGGCAGCTATTGACTCAGAAGGAATGGGGAAGTAACGCAAACGCAATGCTGAGATGACACACCGCTGTTAAAATAGATGGGATTGGATGGGTTCCATGAAGCGCACAATGAAAGATATGTAAGCTTGGGTTAAATAGGTTTGCCCAGACTTCTAAAAACAAAGAATTAAAGGTCGTGTGAAGTTCAGAGAATGGTTCTGTGCAGGAATGAGGAGGATGTACTGGGGTAACCCTAAACCTTAGCAGCATAATCTTAATCATAAGGTCTAACTGAATGTCTCATCCAAGACACGTCACGCTTGACGTCCATAACATCTGCAAACAAACAAGTAACATTTGGCCAACCTTCCCTTTTCCGTCAACACTTGTAAAGCCGGGATGGCGATGCCGAGAAGTTTGAAAGTAACATGACTTATGAGCTTGGCCTGGGGCGGGTGATAATCATTAAACTGTCTACTGCTATGACACACCTTTACACAGGCCGCTGGCTATTTGGACTTGGGACCTGAGCTTTACCAAGTATAGCTACAACTGCAGACATGCAAACCTGCACTATCACGGCTCTCACAAACGCATTATGATTTCAAATCGACTGATAGGCTCCTGTCTCTCTCTCTCTCTCTCTCTAGGTTAATGGTAAGACTGAAGGAGTGATCGGTCATCTTTCCACCTCTAACCCAACCTGTTCACCAAGTATGTAAACCTTCAATAAATGCACCTTCCTCAAGACAGAACTCTGTAGACTGTGAGATTAGAAAGAAAGAGCCACAGCACCCCTCTTGAAACAAGTTTGGCTAGTAGTTCATGACACTTCACAAAAATGTATATTTTGTGCAACCTTGAAGTAGAGGGACAGACAGACAGACAGACAGACTCACTCAAAAAATCTGGAGTACAAATTTAAGATTAATAGCTATATTCTTTTCGACCCTTATCACTAAGCGGCTTTGCCATTTTTTACTAATTTGAAAAACATTTTTAAATAGTTAAAATAGCTGATAAGCTCATAATGTGTCGATTTAGATCGGCTAATTGAAGTATTTTAAAATGTTTTTCAAAATAGTAAAAAAAGAAAAAGGCAAAGACGTTTAGGGATAAGGGGTAAGGCATGGATGAAAATGGGGCCCTAAAGTGTAAAAATGAACCCGTTACAATTAACACCCTGGATTTTACTGTGTAGCACAGCTGAAACCAATATGTTTTGGCTGAAACTGAGGCCCACCACTGTGAATCTAAACCCAGAACTAATGAAAGCAGTCTTACGTGCGCTATCATTATCACCCTCATTGCCAGACTCTGAAAAGAGTTTCAAAGAGGGTTTTAAGACAGCTGAGTAATGGGGCAGTGGTAGGAGGGAGGCGTTCCTGCTCTGTGCTCATATCTTTATGCAAGTGCAATGAAGTTGTATTCAATTACCCACACGCTGCCAAGATGGCTATATGCACACCTGTGCTGAAACAATTTGCCGTGAGAGGTAATGCACCTGTTTTCATTCTCTCTCGCTCTGTTTTCATTCTCTCTCGCTCTCTCACTCACTCTCTCGCTCACTCACTCACTCACTCACTCACACACTCACTCTCACACACACACACACACACACACACACACACACACTCTCTCTCACACACACACACACACACACACACACACACACACACACACACACACACACACGCACACACCTCATATGTCCATTGGCGTTGTTGTCATAGCTGATGAGGGATCATCACGTCTAATACTACAGGTGGTTTTGCACAAAGGTTCTTGGCAGTGGGATCATCATTGACCTTTACGTTGTGTTGTCACAGAGATCATTTCAGCACAAATGGCATCTCATTGTCTGCGGCTCTTCAGGGGTCACTGAGGTCAGATGAATCAACTCCACCAGGCGAGAGAGAAAAACAACCTGACTGTAGTATAGCACTTGTTGGTAGTGTGTGTCTAACAAAATTGGCACCTCGTTGTTTTAGAAAGCCTTTTGAGGCCTTAAGTGTCCCGTTTGAGTGACAAGTGAAATCTCTTTAAGTGTCGGCGCGGGTGGAATGCCAGCAATGCAAATTCACCCGGTGAATCCAGCGAGGCGTCTAAAAATAGCTACACCTCTGCGTCGGGCCGCGCTCACACGCAAACCCCCGTCTGCATGCCTGCCGATGACTTCTTACCTGCATCTCATCTCTGTTCTCTTTCTTCTCTGTGACTGAAGGGTGTCCGGCCCTCATGGCCCAGTGTAAATAAAGCACGGTGCACTGCGTGAGCGTGGAAGAGCGGGCTGGTGAGCTGGAGGCGCTGTGTGACCAGCATTCTCCAGATTCTGGGCTGTAGATCCCGTCCCTGACAGGCCTGGCTGATAGTAGACATGCTTCACTGGGACTCCCAGGTAGGCAATGTAACTACACAACACAGAAAGCCTCGAAAGGGCTTGGCATTCCATGCCAATTCCATTCATTCCATCACTTTTCAGTGTGTGCGCGCGTGTGTGTGTGTGTGTGTGTGTGTGTGTGTGTGTGTGTGTGTGTGGGTGTGCGCGTGCGCGTGTGTGCGTGCATGCGTGTGCGTGCATTTCAGTGTTTGCATCTTCGTCTACTCAGGTGGGTGTGAAAGTGTAAGAGTGTGCATGTGTGCGACAGTGGAATGGAGGAGTAAGCTGCGTGCATTCCATCGAGTTTATTCCCTTGAGCGTGGATTACAGTTATTACCCAACAATGTGGCCTTCTAAACGGTTCTTCCATGCTTGGTTGCACTACTTTAGCATCGTTCCCCTTTTTTGTTTTGGAAGATAAATAGCGGGGGGGCTCCGGTCCATGTAATCAGCAGCACACCTGAACACTTTACAGAGGAAAAACAAAGTTCCCCACACAATGATTTTTCGGGTGTTTTGACACACACACAGCAAGCATCACTCTAATGCCCTCACTGGGTGCCAGCACATATACAATACTCTACTCTGCAGCAAATATTTGTTTTTGGATGCCTTTCATAAACGCACACTTGCACACATACGCACACCCACTAAGTAGGAGTTTTCATATGTGTGGTTTGTCGAACATAAATCTCTGTTGCTTTTATCTGAGCCATAACTAAATGAGAATGTGAAATGTGGGGCAGCATATCCTGCAGTCAGTTGGCAGTGGCAGGTTGCTATTTTAGGTTCCTTGCATTCTTACCTGAGGTGCTCACGCCCTGCCAAACCAACAGGGAGAAAAAGAGATGCGTAAAAATAAACGAAGGCAACAAGGGTATAATTAAAGTAATTAAGAAGAGAGGTGAAGTACAGGTGAAATACAGGTGAAAGGTAGTCACTGGAGCCTCAATCACACGTAAGACAATGATGTCATTTTTGGGACCCCCACAATTCATCTCACTGCAGTGTTTAAAATTATATTGAGCCTGTGTCTGTTTATATATGCATGTATGTTCGAATGTGCATGTATCCATTATTGTGTGAGTGCTTCCATCGTGACACAGTGCTTTTAAGGAACTGCCCAAGGCCTCCACCATCGTTCCAAGGTACAACAGCAGTGTGTGCAGTCAGTCGCAGCCTACAGGTGAACTTGAACTTGAGTTTCAGATCTCTGACTGGAGACGGTGACCTTTAACCACATTAACCCTATAGCGTCCCTATTCTGGGCATGTCTTAATACCGTAGGTGAATTTAAGCCAACATTCAGCCCCAACATATCCTGATCTACGAGCTCACAACACATTGCAATGCCACACCTTGTGAGCTTACAGATCTTGTCTTGAGGACACCAAGGGAAAAGAGGAGGGGGCCAGGTACAAACCCCCGGGGGACCCCTACGTACAGTATATAGGGTTTAAGTGGTTAATTTGTGGTAACTCAAAATGCAGCCCTAGTATAAAACAGAGTGACCACCTTAATCCCTTAGGTACAAAAAAAATAAAATGTACCTGCGTGCCTAGCAATGGCCCTCAACCATGCGGGCCACATGGGCTCTGTTCCTTGCCCTATCTGCCTGCTATCGCCTATCTGAGCTCTTCACACGCTAGAGCCCCCCTCTCGCACGCCGGGTCTCTCCACAGCCAGGGAGTGGGGGTGGGGGGGTGGCATAGCGAACAAAAGGAAAAAAAGAGAGCAATGATTGATCTGGGCTATAGACACCTAGCGTTATCGCCGCGGCTGATATGGCCTCCCTTCCATTCAGCAGCGCTGGAGGCTGTTTTTTATGTAAGCATAAACACACGGCCAAATCAGTACCTGTGCAGCGCTGTTTACCTGGCAGCCATTCAGGCCCTTTCTGTCTAAACTTGAAATAGGATCCAAACACTCTACTCACGCATAGTGGTTTGCACGAGATGCTTGGCCCTCCCTCCCAACCTACCGCGGGGCTCCCAAGCACTACTTTCACACCGTCTGAACCCTCAACCGCCCCTTCTTATTCCTCTGATTGAGAGGTGGAGTATCTCACCCCCAGGGCTTTAACTGCAAATATAGGGATGGTTTTAGGGAGTAACCGAGGTATCAGCTCCTATGCAACCTCAACAAACACACAGACTGATTGGTAACATTGGTCTGTGGGTTATATTTATTTGTTTCCAGCTGTGCATCCCAGCAAAGTTTGTAAGGCGTAAGGCCTAGATCGTTTTAATTTGTTCATTTCTGTGATTCTGTGTGATTCTACAGTGAGGTCTGCCCTAATAAATAAACACCCTTTGGCCACTGCCATATTCACACATTCATGCCATTTGGGGTTTCCCAACCGCACTGAGGTATGATGTAAGAGTAAAATTGCTATGAAATGTCTTCCAGGATTTTCCTAAGCATTGTCCTACGAAACGAAAAGGATATACACTAATACACACGTGTGTGTGTGTGTGTGTGTGTGTGTGTGTGTGTGTGTGCGTGTGTGTGTGTGTGCGTGCGTGCGTGCGTGCGTGCGTGCGTGCGTGCGTGCGTGTGTGCATGCGTGTGTGTGTGTGTGGTGGGTGCATGTGTGCATGCGCTTTGTCATTGATTAATGCGTGTCACACACAAAGACACACATGCACATTGACACAACTATAGTCAGTGGGAGTTAAACAATATACAGTTTTCCCTATGCATACTGTGACTTCAAATATCAGGGTTAAATTTATTAGTTTCAGCAATAAAAACGTACCCTTTCCCATATCTACAGTATGCTTTTAGATATACATGGTTCAGTGCATGTGTAATTAGAGACCTGTGCTCCTGGGCAGATGTTACTGTTTGTAATGAGTGCTATTAGATATTGATCCGGTGATATTTCGTATAATATTAATATCATTAAGGATCGGAAGTTTGATTGGAAAAAGGGCCTAATCTCCTCCAGCTGGCGGTGGGGCTGTAATGTGTCCTGTGCGTCTGCTCTGAGGAACTGTGCCATTGATCCGTTGGAGCAAATAGCATCTGCTTGGGCGCACAGCAAACCACAGGAACCTGTCTGACTCTACTGTGTACTCTACCGGACAATAATATACAGTAAATCCTCATGTTTAACTCTGAGAGTCTACACATGGAACCAAATGGGCCACATGAGGTCAATTTGGTTCCATTTGGAGACTTACCTGAGTTATATGAGCACTAAGGATTTCACAGTGTAGTGTATATCAGATAGGCATTCCATATCAGACACAGGCAAATGGTGGGGGAGGATGTTGATTATATGTATACAATAGTTATGATCTCCTTGTGATCTCATGTTCAGGCCCATGATGTTTATCATTCTGGGAAGTTAGACGAATCATGATCACATTTTCTTGATCAACTTTACTATTATTTTGTCTTGAGTCATAAGTAACTACATACATTACAAGTGATCAACACCTTAGCTGAACTCAGCGTGGCAATGTTTTATGTGTGTGTTAGTGCCTAGATATTATATACCTGGCTTCAGCCCCACTCACCCTTTGGCAGTACAGTGGCTTTGATGTAGTGTGGTACATAGGTTAACTCAACTCAACCTTCCATATTCACTTGTATCTTGCTAAGCCAGTGGCATGGCTGGATCTTTATTTTGCCCATAGTAAAGTCACAGAAGGCCTATTGCATTATTGTTAAAAATTAAGGAATAGGCTACTTATAGTGGAAAAAAAGAAAATCTGTGTATTTCTCAACTAAATGTATTCATGAGGAAACGGTGACACCAAACACGTCGAATGTAGGCTTATGCCTCTCGAACAAACACTGAACACTTTGACTGGGGCTTGCCTCCTATACTTGCTACTTATTCTCTCATGTTAAAGAAACTTTCACATGAGAGAACACCATTAGATTTCTTTTTTCTTTGTCAAATATGTTTTATTGTCAACAGATTATCAAATGTTACACAATGGATCATCAATGGACACAATGTTCAGCATAATTAAAGGAAGAAAAAAGAAAAAGAGAGAGAAGAAAAGAGCAAGAAAACAAACAAGAAATAAAATACAAAACCAAGGAACAAAAACAAAAACAACCCCTTCATTCCCTCTCACCATTAGATTTCATATGTATTTTCATTTCATTTGACTTGACTAAAAAAAGAAAAAAAGAAAACCGTGATTAGCAGTTCACGAGGGGGTTAGAGACGGTATAAATAGAATCCGTTATCGGGTACATGGTTTATGCCCCTGACACATTTGAATCCAACCATCTCCAATTATGCTTTAAAAAAAAGAGAGAGAGAAAAAAGAAGAAGCAGCAACCATAATTGCTGCCTTCGTGAGGCCTGTTCATGTCGGGATATGTGTCGCTGCTGCAGCGCTCTAATTGAACTTTCCCTGAGAGGCGTTGTGAGAAAACAGGCTGGTAACTATTTATACAGCGACACACCTGACGAGGCATCTATCCAAACAAAAGGTCTTGAACCCGGCCCTTGCGTGCCTATCCAGCCCCAGACATCTGATTAATTACAGTGTGGCCGTTAAAGGCAATGAAAAACTAGCTGATGAAAAGTCAGAGAGTCTGCAGGCTCGACCTGCCCCGACAGCCTCATGCGTGTTAGCTTGTAAAAAAATCCCCCCGCCCCCTCACCCCCGCCTTTTCGCCCCCACCTCCTTCCCCTCTCCGTTTCGCCTTTCCGCCCCTGCTTCCACCCCCCCCCCCCTTCCCCCTTTCGTGCAGACGAGGTAAAACACCTCCCTCCTCTGTGCGCGAGAGCGAGCCCCGCAGGTGGGCCCCGGCGTGCTCAGGTAGATAATATCACTGTTACCATAGACTGTGTTTGGGTTAGTTCAAAAACACTCTTCACGGCGGGGGCAAAACAAAGTGCTTGACGGTGCGTGATAACAGCGGGAGCTGCTCCCTACAAATTAACCCACGGGAACAGCGGGGGCCTCGCACGAAACACCCAAACATAATACCTGCTTTAGCTTTTTCCTTTTTTTTATTCTTTATATCTTCACACATAGGTTCAGGCACCACGCGTTGTACTACGTACCTTAAATGAACACAGAAAAAATAAAATAAACATTTGCTTTGAGATTCCTCATGACTTAAAGTGTATTATGTAATAGTACTGAAAAGTGCATTGAGTGAATTGAGCCTTTAATGTTTCTGCTGGGACTGTGTGTGCCCCAGCTACACAGCTAAATCCTCAGTATTAATGTAACACAAGGATTTAAAGAGTCCATAACCACTTAAACCCTACTGTATATACTTAGTTGACCGGAGTCCCCCAGGGGTCTATACTCGGCCCCCTCCTACGCTACATATCTTCTTTTAAAATCTTTATCCCACAATTTTGTAACCCATTTTTCACCCAGTCCCAATAAAGCTGTAATCCTGAGCACTGCTCTCCCTCTGCATGTCAACCTGGGGAGAGCCCTGAACTGAGCTCATGCTTCCTTCAGTGCATGATGAGTGAGCAAGCCACTTCTTATCACCTGACAGGGGGAGCTTCCCCGGGTGGATGTAGCGTGTGGAAGGAACACGTTATTCCAACCGGTGCCTGATGGAGGGGAAAGGAACTGGTTGGAATAACGTGTTCCCACGTGGCTGGCCAGGGGGAGGCATTATAGAGACCAGGATTACTGTATGTTTTTGTGAGGGTACCTATCCTAGGGGACACGGGGAGAACATGCAAACTCCACATGGAAAGGCCCTTTTGCCAACCCCACCTAGGGTGTGGGCACTGATGACACAGAGTAGAGAACACCCCCCAGCGCCCACAGCGTCCTCCGGCGGGAATCGAACCTAGACTTCTAGCTTAGGGCGACAGCACTACCGAGTGCACCACCGTGCCCCTTCTACGCTACATATCTTCATCGACAATAGCTGATCTACAAGCTTAGATTGGCTGTTTTCAGCAAATCTTTCCCCCAGAATAGGGATGTTAGGGACTGGGTTCATGTCATGTTGTGTCATGTGTGACACTCTTCTTCTTTTCTGAATTCATGGTGGACCCAAACTTTGCATTCCCAGTGTGAAACCAGTTGAGAAAGCCGCTGCATTGTTAGACGAATGAACTGCCGCCATGTGTCCAGATTGAATTCGTGATACTCAATATAGGCGACTCGCTCTGTTTTCAATCTGCGCCCTGCATGCGCAGTAGACTTTATAAATGGTCTTTCTTTAAACAAAAGGGAACGTGTATAGTTTGAATGCGCTCAGGGCCAGAAGCTCTTAAGATTGCTTCCATAAACAGATCACCCAGGTGGTCCAGTGTGTGAGCGAGGGAGCAGCACGCGCACAGAGAGGCCTGCTGGTGCAATCGCTGCTCGGGATCTCCTCGTGTCAAGAGCCCCCTTTTTCCATCTTCTATTGATGGCTCATGGAGTGTAGACCAGGCCATGGTCATGTTTATATCAGCAAAAGCAATACAATACGAAGAGGTTCAAATTAGAGTGTGGTCGCTCCAAGAGTTTGCTGTAGCAGCATCAATATAATCATTTTCATAGCACATTGTTGTTGTGATTATTGTTATGATTTGCGAGGCGTTGTGTGCTTGTAGATCGGCTATTTTCGGCAAAGAGGTTTGGTGTAGAGTGGATAAAGAGCAGACTAAGTACAGAGTGAAAGGTCAAGTTTATTAAGTATTGACGGTTCAGGTGGTTAAATATCTGAAAACACAATTTGACAATCCAAAATACACTCATGATTGTGCTGTCAAACAATGAAACTATATGGAATCTATGAAAAGGTTCTCTCTCAACTATGGGGTCCTTGGACTGAAAACGTTGAAGACCCCTGATTTATGAGAATATATTGAAAATAGCACTTTGCAAGCTAGCATCCTCAGAAATACTACTGGGGTCATCTTCCATGTAGCCTCCCTCCCTGTTTAACCTTTTTTTAAGATTTGTTTTGGGGCTTTTATGCCTTTATTGATAGGACAGCAGACTGATAGGAAATGTGGAGAATGATGGGAAGTGACACACAGCAAAGGTCGTCGGGACTCGTTAATGTGTCATGCGCCTGGACCGTTAGGACAGCGGGTACCCATAGCGTTCTTATTCTTGTCATAATAATGTCATAATAGGCACACCTTCATCGAAAACAGAGGAGCATTCAGCGAATAGATTTTGTGTAGCGGGAAGAAAGGAGACCAAGTATAGACCACATCCTGGTCAATTAATTATATAGGGTAAGTGGTTAAGTGTCCTTGGGCAAGCACTGAATACCATGCTCCCAAGTATGGCCTTGCACTCACACTGGGGAGCGCTTCGTTGTTACTACGTGTCATCTTTTCGACACCCAACCCAAACCCTTACCCTAACCCTAACCTCCGTGGGTTGAGTTGCTAACCCTCCCGACGCTCCCTTGTCGAAATGAGAGTGGTTCGAAAGAGCGAGATTTCCCCCTCACACACTGTATGTGTCTGTATTGGAAACTATATCTGTGTGTTACAGGCACGAATGTAGGCCAGTCTACTGCATTTAATCCCCAAACTGACCTGTAACATTGTGTAAATTTCTCACTGTTGAGAGTGATTATAATCGTCTGAGTATCAATTTATCACTGTGAAAGTTTGTGAGATTAGCCCCGGACTGGCAAACTCACAGACAGATGCACATACTCACCGACAGACCCTCTTCTAGGTGGCTCGGCCCTAGTGAGCCATGCTAATATATGCTATAAAACTATATGCTGTTCATTTTGCGAGAGAATAGTGTTCTGGAGTGGTGAGTGTGCTGTAGAGCTCTAATGTTCCCTCTAATGTCAGTTGCCTCCTCAAAGGCTGCGTCTGGCTACCATTGTATTCCGCTGGAGGCCTGTGCTTGTTTATATCCTGTAGTTTATAATGGGTGCTGTTCCAGTCATAAGCAGACCTCTGAACACAGGGACAAATTACAATGGCTCTATGATTTACTGAGGCCCCAAATGGAAAAAGGCATTCCTTCTCTCTCTCTCTCTCTCTCCCTGTAGTCAGTGGATGACAAGTGTCCCTCTATTCTTGTAGACAGGTGAGGGATCACAGCAACAATACAAGGCGCCTCTCCTTTATGCAATGTTTAGATAGTGTTTTTACATAACCCTAGGATGTTTGTGTGGTCTCTTTCATTCCGGGTCAAGTGTGTAAGGTGAAAAACATTGAGCCTGGGCCCATTACCCAGCCTTATAGACCATGACCCCCTTGCCCCACCCCACTCTAATCAGCACCCTTTCTGGTATCTTCTCACACTCACTCAAGTTTATTGAGAGTGAAGTGTGCGCACGCTGAAGTTTTTATGTACTGTGGCCGTCACAGTTTATCTATTATCACACACAGAAAAAGAACCTGGCTGGTGGCTCGATGTGTGTCCAAACACACTGGCGTAGAAATCTGTGTGTGGCCGTGTGTTTGTCTGAAAACAGGATTAGTGTGGAATATGAGGAAACGGTATGTGTGTGTGTGTATGTGTGTGACTCGGAGGGGAACCCACTAATGTTTCACAATGCTTAATGGTGTCATGTAATAGCAGTGAGTCATTGTTAAAAGAGTACACTATCATGTGCGTGTGTGTGTGCGTGCGTTTATTGAGAACTGGTTCTCCCGAAAGTTTGTTGTGACAGATATCAATGGTGGCATGGTATCAGCAGACATCTGGGGGTTGGTTGGGAGGGGGGGGGGGGGGTTGCCTACATGGGACAAACAAGGATAATATTTTTTGAATGGCTTCATACTCTCGGCTTACTCACACAATACCGGAACGAACGACAAGGCAAATCACGCCCGTCGGTGATGCTAATGCCGGAATACATGTTTGTCTGCGGTCTGCGTGCTCAATGAGCTGCTGCTATTGTTCTGCAAGGTAGCAACCCTCCAACCACAGTTCTAAAAATAACACCAGACCCATAATTATGGCTTCAAGTTAGAGCCCCTTCCCTCCCTCTCTCTCTCTCTCCGTCCCTCCCTCCCATTCTCCTGTTCAACACCTGTACAGATTTACGGTGTGTGTGTGTGTGTGTGTGTGTGTGTGTGTGTGTGTGTGTGTGTGTGTGTGTGTGTGTGTGTGTGCGTGTGTGTGCGTGTGTGCATGTGTGTGTGTGTGCGTGCATGTGTCTCAGAGTACTGCTTGCAATTGCCCAGGTGATTTATGACATGCCTGCTGTCAGCATGTCAGATTTCATATAGGAATGCAGCCAGTGATGACAGCCCACCCTGTCTAGTGAACGCCCGAGATGCAAAAAGCGTCTTAAAAAACCATCTCCGGCTTCGCTGGAAACTCTATCCCTTTGGCCAACAGTGTGAAGTGCCAGCCATCAATAACAGTGATGCACTTGTTTATGGTTGTTAACCGGTGTGCTGGCAAGTGAGATGAGAAGCGGCGTTGTCAGCCATGCTGACATCACACAGAACGCCGCTGTCAAGCGTCCCCATAAAGGCAGACTCTCAAGGTGATACAGCTCTCCCTTCGATGAGAGACTCTTCAACATGATACATACCTGTTGTTGCAAATATTGCCCATCAAAGCCATGTTAGCAACAGAAACACAGGGGCCAAGAAGTGCATGTGCTCTCCAGTTGTCTTGCTTCCACTGCAGGTTCAGAGGAGCAGACCTTTCCCAAACCTTTCCATGCAAAGGACCCGAAATAGCCATGATGGCTGCAACCCCTATACTGTCAAACAGCTTAACCCCCCCCCCCCCCCCCACCAAAATTGCTAAAACTAGTGGAATAAATAGCAAATCTGCAAGCTCATAACGCATCACATTGCAACATTGTACGTCTGCTATTTTCTAAAATGTTTGACAAATTTGGAAAATGTTTGGCATTTTGACAATAAGGACATGCACAAAATAGGGAGACCAGGCTGAAAGTGGAATGTTGAATTTGAATTGAAATACGAGTTTTCTCTCTCTATATACAGCCCATTGTAATTTATTTATCTTATTTAAAAGAATTATCCTCTCCTTTATAACTGCCACCCTATAGCCTCCTGCGCCCCCGGCCCCCACTTTTAAAACCACTATCTGGACGGTAGTCCTTCAGTAGCTGCTGTGCTGCCTGGCAACTGTTATCAAAGGCTTCCATCACACCTCTCTCTCTCTGCTATCTTTAGATTTATCACACGTGTGACAATACCGTGCCACTGTGTGCGGGCGTCCTCGGTCCGTTCAAAACCGCTGGCACGCTCAGCGAGGGGAGTGACGTCACCAAGGTGGGAGAATGTAGATTTGATGATCTGTTTGGGAGTAAACCATTGTCCGAAAGTACTGCACTCGCATGCAAACTATTCAGAGTACATGCAAACAATTCAGAAAATTAAGACTTGAGATATCTGTATACACATAGGCTATAGCATAAGACCAGCAGATCTACATGAGGTCAAGCATAAGGTGCAAAAGTGATAGGTAATGTAACACATTGGTGAGTCCATATAGCGGCAGGGACTGTATATTTATTACAGTTGTTTTCAAACTGTGGGTCAGGACCCCCAGGGGGGTCCCCAAATTATTTTGGGGGGTCTCCAGAGGATTAACTTAATGTGCAACATTGTTTTCTCTCTCAACAGTAAAAAACCAAGTGTACTATTAGGTATCTGCACATTTCTAAAGTGACAGTTTAAGGACTTTTTAACACCTCTAAAAATAAAACATTGGCCAAATTGTTAAATACTTTCGGGCGGCCCAGCATCTAGTCGGCGACCTGGCCAACTCGGAACAATGTAAATAGGGAATGAATGCCCCGCCCTTTAATCAGTGAATGCCAGCCATTTTGTTTAATTTTACCTTTTTATGGGGGCCAAAATCATATTTTGTACTTAAATTACATATATATAAATCTATGCTTCTATCGAAAGCCACACTACCCCTCTTACAAAGGAAAACATGTATATTTATATATATATATCCTATCATTAGATTTGGGCTTCAATAGAACATGTGTAAGATGACCCAGATCACATTGATATATACTGTTATTTATGACTGCTGTTTGTGATCTAGAGTGCTATGGCCTTTGAAAACCACCAGGTGGTGTTCTCCTACTATCTGATCACACATCAGAAGAAGGAAGAAGAACGTCCATTTTAGTTTGGTCCGGGCCTTGTTTGTTTACATCAGTGCCAGGCCTTTTAGCTAACATGCTATAACACTTCAGAGCCCTTGATCGCTATCAAGGGATTCCAGCCGTGCCTAATGGATGGCACGACTGGAATCGCGTGATTCTTTCGAGTTTTCTGAATACTTATAGTTCGTCTGGGAAGCACGGAAAGTGTATAAACGAACGTGTATAGCTAATGCTAAAGTGGCCGGAACCAATGTTCGGTTATACCGGTTTCCCGTCGGACTGTGTTACACTGGTGCTACAGTCAAATCGGCCGTATCGCTCCGTTCACGGAGGCTCACGGCTAACTTCTAGAGCGATTTTTTTTTTAATTAAAATGATGTCATGAAAGATAAAACGTTTGATTTATTAAAAAGACGTAAAAGACGTTTATGGCACTGGGTGAGTTAATGCAAACCCCATTATACCTGTTTTCATAGGACCCGTTTTGACCATCTGTCTGCCTGTGTCCATTTATGCCCATATATGGAGATATCTGTATCTGTCTGTCTGTCGGCGTCCATTTTATGTCCATATATGGAGATAACTGCAGTTATAGTCTGGGTCCATTTTATGCCCATATATGGAGATAGCTGTCTATCTGCGTCCATTTTATGCCCATATATGGAGATCTCTGTATTTGTCTGTCTGTGTCCCTTTTATGCCCGTATATGGAGATCTTTGTGATTCTGCGTCCATTGTATGCCCATATATGCCATATATGGAGATATCTGTTTATCTGCGTCCATTTTATGCCCATATATGAGATCTCTGTCGCTTTTTCAAACAGATGGTCAAAACGGGTCCTATGACAACAGGTATAATGGGGTTTGCATTAAAGGGGGAACCGGCATTGTGTCGGAGGCATAGACAGATACAGAGATCTCCATAATGGGAATAAAGGGACACAGACAAACAGATGGAGGAGACAAACTTAATGCAAACCCCATTATACCTGTTGTCATAGGACCCGTTTTGACCATCTGTTTGCCTGTGTCCATTTATGCCCATATATGGAGATATCTGTATCTGTCTGTCTGCGTCCACTTTATGCCCATATATGGAGATCTTTGACCATCTGTTTGCCTGTGTCCATTTATGCCCATATATGGAGATATCTGTATCTGTCTGTCTGCATCCATTTTATGCACATATATGGAGATCTATGCAGACACAGTGCCAGTTCCGGAAAATCCTGATGTCAGACATCAGAATCCGAACCTTTCGTGCTGGTTCCAGAAAATCGTGTATCGGGTCGGGTCGAGGCCGAGCACTGCACTACCTGCTGCGGTGGGGAACGTGCGTGCCGAATTTGAAATAGGGAATGAATGCCCCACCCTTTAATGCAAACCCCAATATACCTGTTGTCATAGGACCCGTTTTGACCATCTGTTTGCCTTTGTCCACTTATGCCGGTGGGACAAACGGTTCTCGAGATACGCGGATTACATACATACATACACACTAACAGAGATCTTTTGTTGACTCATGTGGCGTACGTGATGTCAGAGCCTTTTATGAAGTGATGTCACAATGAGTCAGCGCTTGCGCCGATTTCCTCCGGAACAGCCTGATGTCAACAATCAGCCCGCATAAGGAGATTCCGAACGTTTCGCGCCGGTTCGGGAAAACCGCGCGTCGGGTCGGGTCGAGGCCCGGCACTGCACTCTGTGCCGCGGCGGGGAACGCGCGTGCCGAATCTGAAGCCGGTGGGACGAACGGTTCTCGAGATACGCGGATTACAGACACACAGACAGACACACACGCAGAGACTTCTCGTATTTATAGATAGACTAGAAGCTGTCGTCTAGTCGGCGACCTGGCCAACTCGGAACAATGTAAATAGGGAATGAATGCCCCGCCCTTTAATGCAAACCCCATTATACCTGTTTTCATAGGACCCGTTTTGACCATCTGTCTGCCTGTGTCCATTTATGCCCATATATGGAGATATCTGTATCTGTCTGTCTGTCTGTCGGCGTCCATTTTATGTCCATATATGGAGATCACTGCAGTTATAGTTCTGGGTCCATTTTATGCCCATATATGGAGATATCTGTCTATCTGCGTCCATTTTATGCCCATATATGGAGTATCTGTCTGTGCCTCCAACTGTGTTGCAGACACAGTGCCGGTTCCCCCTTTAATGCAAACCTCATTATACCTGTTGTCATAGGACCCGTTTTGAACATCTGTTTGCCTGTGTCCATTTATGCCCATATATGGAGATATCTGTATCTGTCTGTCTGCGTCCATTTTATGCCCATATATGGAGATCTTTGACCATCTGTTTGCCTCTGTCCATTTATGTCCATATATGGAGATATCTGTATCTGTCTGTCTGCAATCCATTTTATGCCCATATATGGGGGCATTAATTTTATGCCCATATATGGAGAACGCGCGTGCCCGTGGGACGAACGGTTCTCGAGATACGCGGATTACATACATACATACACAATCACAGAGATTTTTTGTTGACTCATGTGGCGTACGTGATGTCAGAGCCTTTTATGAAGTGATGTCACAATGAGTCAGAGCTTTCGCCGATTTCCTCCGGAACAGCCTGATGTCAACAATCAACCCCGCATAAGGAGATTCCGAACGTTTCGCGCCGGTTCGGGAAAACCGCGCGTCGGGTCGGGTCGAGACCCGGCACTGCACTCCGTGCCGCGGCGGGGAACGCGCGTGCCGAATCTGAAGCCGGTGGGACGAACGGTTCTCGAGATACGCGGATTACAGACACACACACAGACAGACAGACAGACACACACGCAGAGACTTCTCGCATTTATAGATAGATTAGAGGGAGAAATTGTGAAAATAGCCGATCTAAGAACAGTTTTATACAAAATGTAATGTCTCAAGTCTTAGTGCTCGATCGTCAGGGTGGGGGGGCGTCCCCTGTTAGAATATGATTATTTTGGATTGGACTGCATTATTAGACATAAGGGCAGAAACTTCACATTCAGGTCCATAGGGAAAGTAAGGTCCACATAGAGGAACATCTATCAGGCCTGGTCAAATAGGCGGTGATCAGGCCTTGTTGGCTCGCTCGATGGTGCCTCTCGTTGTTCAAGCCGGCCAGAGACGGCGTAACAGTTTTTTGCCTAACTAACTACTGCTGTAGTCTGTTCTCACCAAACGGGCCGAGTGGTCCGCGTCGCTGGGGGCAACAAAACGTAGCCTAAAATTTTTAGATGATAAATAAACAGTGCAATGAGAGGGATTAGATCCCGAGGCGCAGGGATTGAAAGGCTAATAATGTTTACCGCCAAAGCCATGGTGCCATCTGTAATAGGCGGGGTTTTGGGAGTTATTTAAAGCGGTCCGTTCATGCCTTTGATTTTGCCTGCTCCCTCTGTTCTGGTCGCCACTTGAATTCCCTGTCCTGCATTTACTGTAGGTCCTACACTCTGTGACGTATGTAGTCACAAAAGCTTGAAAGATGCGCTTTGAAGTCTGCTGTTTCTTTTTCTTTCACCACACCTCAAAACACAACTTGGAGTGACTCATCAAGGGTGATTTTAATTCTTCAAAGGACACATCGCTTTATCATCATCGTCATCACTTTGAACCACAAATAGCGTAACACACATAAAGAGAGCAATGTTGTCTGTCTGTTAAGCATTGTTTTCCTTTGTTTCTTTTTTACTTTTCAATTAATGTTTTCTTTTTTTAGCCTTTATTTGAAAGGTACAGTGGAGGGAGACAGGAAACAATCAGGCATTATAGAACCCATGTGGTACTCACACTAACCACTCTGCCATCAGGTCACCTGGGGTATGGCCCTTTGACCTGTGAATCTTTATATTCTTTATATTACATCAGAATAAGTGATCTACTTCCGGGTCATCACCCGTATGTATCGCTAACTTAATACCAAACCACTTGGCCAAGATGTACTACATATGTACTAAATATAGCTTAAAAATTCAAACACCCATGTCACCTTTGCAAGATGTCGTTTCCAAACCTCTGTATACAGTTGTATTCGTTATTACCCTCATATTTTGCCTCTGTATAAAATAGCCTCAAGTCGACCCGGAAACAGTTAGCCAAATAGCTAA
>NC_137810.1:32348197-32373197 GCF_963921795.1 Nannobrachium achirus
CTCCATTCCTCCATAAAAATTAGAAAGGAAAAACAGGGAATGAAACGTGTGGAAAAAATGCATTTGCAGAAGATTTTCAGTAAAGCATGAAGACTTGAAACGGCACATGGGTATGAGGTCTGCACTCTATAAGAACACATATCAACTGGGCAGTAAGGTCACCGCTCCACCCTGCCCATCAAAACTGTCAAATAGAATCGGTGAGATACTCTAAGAAAATATGCTACAAACGTACTAACCTCGCATCACCAGTCTTTCCTAAGAGGAAAGCCTGGTATTCGTTTACAACGGGCTGTTTGATCTGGTCTATAGGCGGAAACCACAAGCAGAAGAAGCGGCGTCACTTTGTTTTGGTTCCCCCCGTTTGTTTCCCCAATCCCTATTAAAATGCTCGATTAGCCTAGTGTAGTCTTGCCAGTCGCTACGAGTTGGACTAAAAGATGCATATACCAAACAAATTTTCCAAAAGCAAAACTACACCGCATCAAGGGGTTTATTAGGTAGGCCCTAAAAGTATGTCCTTGAGTGCTGGGGAATTATTTGGGGTTCAAACTGAATCCGGTTTGATCTTTCCGGCCAAATGGTAGTCCTTTGAGGACTACAACATGACGTAGGTGGTTTCCGCTCCTGACCGGATCAAACCCTGAAATTGGAAGCGATCCCAGGCTACAAACGTACAATCCCCTTCACAAACTGTAGGGGTAGTTTAAACTGTTGCTTATAGCAAATCTACGAGCTCACAACATTGGGCTGGTCGATATGACTTAAAAACAATACCATCACTATTTCAAACTTTTTAAGTGGGTTATTGGTTTTGAATATTTCAATATAGCCTATATATTTGGTAATGGTTTTCATGCTAACCTTTGGTCGGAACTGGCCTTTAATACAGCTGCTATGTGTCCTGCCCTGACCTCAGCCATGCTGCCTCTTCCCCCCGAAAACCCCCCAAGCCCTTCCTGTGTACCCCGTACCCTCATCTGGAGCTCCAGGGACTTGAAATAGGGAAACACTGAGCCTGCGGCTCATCAGCTGTATGGAAGGATGTTTAGTTTAGTCTGTGTTCTATTCTTGTTTGTGTGTGTCTGTCTGTGTGTGTGTGCGTGTGTGTGTGTGCGTGTGTGTGTGTGTGTGTGTGTGTGTGTGTGTGTGTGTGTGTGTGTGTGTGTGTGTGTGTGTGTGTGTGTGTGTGTGTGTGTGTGTGTGTGCGCGCGCGAGTGTGTGCGAGTGTGTGCGTGCGTGCGCATGCTTGGGGAAGACATTGTGTTATCATTGTTGAGAAGTGAGTGTATCTGTGATCAGTGTGTGTGCCTTGCTGGTCCTCATGTGATGTTATTTAAATTACTTCTTTCATTTATTTAAATGTTATTTATTTTGGGGAAAAACAAACACACACACACACACACACACACACACACACACACACACACACACACACACACACACACACACACACACACACACACACACACACACACACACACACACACACACACAATACAATACAATAAATGAAAATGTCATTGAAAAATATGGTCCCCTCATGTATTAGGAGGGCAGTATGAGTCAGTATGAGCCAGAACCAATGAAGGGTGTTTTCGATGAATCTATCATGGTTAAAATGGAGTTTGAAGTTACAATGGGTTTGTATAGGAGGAGGGCGTGTCTGACAAAATGAATATCAAATATCTAAATACTGAATCAAGCAACTTAAAAACTGTCTGGTGTGTTCACAAAGCCTGAGTAGACAATAAAATGACCCATTTTCTTAAAGTGAAATATCCCTTGAATAGACATTAGTGTTTTCATGTCTTCCTGTAGTCTTGCACACAGTTTGATACTATAGTAACAAACTGCTCAGGAACTTTATTGTCAAATGACATGATTGTAGGTGTAAAATAATGGGTGCAATAGTTTTTCAATATTGCATTTACAGAAATAGAATAGGGAAGAGAGACTAGAGAGGAAAGGAACACAACACAGGTCAATAACAGGAAGGCACAGACAAATCAAACATAAGTACTGTTACATCAGATTTATCATTATTACAATGGAATTGCAAAAAATTGAAATATGGAAAGCAAAAATACTTCTTGTGCAGGTATAACATATATCCAGCACATAATAAAAGACTGTTGTCAATAAATTTCACAATATGAACTGAAAACTGGCACACAGTTCATATGATGACAATAGCTTTTCAGATTCTACAGCACTGATTGGGATTGAACCATGCAAGGTCACTAGGCCCCCGCCAACTACAAAAGAGAAATATCTATAATATCTGAATGACAAACACCACCACATACTTTCTAGGTGGAACTAACAGACACAAGAGAACTGATAAGAGATTGAAATGGTTCCTCAAATATCCATGGTTCTTTTTATTAATATTATTATTATTTTTGCATGGTTTAACGCACAAAGATATCGCGAAGCAAGTCACAAGGTTTTCCAAGGGAGAGTGTTTTTTGAGGTCTTTCAGTCCGAGTGTATCAAAAAGGCAACTGGGTTAAGGCAGCGGAAGCTTGTGATTGGCTGCGCGGAAATAACAAAAGTTGGGGGACAGAGATACACCTAAACCTAACCTTAACCCGTCCCTAACCCTAACCTCAGTCAAACTAACGCTGGTGAATGCTAACCTGGTGAAATGCTTACCTGCCGACATGCTAATTTGGTTAAATGCTAACCTGTGCTTGGTGAATGTTAAACTGGTCGGACCAACGGTGCGACCCACCCAGTTGCTTTTTTGATACACTCGGACTGAAAGACCTGCAAAAAACACTCTACCGTTTTCCAACCTGGGTTTAGAACAAGGATTAACGTGATAGCGTTCACAGTCATATGGAACCCTGTGCACTGCTGTGCTCCTCTTGGATGGCAGCTGGATTGATGTCGTTGGATGAATAATCTAGTGCACACCAGGGTTGTAGAACTTGACTCGCATGTGATTTGAAAAGTTGAAGCAGAGTGATGCTTCCTATTTGGTCAGGTTTTCTCAGGCCACAATTAACCACAGGTGTTTCTATTTAAAGGTAACCTAGTCACATGACAACACCATAAACACATTTTGTTATATTAGGCAATAGGCTCTGAACACATACAATCACCACATGTTCAACAACATACCGGTAAGAGTTGTTACCATGCAGGGCCCAGGGATTCCACAAAGGTACTATTCTTCACCTTTGTAAACTGTCAGGATTACAAAACTCACAAGCAAACACGAAATGAGCTAAATCTAATGGCCTGTTTTAAACCAAAAAAGTTCCATTGTATATTAAATGTATGCAGTAGCTTCTCCTTGTAACCGCTGTGACAATGTTCCCCCCTCTGGGACCGGGCGTTGCACTTTCTATGCCAGTGAATTTAATGGGACCCATGGGACCCATGGTCTAGCTATGCCATGATGTTTTCATTGGTCTATTATGTGCTGTAAACCCACATGGATATTTCAACAGCTACTCCACATGATGAATAGACGTACAATTTATATATTAATATATATATTTGTTTAGTAACGACCAAGCAGATATAGGCCTATAGGTCAGTTGATCTGCCTGGTTGGTGCTAAACCTCATAACTGCCACCACCTTTATCCAGGGTTTGATTTATTTTGGGGGAAATCCATGCCTCTGCTTTTGATATTCCCCCTCTGGTCAATTTCTTTGTATCGCTGGCAAATCTGGCAATATGTTTTCTGGTCAAGCTGAATTTACATGCATTTTAGTCAGGAACATTCACATAAAGTCATTTAACCATTTATTGCAAAATGGAATACACAACAAGCAGATTTAACCATTTATAGCATAAATGGAATACAGTTAATCTTGGCGTTTAAAGGGCTCCGCGATAGGAGATGCTCCCTGAAATGTTGTGCAAGCTTTTCTGAGCATGCTAAGCAAAATCAGGGAACGCAAAGCAATACCCCATTGCGGCAAATGATTCCGAAGCTTCGGAAACCAAGCATTGGTAGAGATAGCAAGCCATATTTAAAGGAGCCTTCCCTACTGATTGAGAGCTTTGATTGGAGTATGGCAGTCATGTGACATAATGACCAGCAGATATGTTAATGAGGTATGAGAACAGAGCTGACTGACATCTGACTACAGCTGAGCAGCGACTTGACTCCCATGTCCTGCATAAACTAACGCTGACGCTTTATTTCCTGAAGTGCACAATGCTTCGCAGTGCACTGTGAGCTTGTAGATTGGCTATTTTCACTATTCATTGTATATAATATAGGGCTAAAATGCCCTGCTCTTTGCCATCCGTTGTCCTGATTGGCTGATAGGGAAATTAGTTTAATTGCCATCCCTCCCTCCCTACCACCACTAATCATTCTATGTCACTTGGTAGGCTGCCTGAGACATTTCATGTTACATCTAGAAGCGTCCCTAAGAAAGACAAGTAAGATGCGCTTTTGACACTTAACACGATCAAACAAAACAATATTTTGAGACTATTTCGTTTGTCAGTGTTTTTTTGTGCATCAACTTGGTTTTCTGATGGTTTTGTTTGTTAAAACATGATCAAGATGAGCTAACTTTAGCTCCTTTGAACCAACACTGTATGTAATGTATCCAAACAATCAACTAAATATTTTATAGACTAATCTTTTATATATTTTTAAGCAGTGTCAATGCTAAGTGTCAATGCCGATACACATGTCCAGTCATGTGTATCGGTGATAAAGGGCAAGAAATGATGCAGTCAAGTATGGCACGACCACAAAGGGAGTAGACCTAAAGAATTGTATCTTGAACTTTAAGAAATGCTGAGTTTAATTGACCATTGTAGTGGGTAAACAGACATAATTCACACAAGTCATCTGTTTTGATGACATCTTGCCGGCGCCTGTGAAGCTTTACTTGTTGTTTCTGCTGCATTAGTAAAGATGCTGTTGTTCTCTTGAATAAGACATTAATGGTGTGGCTTCCTGTGGCTCTCTGACATCATGTTGATGACATCATATTCATAGCATCGGTTTTGGACTGACGCCATGATCTTTGGGTAAAACCGCCGATCAGGTGGTTCATCCGAGATTATGACTTCACAAAATGTGAATACTATATTCATATAGATAATAATATTTAATTCCTTGGCTTATTGGCAGTGCGCACAAGAGATTTTGTGCTGATCGGCCTGGTGTTTTGCGAGATTAGCTGCAGACACACACAAACACACAGCAGAGGAGTGCTGCTCGTCTAGACTTCTCACCCCCAATGGCACGCGGTGAAAGGATCACATGTTGTACATCTGTGTTGTATCCCATTAACACATTGGTGACATTGCTGATGTACTTGGATTATTACAGAGTTAAGGCCCAACACA
Organism: Nannobrachium achirus; assembly: GCF_963921795.1. Lineage (NCBI taxonomy): Eukaryota > Metazoa > Chordata > Actinopteri > Myctophiformes > Myctophidae > Nannobrachium > Nannobrachium achirus. The sequence goes on from NC_137810.1 coordinate 32,353,532, forward strand.
GGACAACATTATCGTAAAATGTGCTGAGATTATGCGAAGAGAATTCTTGGACACCTCTTACATACTGTAAACTGCTGTGTTCTGGCTATTCTATTGTCTTGTTGAAATGTTTCTTTTTCCACTGCCATTTGAGGCTGAATAGAGCTACCAAATGAATTCATTCAAGTGGCAACAATGAGATTTCAGTATTGCTTCTTATCAGTTCTGGACGTTCTAGTGAGAAGATAGAGAAATTATTTAGTAATTAAAGTGTATGTGTATCAGTGTGGGTGACTGGGGTCTTCATTTTAGCAATGATTACGAAACCCCTGATTGCTCCAATTTCCTGTGTGCCATGGACCGATGCAAAACTCACAGTTGGCCCACTTGGCCGCCACCTCAAAAGGACTGGTGTGCGCTGCACCTCTGTGAACAAAGTATATGCTATAGGCATACCGTTTCCTGGCAGAAGGAGAAAAGCGCATAACGTGCAGAGAAAACACAAACACAAATGCATATCTATATGATTACACAGCTTAAGAGCGATTAAGTATAGTTATACAATTATGTACCGATACTGGGATGTGAGTGAAGCCCCGGGCATATTACATCTGTTTTCCTCACCTTACATGGCTCCTTGCACCCAGTCAAGAAGCTACAACAACCGCATCTGGTGGCTGGGAAGTTCATGTGGCAGTAGCACGGCATAGGACACACATAGGTCAGAGTCTGTATGTCAATGCAGAGATGATTGAATCTCCATTAGTCTGCCATGAATTTCCATCTCTTTCACTCCAACTCCTATAATTGTGACCGTAGGTCGCAGTTTACTATCAGACTACTTACTGTCAGATACTCAGAGCAGGGATCTCCATACAGTATATGGGCATAAACAGGTGATATCACAGTGGTGTGGCTGGTTCAGACAGGGATCTCCATGTATGAGGTCGCGCATTGTCTTGGCCATCTGGCCAGTGATGTATATCGGACCCTTGGTACCCATATAAGGAGACCCTTGGTATCCATATATGGAGATCCATGTACTGTATATGGAGATATGCTGTGAGACCCCAAACATGCTTACTCAGTTATTTGTTATGTGAAAGTCCTATGACGTCTATGACATCTGACATCATACATACAATCCCTTTCATGCCCATACATGGAGATCCCTGTCTGTAGATCCAGCCACACAGATATGGGCTGTCTTGGCCAAGTTGGCCATCTGTCTTGGCCATATATGGATTCTGTTAGTGTGGTATGTGGCCGATGTGGCCTCCATATATGGGCATTCCCATATGAAGTCCTGTTAGATATGGGCTTAACATTGATGATGACGCCAGGGAACTCCATATATGGGCATAAAAGGGATTCTGTTAGTGTGGTTCCCCTGACATCACAGTGAAGTCAGAGCATGAAGTCAGAGCGGCAAACCCATAGACTGTACAAAAGTGTACACGTCCAGAAGGAGTCAGCATGTGCCGTTTCACAGACTAAACTATACAAAGAGTTATGAATTATGCTTTAATTTGCTACATCAGTACTAATTTCCCAATACAGAGGCCAATTCAGTACCCTATAAAACATAACTATTTTCAACATTTTAATTGTTTTCCCCACACAAAAGAGCGAAAATAGCCTACAGTATCCACAAGCATGCGATCCAACGCGTTGGATCGCATGCGCTTGAGCTTTTAGATCCGCTAATTTCGCTATGGACACACAAGTGCCTTGAGATTTCGACTTGGTGTGTGAGTTTGAAAAGCACTGGTCTAGCTTGTGGAATGTGGACATAAACACTGGTCTTTCTTTCTGTCCATTGCTTCCTCTTTCAGCCTGAGTGGGTGTGGACTGTGTGACTGTGGACAACACAGACCCTCATCTTGTTCAACCTGGGAAGATGCCTCTGTCTGTGTCAGGATGATGTGGACACGGCACAACAAAACAAGGTCTTAGAGTCAGGGGTCATCAGGGGACATCTCCAGGGCAGAGGTGAGCAGACCGGTCTGTGAAGCATTGTTACTGTCATGATAATAACTACTGTATGACAGGAGATTAGCATCAGCATGACCTCTGGACCTGGTGCTGAAAGCTGCGCAGCATCTTGTGCTATTTATGGCCACAGAGAAAAACATGAACATATGTACACACGCATATCTATCTGTATCTATGGACATATGCTCAAGAGTGAAACCACTTTTGTAGCTTAAAGCAGTGGTTCCCAAACCTTTTAGCTCATGACCCAAAAGAGAAATTAGACATTTGCCCGGGACACAAACTAGTGAAAATTGCAGATCTGCAAGCTCACAATGCGTCGTTTCACGTCGCATTTTGAGATTGTAGATCGGCTATTTTCACTACTTTTTAAACATTTGTTTTCTAATTTATGGAATTTCTCAAAAAAAAAAATATATTTCTTCATGAAATTACTGAAAAAAATCATTGAATTTTTAATTCGTGAAAAACGTGGCTTTTTAGGCAATGTTTTGAAATAATGTTTTGAAATAATAATTAAAAACAAAATGTAGGAAACCAAAAATTAAGAGACTCATAAAAATATGTCCGCGGCCCACAAATGGGTTAAAGGCATCTCAGTTCTACGGAGCCACCAAGACGTTTTATCCCTGAGCGCACACAGCGTATGTTTTTAATTGTTTTCAATGGGAGTGCTGCATATTTACACTATGTTGGAAACATCAGCAGCGTGACGAGGCGCTGACCATGTATCCTGTGCTGCGTGTGGCGTGTTGCTGAGAGCTCAGCTGAAATACTTTTTAACTCGGGTGTTTGGAAGTGTTTTTAGGTTAGAGCAGGGTTCCCCAATAGGCGGCCCGCGGGCCATTTGCGGCCCGCGGCGGGCTACTGTCTGGCCCCCACCAACCCCAGTAATAATGGTGGTATAAGAGCAGGAACAACACTAGTATATCGTCGTTATCGGGTGGAAACCTTGTATGTCCAAAACCTTTCGTTTTGTAAACGAAAGGTTTACTAAACTAGTGAAAACAGCCGATCTACAAGCACACAACGTCTCGCATCGCGAGGCGTTGTGTGCTTGTAGATCTGCTGTTTTCACTAGTTTTGTGCGACAGTCTTGTATGATGAAGCAGGGCTTTGCTTTACCAAAAAACGTACACATTTGAAACTTGGAGATACGAAGTTTCTGCCCGAGAGTGACGATATCTGAACTGTTGCTGGAGTAGTGGAAACGCAACCGTCGCCCCCTGCAATGTTGTGGCCCTCGGCTTGGTACCCTAACCCTAGACATAATTCGGCCCTTGGGGAAAACTAATTGGGGAACCCTGGGTGAGCCTTGCGTTTCCAGCTGGGAAGAGATGCTATGGTGGTCACACAGCCAATAGTAGCTCTCGTCTCGACATGCATTAGGGCCGATGCATACTCCACTTTTAGAGCCGAGTTTAAATCAGTTTGGTTCGGGGAGTCACAACATCTTGGCAGCACCGAACAGCCAAGATATGGCAGCCTGGAATGGTTGTTCAAGTGCAGCTAAACTTGGCATGTTAGTAAATGTGCCACAATTAACAATAATGCATTGCACCTGCGGAACCTGCGAATATACCATTTTGTGAAGATGGGGAGAATACAAGTGTGGAGAATATAATTATAATACCTTGTTAAAGTGACCATTTTGTTAAATTTAGCATTTGTAGTTATCTTACTGTAACTTAACAACATAATAACCAGCACAGATAGACAAAGAGACATTCATGGATTTATATTTAAAAGTAACTTTTATTTTTCCCCCTGACCCAGGGTATGGCAGCTGCATACCCAACCCCTGCCATACCCAGTTGACACCCCTGCCCCTTGAACCTCTGAATGACGTCATATTGTAGTTTGGACAGAGCCGAACCGAATGAAACTCGCCTCTAAAAGTGGAGTATGCATCGGCCCTAACCCTATCTCTAACCCTAACCTGAACCCTAACCGCGCACACGTAGCCACGTAGCAGGAGTCATGAGGTGTCGGACTGACGTATAACGCCCCGTACATGCAGGGGCGTCACACCAAATTCTGTGCCCTGGGTACAAGGATTCACTGCGGGCCCCCCATGAATGTTAACTATTGAAAAATAGCAGATCTACAAGCTCACAGCGCGGCACCAAGTGCCGCGCTGCGAGCTTGTAGATCTGCTATTTTTGAAAAAGTTTGAAAAAGTGTGCAAGAAACCCATGTTTCCGTGTGAGTGATGCTCACACTTTTGTGAAGGACCCCCAAAATGATATGAATTTGGCCACGGACCCCCCCCCCCCCCCCCCCCCCCCCGAAGCAAAATTTGAGTTACAAATGTCCGCTTAAAAAATACATATCCAAAGATTTGCACACATTTTCACGACTTTTAAAAAATAGCAGATCTACAAGCTCGCAGCGCGGCACCGAGTGCCGCGCTGTGAGCTTGTATATCTGCTATTTTTCAATAGCTAAAGTTACTAGGGCCCCTCCACCTTGGGCCCTAGTAACTCAGTCCCACTTTCCTAGCCCTTGTGACGCCCCTGCGTACATGTGTACATGTGTATGTTTGTCAGCTCCAACTTTCCCCGTCAGTACCAATCCAAAATGTTTCAACGGAAGGCCTCGGTAACGTAAGACGAGGAACACTCCCTTGGCCATAGCCCAGCAGAGCACTGATACACAGCAGACACACTTTATTTAGGTGGCTGCAGAATGTGTGTATAACTCACACACCTGCCCCTCCGCCTCCTGTATTTAAACAGCCTGTCAGGCCCCGAGAGACACAATCCTTCTGAGATCTAAATGCCTCACATTCCTCCTAAAGAACACCCGAGGGGAGGGGAGCTTAAATGCTACAGGTGAACATGACTGCGGTATGTTTCTCTGCATATTATATATATACGAACTGACAAACTGGCAAACAACGTGCACGCCTGTAGAAAAGCTGTCTCTGTGACACATTATGCGCACGGAAGCGGAACACCATATGTATGTATGCATGCATGTATGTGCATGCACAAATGCTCACGCTCATACACACACGAGAGCTTTTTGTGTTGAGTATTAAGATGGAATAATTTTCCTTTGAGAAACAGTTGACTACACCACTGACACTCTCCAATCATGTCATGTCTCTAATGATTTTCACACTATAGAGATGTTAAATGCGTTCTGTAAACACAAATTAGTTTTCCTGTGAATGTGCATATGTACAAATGTGTATTGTGAATATCTGTGTGTGGTGACTGGTGTGTGTGTGTGTGTGTGTGTGTGTGTGTGTGTGTGTGTGTGTGTGTGTGTGTGGGCGTGCGTGCGTGCGTGCGTGCGTGCGTGCGTGCGTGCGTGCGTGCGTGCGTGCGTGCGTGCGTGAGTGAGCGAGCGAGCGAGCGAGTGAGTGAGTGAGTGAGTGAGTGAGTGCGTGCGTGCGTGCGTGCGTGCGTGTGTGTGTGTACATATCGTTGTTGTCGGGTGGAAACCTTGTATGTCCAAAATGCTTAGATTTGACCTCAGGAAAAAATAACCTGTGTTCCAGTGCAGTTATTATTTAGTCACACACTCTTGTCGTGTGTGTGTGTGTGTGTGTGTGTGTGTGTGTGTGTGTGTGTGTGTGTGTGTGTGTGTGTGTGTGTGTGTGTGTGTGTGTGTGTGTGTGTGTGTGTGTGTGTGTGTGTGTGTGTGTGTGTGTGTGTGTGCGCGTGCGTGCGTGCGTGCGTGCGTGTGTGTGTGCATATCTTTACACATGTATGAGGTCATATGGTGACTGCTAATAAGCTAATGATCGGTGCCTCAGGTTCCTTGTCGTTGGGTTTGACAGGCTGGGTCAATCATGGGGGAGGTCAGACTGCCCTGGCTATGACAAGGTTAAAGTTGAAGGGTCAGGGAGAGTTGGCCAACCAAGCCATGCCATGCTCCATGTCCTCAGGGGACTCCGCTGACCCATGTAGTCCAGTGCTTCTCAAAGTGGGGTCCGGGGACCCCCAAGGGGTACTTGAGGGTATTCCGGGGAGTCCCCATCTAAATGATTGATAGTTGGGAACTAAATGGAACCTTACAGGTTTGTAACTCAAGTGTACAAATGGAACCAAATGGACCCTTTTTTACACTGGGGGTCCTTGAAAGTAAAGCATTTGAGAACCACTGATGTCCTTCGAGGGGAGAAAATGCGCGGTACACACACACACACACACACACACACACACACACACACACACACACACACACACACACACACACACACACACACACACACACACACACACACACACTCACTCACTCACTCACTCACTCACTCACTCACTCACTCACTCACACAAAATGTCCACAGGCCCCCCTTGTTGACTCCACCAAGGTTGTTTGGGTCTACCCTCATCGTTTCAGTAAACAGTGTTTTGATGACACTGTATAAAAGAATATTCAGTGCTGGGCCTAGGTTGTTGCTCCTGTTTAAAGCTCAACATCCCACACATTGTATCTATAGACACACACACACACACGCACACACCCACGCACGCACACGCAACAAAATGCACAAACACTTCTAATACATATATCTACATATACAGACACACGGTGCACTCTGTATACACACATTATAAACACACTGGGGAAAGCAATGCAACAACTCAGCCTTGCCCAGATTACCTCTCATCTCTGTCAATGGAGGGTTTTCTCCTCTGAATTCGGGGGCTCTTTTTGGCTTTTAAGTAAACTAATCTTTGAGCAAATACCACAGGCTGTTTCTGAAGTCTACGCTTTATTCAAAGTCTTAATATATTTGAATTGAGGGCAAACAGACCGAACGGGAGGCTCACTGGAAGTTCGGGATCAAAGCTTCCGGGGCACAAAGGGCTGCGATTTAGCATGTTAGACTGATCGTCACTCTTTCACAGGCAAGTATTGTCTGTGTTTTTCTCCCTGCAAGTTCTTTGAATTCCTTCCCTGTGTAAAGCGCTCATTGTTATCCGCAGGTTTTACCGCGGCAAACCGTGTTCTTAAACATCTCTACTCTGCCTTTCAGGTTGCTATCTATTGAGAGAGAGAGAGCTAGAGAGAGAGAGAGAGAGAGAGGAGGAGAGATTAATATAGAAGCAGAATGAGAGAAAAGCCGGAGAACATCAAACAGGGCTAACATTGCACGTCTGTGTTCCTCGCTGTTCCGTATTGTTGACAGACTTGACCGAGGCTGTGGGATTCGACCAGCTCGCAAACACCTCCATTCTATGGCTGTGTTTTAAGTGGTTGTCGGCCCCAGTTTGCTGTGTTTACTGGGCGTGTTTCAGGTGTATTTGAACAAGACGCACAGTTGTATGTACAAGCAAGTCCCCTAGCCCTCACCCCCCCAACTCTGCTCTCCCTCTGTCTACTACTAGGTCTATATCTGTCTGTCTGCCTCTCTCTCTGGTTATAAATCTCTGTTAGATGATTTTTGGCATCGATTAGCCGGCTGTCTGCCACTGCAGTGCCCTGATACAGCGTCAGAGTGCTGCGAAACAATGCTTTGAAATGATTTTGTTACCAAGGCGACGGCCCCCCAGGTTATCGCCTCCCACATTAAAACTTAAACAAACAAAGCGTACAGTTTTGTTGGGGCGGGCTGACCCACGTCTGGCCTGAAGGCTAATTTGATGTTATTCTGATTCATTTAGGGAATATTACACACCGCTTGAATCCGATCGTATCTGATAAGTCCCTGTGGCAAAGATTGTTCGTTCATTTGTCTGCAGAAATCGCTCCCTCCATCTTCTTGTCAAAGTGTGTGGGAAGATTAAATGGCCACAGTGTTTGTACAGTGCACCTGTGCAAAGTAGTTTCTCACCTGCGTGCGTGTACGTGAACGTGTACTGTATGTATGTATGTATGTATGTGCTGTATGTGCTGTATGTACAGTATGAGAGTGAGAGAACCAGGAAGAGAGAGAGGGAAAGCGTGTCCGTACACTATACCAAATAATAAGGAACCACCTGGTCCACTTCTTAACGACTTCAACCCTATATAGCCTACTGTGCTTAGGTGAGCGGAGTTCCTCATGGCTCTGTACTAGCGCCGCAAGTATTTTCCTCTACAACAAACATCCTGTAGCTGAAAATAGCCAATCTACTAGCTCTGCGCAACGTGTTGTGAGCTTGTAGATCTACTATTCTTGTAGAATATTTGTCCCAGAATAGGGAGCGAGGTCGGGCCAATCCTTGGCCATCTAGCCAGTGATGTATCGGACCAGTTACCCATATATGGAGACCCCTGCATGATAGTCAACAATATTATGTCAAAACATGCCCATATATGGGCATTTCCAAATGGGCATTCCCAGATATGTCCTTAATATTGAGGACATTGGGACAGGTCTGTCCATATATGGGCATAAAAGGTATGTTAATTAGTAAAGCCAAGCAGGGCCTTGGGCGAATTAGGGCCTGGGTTTGATGCCTGGGGATCTCCATAATTATATGGGCTTAAGGGGGTGCCCTAACAGGGCATCATCTGGGAATGCCCATAATGGACATTTCATTTATTTTATCCTTTATTAATATATATCCATATACATATGGACTTAATATTAATGTTTTTTGGAAAGGTAGGGTGCAAATCAGAGTAAAGCAGGCTCAAACAAGAAAAGACAGGATATGGACGTATAACTGTACCAAATCCACACATCCACCACCAAATGAGTCAGTATCTCACAATTGTATACCGGTATAAACCAGTAAGACGCCTAAGGGCGGCAAATGAGCTCGGCCCATGTCTTGGCCATCTGGCCAGTGATGTACCCGTATTTGCTGGACTATAAGTCGCACCAGCTAAATTTAGAACGAAAAACAAATGGGTACATATACAGGCCGCACTTGACTATAAGCTGCAGGTGTCCTTCCTGCTCCCTGGTGGCCGTTAGCTGTAAAAATCTATAGATTAGCCGCATCGTACCCCAGGCGCGGCAGAGGGAGAGCAGAGCCCAGGATTACATAGGCAATTGGCACTGGGTGAAAATGGGTTACAAAATCGTGGGATAAAAATTATTTAAAAAAAAAGATTAGCCGCAAAAAGTTGCAGCTTATAGTCCGCAATTACGGTATATCGGACCATCTACCCATGGAGACCCCTGGTACCCATATATGGAGATCCATGTACTGTATATATGGAGATATGCTGTGAGACCCCAAACAAGCATAGTCAGTTATTCGTTATGTGAAAGTCCTATGACTGACATCATGCTCTGATATCACTGTGATGATGCGGAGACATGATGTGCCGTTTCTCATACTAAACTGCGACCTTTGTTCATCAAAGCTTGCCTGTACATTTATAGTTTAGTTATGCAGCGATGTAGTTATCAGAAAAGGTAAACTATCTTTTCTGCATAAGGAAACCATAATTTGCTGCATTCATGATCATGTCCATGGACACAGTGAATAAATTAGTCTGCGCAGACAGTGTAAACACTTAATTATTTTTGATTGACTCATTTCGCTTCTTATATATAAAAGAAGATAAACAATATGTGGAGAACAATAATATATTATTTATTTGTTCAATCTATTAAGGTTAAATAATATATGAGTGAAGGTAGGACTGGTTCAGTTAGTTTATTTATTTATAATTATTTGTCAAACAGAGTTTACAAGTATCTGAATACCGATTGTGGCATTTTTATTTTAATCACAGGGCGCAAAGCACAGAAAAAGACAGCAACCTTTCGATGTCAGATTACATCTTCTGCTTTATAGCCAATGAAGCAAAGTCAGTGGACTCAAGTTCTCTATAGTTCACTGGTGGGCGGACGGACGGACGGACGGACGGACGGACGGACGGACCACGGCCTCGGCACTCTGACTCAGCCATAACTACCAGTAAGACGCCTTAGGGCGAAAAGCGACCTCGCTTTTGGCCAGTGATGTATATTGGACCAGTTACCCATATATGGATATCCATGTGATTCCAGGGGCAACCAAATCCCTTTTATGCCCATATATGGAGATCCCTGATGTCCACATAACAGTGACATCACTGTGACTTTGTGCCACATCACTGTGACTCAGATGTCAGAGCGTAAGACAAGCATTACCCATACGTATGTACACGTACGTACAGGTACAGTCAACATGTGACTGTTCTACGGTCGCAATAAACAAATCAGATATGCCCATACTCTGTATATAAGTAGGGGGAAATAAGGGCAAAAAATGGCCAAACCGTTACGCGTTGGATAGAAGCACCAAATTTGGTACAGATGTCCCTTGGGTCATCCTAAAACATCCTAGAAGGGGTGCCCAAAAAAATCTTAAACAGGAAGTGAGTTATGGACAAAATTCAAAATGGCCGCCTAAACTGTTGACCGTTGACTCAAAAGACACCAAAAGAATCTCCAAAAAGCATGAAATTTGGCACACATGTCCCTTGGGTCATCCTAAGACATCCTAGAAGGGGTGCCCAAAAAAATCTTAAACAGGAAGTGAGTTATGGACAAAATTCAAAATGGCCGTCTAAACTGTTGACCGTTGACTCAAAAGACACCAAAGGAATCTCCAAAAAGCATGAAATTTGGCACACATGTCCCTTGGGTCATCCTAAGACATCCTAGAAGGGGTGCCCAAAGAAATCTGAAACAGGAAGTGAGTTACTGACAAAATTGAAAATGGCCGCCTACAGTATTGGCGATTTACTCAAAAGACAACTAAAGAATCTCATAAAAAGCATACAATTTGGCATACATGTCCCTTGGGTTATCCTAAGACATCCTAGGTGCCCAAAATAATCTGAAACAGGAAGTGAATTATTGACTAAATAAACAAATGGCTGCATACAGTGTTGACAGATGAAGCAAAGACACCTAAATAATCTCATAAAAGCATGCAATGTGGTACAAATGTCCCTTGGGTGATCTCGACACATCCTACAAGGGGTGCCCAAAAAGGGACTTCATATAAGCCTATAGCCTATAAGTTGGTACATATTGAGTACCACTTATCCTAGAAGGGGTTATTTGTATGGTTAATCCTTTTGAAGCGTTCAGCCAGAAATCAAACCGTTTTACAGTGCTTGAAATATACACCTGTGTTCTGTATGACAAGACAACTGACATTGAAAATGTCAATGATAAGGAAGGACCTGTTTGCTCAAAATTGTCTCTCAATGGAAACCATTCCTCCCATACATGCTGCTGCATTGCTACAACATTCAAATCGAGCAGTTTACCAATCTGGCATTTGGTCCAGAAACCTGCAATCTCTACCATCTCCTGAAAAATATGGATGAGTTGCTGTATGGACACTCTTGCTAGAGGCTGCCAAAGATGGTGGAGATCTCCAGTGTGGCTGTAAAGCATAGCCCCTCCGTTCAGAAAAGTGTAGATGCTGGGATGCTGAGCTATCAGCATTATGCCTATGTGCCTCCATAGGGAACCACTATTCATGAAATGGCACACATGAATAGTTACTAAACACTAATCACAAAAAACAGTAATAATCTAGAAGATAGGATAGAGTGAGGAGTGCAAAGAGTGACGATATAGGCCTAGTGCAAAATAAGTAATAAGACGTAGAGTGCAAAATAAATAAGCAGGGTAAAATAAATAAGAATTTGCAGAGGGTTAGATAAATAAAGAAGATTCAAAGAGTAAAGTAAATAAAAAAGGATCATTGCAGGAAATCAAAATAACTAAGATTTACAGTTTACAATTTAGGCATTTAGCCGACACTTTTAATCCAGAGCGATTTATAATAAGCAAGATAATACATCAATACATCAAATGCATAAATGGTAATCTAAGAAAAAGTTTCAATAATAAATATATATTAAAAAAAATGCTATCTACAATATGGTCATTGAGGATAGGCAACTGCTACGGTAAGTGCTATAGGCTAAGGTGGAGTCTGAAGAGGTGAGTCTGAAGAGGTGAGTCTGAAGAGGTGAGTCTTCAGACCACGGCGGAAGCTAGGGAGTGAGTCTACAGTTCGAATCGCAATGGGGAGTTTATGGGCCAGGAGGGGGAAGAGTCTAGGACGAGTGGATTGTTGTCCTGGGTTTTTTAGCGAGGGTTCTGTCAGCATCCCTGTGTTAGCTGATCTGAGTGAGGGGCATAGGGTTCGATCATCGTTTTGAAGGCATGGAGGATTAGAGGTGCCATACTGTTGGCTGCTTTGAAGGACAGCATCAGTGTTTACTCTGTGCGGGCAGCAACATGGAGTCAAACAGCCAAACAGCCAAATTACTTCAATATGGTCCATTCTCAAACAAATAAATAACCCCATCTGGGATGTAATAAGGAACAGTACATGACAAATAATTTCCCTTTATGTTTTCTTTTGTGTCAACTGCTTTAGGTGCATGGTCATGGTCAGACAAAAACTCACTTCTTGTTTAAAACGTATTTGGGCACCCCTTGTAGGATGCGTTAAGATCACCCAAGGGACATTCGTACCACATTTCATTTTAAGGTGTCTTTCCATCATCTGTCAACACTGTAGGTGGCCATTTTAAATTAGTTAATAACTCACTTCCTGTTTCAGATTATTTTGGAAAACCCTACTAGTATGTGTTAGGATGACACAAGGGACATGTGTGCCCAGTTTTATGCTTTTATGAGATTCTTTAGTTGTCTTTTGAGTAAATCGCCAATACTGTAGGCGGCAATTTTCAATTTTGTCAGTAACTCACTTCCTGTTTAAGATTTATTTGGGCACCCCTTCTAGGATGTCTTAGGATGACCCAAGGGAAACATATGCCAAAGTGAATGCCTCTATGAGATTCTATAGGTTTTTGAGGCAATAGCCAACACTGTAGGCGGCCATTTTCAATATTGTCATTAATTCACTTCCTGTTTAAGATTTCTTTGGGCACCCCTTCTAGGATGTCTTAGGATGACCCAAGGGACATGTGTGCCAAATTTCATGCTTTTTGGAGATTCCTTTGGTGTCTTTTGAGTCAACGGTCAACAGTTTAGACGGCCATTTTGAATTTTGTCCATAACTCACTTCCTGTTTAAGATTTTTTTGGGCACCCCTTCTAGGATGTCTTAGGATGACCCAAGGGACATGTGTGCCAAATTTCATGCTTTTTGAAGATTCCTTTGGTGTCTTTTGAGTCAACGGTCAACAGTTTAGACGGCCATTTTGAATTTTGTCCATAACTCACTTCCTGTTTAATATTTTTTTGGGCACCCCTTCTAGGATGTTTTAGGATGACCCAAGGGACATCTGTACCAAATGTGGTGCTTCTATCCAACGCGTAACGGTTCAACCCTTATTTCCCCCTACTTCATACACACAGAAAAAAAAAGGTTCCAACTGGAACCAAAAATGGTTCTTCAGAGTGATTCCATAGAAGAACCATTTTTGGTTCCACAAAGAACCTTTTTCACCAAGGTTCTTTAAAGAACCATTTATTCGAATGGTTCGATAAAGAACCATTAAAGGTGCTTCAAAGAACCATCAAAAAATGGTTCTTTGAGGAACCGTTTCTGGTTCCTCAAAGAACCATGTCAAAAAAAGGTTCTCTGAAGAACCTTTTGGAAAAGGAAAATTTATAATGGTTCTTCAGCTAAAAAATGGTTCTTCAGCTAAAAAATATTCTTTCAGCTAAAAAAGTGTTTCTTAGGGTAATAAATGTTTCATTACACTTTAAAATATATCAGATTTGTTGGAAAAGATGAACACAATTAGTTATAACTCATTGAATTTAATCAAATCATCATTTAATCAAAATTCAACATCAGTACAACAGTTTCAAAACATTTAAATATATTTAAAACTCTTAAGTGCTGTGCAAGTAAAAAAGAAGAATCCAAAGCAAGTCCACCTCATACAGGCTCCAGCCGCATATTTGACAGAGTTCAAAAGAATGCGTTTACTCTTCCAGAGCTTCTCAACAGCAAGTTCTTAAAATGAGCCTGATGAGACTTCCAATCCCAACACTGCTGAAGCAGTGCGCGCCATGTAGCTCTTGAAGTCGACGTGGGACTGCCGTCCTGCCTGGGCGACATCCGCGTAGCGGGCGTCGTTCACGTCCCCGCTCGTGCCGTGGCCGGTTCCGTTGGCGTCGTAAGCAGCGTCACTACTAGTGCAGCTGCTGTTTGCCGTGTGTTGATGGTGGTGGGGAATGAGGTACGGGGCGCCCGGGCTGCTGCAGGAGAAGCCAGCCGGGTGCACATCCTCCTAGGAGCCATGGGAGGACTTGAGTGGACGACTGGGACAGGCTGGAGCACAGGGGACGCTTCTGCTCTGATGTCGTACGCGTTCTGAAGAAGGGGGAGGTTCAGTTAGTCACATTTAAGATAGTTAATTCTATCCTTTTCATACAAAATGGAAAATGGTTAGCAGTAAGTTTGTGTGGAGACGCTAGGAATAACAGCACCTCCTAGTCTTACTGTTCTAAATGTTCACTTTCTCTTTCTGGGGCCACAAAGCGGTCTTTCTAGGCTTGAGTTAACATTTCTGAGTTGACATCAATACTAAAATGAACCTTGTATGTGATTCATGTGTGCATGCATGCACAATTAGTGCATCTATTATCCTGTTTACATTTAGAATTACAATTGAGGAAACAGATTGCTCCAATCTGATTTCAATGCATCTAGTACATTTCTCAGACCTTTTTGGGTCTGTGTCCCTTATCCAACATCCAATGCCATGATACAAATACTTTATATGATTCTGAAAATGGTACTTTTATGCCAATACCTTTTGTATGCAGAACGTTGTAGTCGAGGATGTTTTCTCTGATATCCTCCCAGCTCTCGTGCTCAGCAGGGACGACTGCCTTTCTGGTTCCACAGGGTCACTGCTACCCAGCTTACAGTGCTGACCTCTGAACCCTTCCTGGCAGCGGCAGCTACTCTTGAAATGATAAAAATAAAAAATAAATGCTGTGTTCATTTCAGTATTCTTTTAAAATGTAAATTAAATTGACTTTGGAATTGCATATACTGCAAACCTTTTAAGTCATCTTATACTGCATAAACCTTACGACTTTTGATGATGACCACTTTTCAACCCATCGTCATGAATGTTCACAATTTTGTTTCTACTCTGTGTCTCATAGGAGGGCTGTGAACAGTTCAGAAATCCATCTACCAATGACATCATTGTTTGGAAGATTCTTTTTTTTTAAATATTTAGATTTTGGAAGATTCTTTTTTCAAGTATTTAGATTTTTATTATAGTGAGAACAATGCCTTCCATTATAACATTGCAACTTTTCAAGAATAGAAATTCAAGAATAGAAAGCCTAGTTTCTATTTGTTTTGATTCCCTATCGAGGATGTCACTGGTAGACGGACGGAGTTCTATGATTTTTGTTATTTTATCATGAACATTAGTGAGGACCAATTAAATGAAGTTAGGTTGAAAAGTGGTGAAGTTCTCCTTTAATGTACAGTAGGGTCAGCAAAATGTTTATATTTAACATTAGTCCAATACTTGTCAAACATCGATTTCAACATTGACATATAATCTAAAAACAGAATTTTACATAGTAGGCCTACTGACATTTAATTATTTCGTGCCATTATCTTGAGTTGTGGATGTGACACACACACACACACACACACACACACACACACACACACACACACACACACACACACACACACACACACACACACACACACACAGTTTCCACAGGATATCTTACTTTGCTTTCACAGCCCATCTCGTCTTCATTCGCTGCCAGCAAATCCCTTTACATGTTCTGTAAGGAAATACAGAGTCAATTTCCCCCTCTTTTTAAACACATTGACCTGTCATTTAAATAACACAGGACACACACATAGAGTATATATAAAAGGACACACACCACTAAAAATGCCTTCAACAACTAAACTTGACTTTTATGCTAGTTTACATCAAAAGTTCAACTACATGCCTTCTTAGCTTTCAGCTAACAGTCAATTGAATTAGCAGCTGCAGCTAACAGCTAATCAACAGCTATATCCAGTCTCCCTCTGCCCGGGCTGTCACAACAAACAAATGTAACTACTGCTCGTTCTGCATGGCAGTGGAACATTCTAACATCAACTAAAACATGTTAAAGTCGAAAAAACCTTACCTTACTTCCAGAATGAAGGAAATGTTGAAGAATGGAGATGACAAACCAGTGACAAACTAACAACTTCCATTTTCAGGAGAGGAGGAGATGTGACGCAGCAATTATTCAGAGAGACGGAAAAAGTGGGCGGGGCCGACATAATGCCGGGCGTGTGTGTGTGTGTGTGTGTGTGTGTGTGTGTGTGTGTGTGTGTGTGTGTGTGTGTGTGCGTGTGCGTGCGTGCGCATGCCAGAGAGAGAGAGAGAGAGAGAGAGAGAGAGAGAGAGAGAGAGAGAGAGAGCGCAATAACAATTCTAGCTACCGGTATACATGTAATGCCATGCTCTTAAAGCAGTCACCTAGCTTGGTCATGATAACAATTATATATAAAATATTTAATAGGGTTAGGGTTAGGGTATTTAATAAATACCCATTTTTGGTGTTTTTCAAATATGTTTTGACAGAATAAGATGTTTTATGGTAATGATTCACCAGGACTGGATGTCTCCAGGTTTATAATAATTTATATGCATATTTTCAGAAGTCTTTATGACAGCAAAATGGCCACCACTCACACTATTGTTGCGCCACCAAGCCAACTGATATCCCATATATGGAGATCTATGTATCTGTCAGTTCTTATCCCTTTTATATCCCTGATGCCATCCGTATATCTCCATGGGCATGCCACCTTTTGTACCCATATATGGAGCAGACTGATTTGTTTGCACATAGTTGCATGGTTATGGCTGAGTCAGTGACATCAGAGCTAATTTTTATATAGGATATTGTTTTTTTATAAATCTTTCCACACATTGAAAATTGTAATTGTTTTATGTAGGTTATAATTTACAGTTGCAAAACACATACTGTAACCTCCACATAGGCCTAGAACCTTTTAAATCCCAAAGAACCATCCTCCCATAGGCCTAGAACCTTTTACATCCCAAAGAACCATCCTCCCATAGGCCTAAGAACCTTTTAAATGCCAAAGAACCATATGAGGAATCTGAAGAACCATTTGTTAAATAAAATGGTTCTTTAGTAGGTGATGGTTCTTCAAAGAACCATATAGCCTTTTAAAGAACCATTTAAGAACCATTATTTTTCTGTGTGTATATGGAGATCCGGTTGTCCCGAATCACAGATTGTGCCATTTGTGTCACCCCATACGGGTCTATAATTTGAAATCACCTTTGGCTTGCGTTGGTTCACATTATTTAGTGGCCCATCAATGTGTGATTTTCGATGCACTCACTTATCTTTTTTGTATAGGAAGCCTTTGGAAGCCAATTATAGCCAGTCAGAATGGATTATATGCAGTCATGTCTACGTGGAGCTGGGAATGAATCCGCATTTAACCATATCATGGCATATCATATTATAGATATGACATTGCAGTGCACACCATGAAGCCTATAGGACCATTGAGATGTATGTTCTGCAGCTGACGTACTTGAATGCAGCGAGCAGATGGAGCCTACAAGGCGAACGAACGGTGCTCAAATAAAGTTAGTCATCCGTCACCTGTCATTCTGAAAATGTTTTCAACTGCCTTGTGGTTTAGTTGTCTCTATCAGCTACGGTATCAGAGCTAAGCTTCTTGTTTATTTTAAAAGCCAAGCCCTTCAAAAGAAAAGTGAAAGAAAGCTGGCATTTACCATAATGTATGACCGGGGCGATGGGTTGAAGATTTCCAGGAAGCAACATCTCAACTCCTTGATACAGGTACTACAGGATTAATTTGCAGTAGTCCCATATACACAGCTCCAAAAAATTGCAAACTCATGCAACCAATGGGGCGGCTGCCTGCCGCAACTACACCTTTCTCCTATGGTTTTGCAAACATTTCACATGCACACACACGCACGCACGCACGCACGCACGCACGCACGCACGCACGCACACACACACACACACACACACACACACACACACACACACACACACACACACACACACGCACACAGGACCAAATGGGATGACAAACATTAAACAGCATTATAAACATGCAAAACAATTACTTAAATAGCACAGTTAACGATACGCGTCTGTGTGTGCCCAGCCCCCAGAGGTTTAATTGTCCCAGTTATATACAGTACACATCTTGTATATACAGTAACTAGGTGCCTCAGTCAGCACCTTCTCTTCCCAGGCCTGGTAGGCTCTGGAGTCCCAGTGTGATGGTTGTCTAGTATTATGGGTGGGTCTCTCTCTGTATCCCACTGCTATAATTACATTTAATATTTAATTTATTTTTATTTTTATTATTCATTTTTACTTTGGTTACTTCTATCTACATTCCGTCACTAACTGCCGCAAAGAGGTAAATGCCCATTTCGTGTGAGATTGTTTTTTCATTTGATTGGTTCATTCAAAGTGTGAATTGCCAGGGCACGGGAATTGATTTAAACTTCTTGACATCTCTAGAACATACCTTAGTAGAACCTTGTGTCATACAGCTGAACCAATTCCATTGTCTCTCATTTCAGGGTTTAGCGGCTCTCACAAATCTTACATTTTAGCACAATCAAAAGCAAACAAAGCTGATTCCACCAGTTTCTCAGTAGTGAATAAACCATCCATTGTCAAGTCCCTGACAACTGAAGTAGATGACGGTCTTATGCAATGCACTAGTTCAGTCTGTATTCTGGTCAGAAAGAATTCTAACAAGCATAGTTCCTGGTGCTCTCTCTTCACATGGTTCCTCTGCCTTTGTCCTTGCTTAATCTTTGTTCCCTTAAAATAAAATTGTGGCACTGGAATCGACACGCAAACTATTTTGTTTATTCACAAATACCGGTAGATGGGGATCTTTTGTATGCTTTTGACAGGATATTTTAATGCACAGGAGTGGCAATGTTTTCAATCACACACACCCTCATCGCTACACTTGACTTTCAAGGTTTTGGTGTGGTAATCTTTCCCTTTCACAACATTCAACATTTCTGAACTCAGAAGTGAGGGCGCTTCCTTGCAGAGGAGCGTTTGTAAAGTTCACAGCAAATGATGCGGGATAAAGTAGGCGTTGAGACATACCAGAAGAGGCCATGAACCCAGTCTGTGAGTTTTAGTGTATCTGACGTTATGCCAGGCCAACTTCCATCCATACCTGTCTGCAAAACACACGATGCAATATAGCCACCAACACAACAGGATGTGCAGAGGAGATGAGAGCGATAACACTGCTTATGTTGTCCGTAGCTACAGCAAGGATTGAATGAGAATACAGTCGTGGGCTGTGGTAAATAGAGACGGGTCATCAGTGGGACTCTCTGTAGAGACTTAACTTGGCAAAAAACACCTTTCAGACGCCCCCAGTGCAGGTAAATTGCAGTCCCCCATATTTTGTATGCTCCCCATTGCTGCTAAATGATTTACCCTTAATTGTCTTTCTTCATCTGTACATCTTTTGTGTTTAATGTTTATTTTATCTAATATTGTTATAATGTAGCTATTGTTTATTTTTGTTAGCAGTCTGTGGAGCATGCTACACCAACATTTACTTGTACATGCACCTGTATGTATCATGAGTGAAAAAGAAATAAACTCGAATCAAAAGGAACCAGCCAACCAATAACTAATCCATAAATGATCCCAAGACGAGATGCATGTGATTGTTGACTCTGTTAGCAAACAGTTATAACAGTAGGTTAGACAAACACACATCTATCCATCTTGTTGTGGGAGATTTATTCACATT
>NC_137810.1:32375697-32403197 GCF_963921795.1 Nannobrachium achirus
TAGTCTTGGGTGTCTCCATCCAGGGTAGGAACTAGAAAGTGAAGAAAGATGTTGTCAGAGCCTTTTCTTAGCACAATGAAGGTTATCATTATGTCAAGGGTAATTGTTAAACATAATTTGGCCTGAACCTTTCAGGCAAACTAGCTTTTAAGGGTCCACCAGGGACTGTTTCCTCCTTTGTAGTCCTTGTTTTCAAATTACGCAATAAATACAGGCGTATATTGATATGCGGGTCCTTTTGTTACTCTAACTTTAATAGGTATTTCATAACTCAAAGACGTTTTTTTGATATCTTTTTCCGCTATTGAGATACATCGGCCTATTCATGATTGTTATTGAAGTCTGATGCTGCTCAAAACATATCTTATATACATACATCCCCAGCCAGCACGCCCACATGGGTCCCGCATGGGTACAGGGTGGGCTTCCCTACATGGGCCCCATGTGGGAATGTCCGCGGTTTCCACAAGGGTCCCTCGTGGGTTAGCCCACGTGGGCTCTGTGTGGGTTCTACATGGGCCCTGGGTCGGCCCCACCTCGGCTAATTTATATGGGACCCAGGTGGGAACCACTTGGGCTAGCCCACGTGGGCTCAACGTGGGTTCTACATGGGCGCTGGGTGGGCCCCACCTCGGCAAATTTATATGGGACCCATGTGGGAACCGCCTGGGCTAGCCCACGTGGGTTCTATGTGGGAATGTCCGCGGTTTCCACAAGGGTCCCTCGTGGGTTAGCCCACGTGGGCTCTGTGTGGGTTCTATATGGGCGCTGGGTGGGCCCCACCTCGGCTAATTTATATGGGACCCAGGTGGGAACCACTTGGGCTAGCCCACGTGGGCTCAACGTGGGTTCTACATGGGTCCTGGGTGGGCCCCACCTCGGCAAATTTATATGGGACCCAAGTGGGAACCACTTGGGCTAGCCCACGTGGGATCAACGTGGGTTCTGCAGGGGCCCTGGGTGGGCCCCACATCGGCAAATTTATATGGGACCCAAGTGGGAACCACTTGGGCTAGCCCACGTGGGCTCTGGGTGGGTTCTGCATGGGTCCTGGGTGGGCCCCACCTCGGCAAATGTATATGGGACCCAGGTGGGAGCCGCTTGGGCTAGCCTGTGTGGGCTCTAGGTGGGTTCTACATGGGCCCTGGTTGGGCCCCACCTAGGCAATTCTATGCGGGAACCATAGGGGATAAACGTGGGATCCAAGTGGGCTCAACCTTGCTCCTAGGAAGATTTTAATGGTAGACTAAAACAGTGTTTGACATGAACTGTGTTAATTATTGAAACACCTAAAATACATTTTGGATGAAATAGACAATATACTGTATATTTGACAACGTTTATTACAAAAATAAACAAGATAATAAATTACAATATAAATAAAGATAGCAGCAGCATGAAGGCAAACAGATCAAATGTGCAAGTGTACATACATTACATTTAAAAAAACACTTGAAATGCAAAAAGAGATATTCCCATAATGCTCCACGGACTGCTAACAGAACAAAATAAAGGATAAAAAATGTCCAAAAACATAAATTGTGTAAGAGGTGCATCAAAATCATGAATTTTGTAACAAAACTGTTTTAGGGCATAGGTTTTCTGGAATCCAGTGTTCATTCATGTTGCATTCATTAATCTGGGTCCGCTTTGCTTGTGGGTGTTTTTTTTTAGCCAACCACAGGGGGGAGAGAGAGAGAGAGTTTGTCTATTGGAGTGGCACATCATCCAGTTCTTTTTCTGTTGTATGTCCTTACAATCCGTTGCAGCAATCCAGTCGAATGTGTCATTGTCTAGGTCATGATCATTCTCGGCCACGATCACCATTCAGTGGCTGGTATATAGGGCAGCTGGTCATCACATGCTACACAGTCTGTGATGGATCCTGTGCTGCACTGAAACGTCCCACACCTGTCCTCAGGTGATTGAGGGTTGTCCACTCCTTATGGGGGAGGTGCTGGTCAGGAACATCTGTGAGATCCTTGATGAATAGTGAAGCCTGGACGGTTCTGCTGCCTTCCACTGGTCTGTCCATCTTGCCTTCACCCAGGAAGAAACCTTAGATATCTCCGACATGGCAATTCCTGAGTTTATGGCAAAAGTCAAAGAAAGGATTAGCCACAAGATATGAATGTAAAGTAGTCATTCTATCTTTAAACACACTTACACTGGCGTCACCAGGAATGAGATTTTAGTAGGCGAAATGCCAGTGAAGTGCATTGCGACGCATTGTGAGCTTGTAGATCGGCTATTTTCAAATAGACAAAATGTATAGGGCTGAAGAGTTTAATGTAGGCCTATGTTTTATAGCCTAATAATATTCTAAATAAGTAACTAGTAACTAAAGTCCAATAGTGTAGTACACAGGAGACAGACCATTTGGCAAGCGTGTGCACATTTGATTCTTTGTAAAGCCAGGTGACGATGACCCAAAGTAAACCCCCACAATAGCAAAAATTTGCATCTCTATAAGCAAGTTGAGTAGGCCTATGCTATCAGCTGCCTACTGTCTACGTGCCTGCTGACTGTGGACAAACTGGTTTTGAATGCTCAATGTTTTCAGGCCACGGACCCCTTAGTTGAGAGAGATGAAGCAGGGACCACCAAAACCTTTACATAGATTCCATATAGTTTCATCATGACAGGAAAATCATCATTGTATTTTGGATCCATGTCGATTTGTGTTTCAGATATTTAACCACTTGAACAGTCAATACTTAATAAAGTTGACATTTCACTCACTACTTGGTCTGCTCTTTTCCCTCTCTACAAAACCTCTTTGCCCCAAATGTCTGATCTACAAGCTCACAACGCCTCGCAGTGCAAGGCGTTGTGAGCTTGTAGATCTGCTATTTTTGGCTCAAGTTCTCAGAATATGGACGCTAGGGTTCAAGTGGTTAATATAAAAAATTAGAAAATAAGGTTTCTATCACACAAAGATTTGGAGGACCCCCTTTAGTGACTCTGAGGACCCCATCAAAAGTTAAAGCAATGTCAATGTAGGCCTACACATCTTTGAGGAGGGAAAAAGTTATGTTCTGGCCCACCTTTAAGCATCTGGCTGTACTAAATAATTAAATAATAATAATAATTGAAATAATTGGTTACAATGTGATAACAAAATTAAATCTAGAGCTAAAACATGCAACTTGTTTAAGATAATGTCCTTGGTTAAGCTGACAAAAACAACAAACCTTGAGTTAAAACCAGCCTGTCTCTGGGCTAGTTTGAGAACATTTTAGAAAATAGAGTAGACAATGAGGCTACTTACCATACTTTTAGATGTTTTAAGGTCCATCCGTGGGTTAAGCCAAATCGCAAGACAGTACAGTACAGTACAGTACAGTAGCATAGTGGAAAATGTGTTCCTAATTCTATCCGTTACTTTTCAAAAACTGAGAAGGAAAGTGATTGGTTAGATGGACTTCACAGTGACGTGTGAACTCACCCTGTATTCAAATGGTAATGAGATTCTGTCCCTGGTTGGTCTGTCTGCCCCTCTCTCTCTCTCTCTCTCTCTCTCTCTCTCTCTCTCTCTCTCTCTCTCTCTCTCTCTCTCTCTCTCTCTCTTTCTCACTCTCTTTCTCTCTCTGTGTGTGTGTGTGTGTGTGTGTGTGTGTGTGTGTGTGTGTGTGTGTGTGTGTGTGTGTGTGTGTGTGTGTGTGTGTGTGTGTGTGTGTGTGTGCGCGTGTGCGTGCGTGCGTGCGTGCAATGTGCCTGTCTGTCCAAAATGCATCAAGTATAATCAGCTACTGACTTTTAAATAATTTCTATTATGTATTATTATATTGTAAAAGTACCTATCAGCACATAAAGCAGACATGTCACAACACACAGACATGTCACAACACGCACGCACGCGCACACACACACACGCACGCACGCACGCACGCACGCACGCACACGCACACGCACACACACACACACACACCACCAGTGGTTTTTGGGAGCGTTCCAGGTGGTCCCTAGCTAAATGATGGCGAGTTGGTGACCAAATGGACCCTCATAGATCTACAGTTTAATTTTACACTAAATTATTGTTAAACATCTGCATTACTTAATTTACAACAAGTCTACACAATTAGAGAAAGTAGAAGTGTTATTTTGGTCAACATTTTGCTAGTTTCTTCTTTTTTTCGCACTGATTTTTGACACTGCACTATTAGGTTGTTAGTGTTGGTAGTTTCTGAGTATTTTTTGCTTTGTTTAACATTGACAGTGAGATACTTGTTTGCACTAACTAGCATTGACTGCTATGGTCTCTTTTGCAAGACACTTTATGTATATATTCTTATATATTATTCGCCCCCTCTATTGATGCACCTTCTCCTTATTGGTACTGTACTGCTCTTGTCTTTGTTTTGTTTTTTTCCCTCTTATCTATCTTTCTTACGTCTCTGTAACTTTGTAAATAACTGTATACTGCTGTGCTACTACTGGACAACTAAATTTCCCCCTTGGGATAATAAAGGTATCTATCTATCTATCTATCTATCGGAATTGATATAGCATTAAAGTCATGGATGTTTTTCTTTATTATTATTTTTCTTCTTTATACATAACCCCCTGAATAGATATGTTGGTCAAGCTGTTGTTAATAACTAGGCTAGACTTCGTAAGTCCATATGGAAACATTCAAAGGAAATAGTTTTCCCCACTCATTGCCTAGGCCAATTCACAGCCAAAAAATAACTGAAATAAAATAAAAAATACATTTAAAAATAGGCCGATGTGGGAACCAGTGATTGACGCTTGTAGTTGAAAAATCTATGTAGACCAATGTGGGAACCATGTGGGCCTGCCCACTTCCAACCCATGCCCAGTAAGCCCACATGTAGCCCATGCGGGAACCACGTGGGCCAGCCCATGTCCATCCCATGCCCAGTTAGCCCACATGTAGCCCATGCGGGAACCACGTGGGCCAACCCACTTCCATCCCATGCCCAGTTAGCCCACATGTAGCCCACGCGGGAACCACCTGGGCCAGCCCACTTCCATCCCATGCCCACTTAGCCCACATGTAGCCCATGCGGGAACCACGTGGGCCAGCCCATGTCCATCCCATGCCCAGTTAGCCCACATGTAGCCCATGCAGGAACCTTGTGGCCCAGCCCACTTCCATCCCATGCCCAGTTAGCCCACATGTAGCCCATGCGGGAACCACGTGGGCCAACCCACTTCCATCCCATGCCCAGTTAGCCCACATGTAGCCCACGCGGGAACCACCTGGGCCAGCCCACTTCCATCCCATGCCCACTTAGCCCACATGTAGCCCATGCGGGAACCACGTGGGCCAGCCCACGTCCATCCCATGCCCAGTTAGCCCACATGTAGCCCATGCAGGAACCTCGTGCCCCAGCCCACTTCCATCCCATGCCCAGTTAGCCCACATGTAGCCCATGCGGGAACCACGTGGGCCAGCCCACTTCCATCCCATGCCCAGTTAGCCCACATGTAGCCCACGCGGGAACCACCTGGGCCAGCCCACTTCCATCCCATGCCCACTTAGCCCACATGTAGCCCACGCGGGATCCACGTGGGCCAGCCCATGTCCATCCCATGCTCAGTTAGCCCACATGTAGCCCATGCGGGAACCACGTGGGCCAACCCACTTCCATCCCATGCCCAGTTAGCCCACATGTAGCCCATGTGGGAATCACTTGGGCCAGCCCACCTCCATCCCATGCCCAGTTAGCCCACATGTAGCCCACGCGGGAACCACGTGGGCCAGCCCACTTCCATCCCATGCCCAGTTAGCCCACATGTAGCCCATGCGGGAACCACGTGGGCCAACCCACTTCCATCCCATGCCCAGTTAGCCCACATGTAGCCCATGTGGGAACCACTTGGGCCAGCCCACCTCCATCCCATGCCCAGTTATCCCACATGTAGCCCACGTGGGAACCACTTGGGCCAGCCCACTTCAATCCCATGCCCAGTTAGCCCACATGTAGCCCATGTGGGAACCATGTGGGAAAGCCCACTTCCAACCCATGCCCAGGTATCCCACATGTATCCCACGTGGGACCCATGTAATCTGCCCACATCAAGCCCATGCCCACGTGGTACCCAAGTAGCCCAACTCGTACCCATGCGGGACCCATGTGGGCGTGCTGGCTGGGTCAAAGTCAAACAAAACGTACCATACACTTTTCTGATGTCGGTGTTCTCTCTTCGATGTAGTAACGCTTACTATTTGGCATTAAGCTGCAATGTTGATAATTGTCTGGTATTATGGGTACCAGCTGTGTCGCAGTCAACTGACTCAGCATTACATGTAGTGCCTTCTTGTATGCTTCATTGTCTGATGAAGAGCCATGAGGCTCGAAACGTCATGTGGTGTAAAGGAACCTAAATGAATATTTTAAACGTTTGGAGCATTTCCCAGTGTGCGGACACTATCTTTCTATTTATTTGACCTCAGCCCGGCACCTGGTTTTAGAGAGCGGATGTGCGTGCTTTATTGTTCATTTCTGTAACGCTTATTGGGCCATAATCCATAAGTAAGTCACATACTGTAATATGCAATGTATATTCACTAGAGGGTCACGGCCCTTCGGGCCGCTCCCATCTAGTAAAAAAAAAAAAAAAAAAAAAGTAAAAAAAAAAAAAAAAAAAAAAAAAAAAAAGTAAAAAAAAAAGTAAAAAAAAAGTAAAAAAAAAAAAAAATCGTTTCCGGTCGGACCTATTTGATCGCCGGACGCACTTCCGGTTTAGAACTCCGTGTGCCACGTGATCAGTCCTAGCCAATTGGAGTGCTGCATTTGGTCGTGTCTGAGTGATCACACACACACAAACTGACAAAAACCGCTGGCTGCAGTTTTAAAATGTAGGTATAGATGGGACAGGGGGATGGGGTATTTACTAGAGTAAGCTTCAGCAATTCAGCAATTCAGTCTTTATTTAAGCATGAACATTACCCAGAATGATGAACATTTAATTTTGTATAATTGAATGCAAAATAAAGTACTGTAGTTGTGGTTTATGTTACATTGCCAGCATGCATGCATGGCAGGATACTGTAATGTGAAAATAATGGCAGAGGGGTGGATGTTTGTGATAATTGGTGGGAGGGATCAGTTGGCTGCCCTGAAGACATGATTAATGTTTAGGGCGACAAGTTCGAAGATCAAATTCAAAATAAAGGTTAGAATCTAGGACAAATGTAGGCTACAGTAGATTTTCATGATACTTGGGGAAATGAATGATGGACTGCCCTGAAGAGATGGTTAGTTATACGTTGAAGATCACAACCACGGTCAAGGTCAAATGACTTAATGACATCATCATAACTCAGGATGGAACAGAGTCAGAGAGAGATGTAGAATGTTGGTGTGGGCAGGGTCGGCCTCTGTCAGTTATAAGGAAACTGACTGATTTCACAACACATGACATTTGTGCTGCTTTACCGGAGGTCTGCACTCTACTGAGTGCTTTCTAATTATATTATTTCAATCTGCATTCAGTTTTTCTTTACTCTCACTCAAATATATTACTTTGAAAATATTGTTGTATATTGTCAGACAATCAATGGTTTAAAGATGGGTCAAAGTGTTGATGGTAAAGTATCACTAACTTATTCCCTACAGTATGTACAGTATGCACTGGGTGTTCTATGCATCTGTATTGTACAGCAAAACATCATAATTCATAATGCCTCTGAGGGAATCCATACAGCCCTCCTTTCGGATAAACTGAAGTGAAGTAAGCCTCTGCTTCGCATTTCTTCATTTACAATCACAAGATGCATTTTTCATAACTATCCGACTGCTGGCTTACGTTTTCCCTGGGTGTGGATGGAAATACAGAGAACAGTCCACCTAAAATGTAAACAGCAGTTTCTCATTTCTCTGCCTTAATTTCAATGTAAACCAAACCAATCGCTCCCCCCGCTGCTCTCGCTCAAACCACCAAACTTGATGGTTTCTTGGTGTTCCTAGCCCCAGGGCCACCCATTTGGCACAGCGTCCCGCACTGTGCGTTTCCTCACTGTACTGTACTGTACTGTAGGTCTCAGAGGGAAAAGAGAAACAGACAGAAGAGGGGCAGATAATGTGAGGTGATTGTCTTTGGGAGGGATTTTCGGTCGTTGTTAAGAAAGCAGGAAGCTCCCTATTACCATGCTCAATGTATTATTTCTGTGTCTATTATGTCTGATAGGGGGAGAAGAGTAGACCTGGTGGGGCGTTGAGGGAGGTCCAGATGGCTTGCCAAGATATAGTTATCTTGTCTTGTTCGACCTCTATTTTGATCTTAGGGCCATCAACACAATTGTAATGAGAGCTTTCTGGAGACTGCCTTTATGTATTTTGTCTGGATATGTGGCACTCTAGTGAACCTGACCCACTTCACAAGCCTATACAATTAAGAGGATGTGACCTACAGTATTACATAAATGGCCATAACGCAGTTTATGATGCAATCTCCATTCAGGGGGAAGGTAGGGAATCCAGGGCATTTCGTTCTTTTTTGTGTTAAAGGGCAGCATGGGTCCCTGATGTTTAGATTGACTAATTTTGTTTCAAATCTTTGGAACTGGATTTCTTGAGACCTTGCTTCCAGAAGGCCGTCGTTAGAGGGGCCAACATGGCATGCACAATATTCATGCTGCATTTACTGTTATAACCATTTTCATGTGGACAGATAAATGGATCAATATTCAATGAGAACCCACGCACTTGTAAAAATGGCAAAACAAACATGTGTTTATTTCAGTGCAAACGGGCCACATTTGATCGCCTAAGCTCTAAAGGAAACTGTCCCTGAATTATACAGTTATAAAGCAATCAGCTGCAGATAACACCAGCAGCATTATCAGCCTATTGAGCAATTCCTTGTGCCTGCGTGTATTGCCACTGTGCTGGCCACGGCCTGCGGGTCATCTGTTTCTTTGTCAACTTTGATAGTATCTTTCACAAGACCAAAGCCACAGCGTGTTTTGTTAGCTAATCTTTAATGAGAGTTAGATATGGTACAGTTACAGTAGATATCGTAAAGACATGGTCAGCTACTGGGGACAATATTCATATGGGCCAGCACGTATTGAGCGACTTGTGTTTAAGTTTATTAGTAGTATTTTTGTGCAATAAACTATTTGACCTTGATGTCTTCAATGGTATTTCTTGTTGGCTGCAGTAAACTGGTCAATGTTTAGATAGATCTTTCTATCTGTCAAGGCATTCTTGATTATGGATGATTAATGACATTAATGAGTGTCTATAAATGGGCTAGCTGGCATCGACACATGCCAAAGTTCACTGCTTTATCAAAATATGTGATAATACTGTACTTTACGAAACAAAAACAGTGGGCGTGCTTACTTGTTCATGGTGTGACAATGCCATATATAAACCCTAATGTTATCATATAATTACAGAAGGTTTATGCAAGTAAATTCCCAGCAGGAAGCAAAATACTTGAGGAAATGTGCGGTTATTATCATTTTCAATACATCTTGCCTTGATGTTATCGCACATCAGTTCTCAATTCAAAAGCACACCTCTACAGTAGGTATGTACTGTAACCTCACACCAGAGCAGAATCTCTGCTTTGTGGGATCCCTATTGTTGCTGTTTTGACAAAATTCAACAAATACTGCCATAATGAATTGGGAGACGCTGGGTAGACATAAATAAATGACTGAGCAACATGTGGAAGTGCCAAAGCTATGGCAGAATAGGCAATCAACGCAACCACTACAAAGCCACAGCCAGCTGTTTAAGCCATTTGTCAGCCAGGTATTTACCCTGTGCCAGTCAATTAGTTGACTAACTCAAGTGTTTTGCACATTCTTCTCTCAACACTCTTGTCTGGGAGTCGGATTAATGAAGCCGGGATACTCCCAGATTTCATAATGCGCGACTACATATTGGATACGTGAAGTGGGTATCTGGGCAAAACAAGAAACAAGAAAGCACACATTAGCTCTCTCTGGTTACAGCCGAGCGTTCATGAGTCACCAAAAGTCTGGAACTTTCCAAAGGTCTGGAAGCCTGACAGCAACATGGGCGGTTGATTGATTGGTTAGAATGTTTGGCTGTGGCTGGCACATGCATACAGATACTATACAGTTATAGGTATGCGTGCCTGGCACTATGTTTGCATGCTATAGGTGCTTATAGTACTGAGCACTGTGTAGACCACTGGTTCTCACCCTGGACTCCGGGGACCCCCAGGGGTTCATAAGGGGGTTCCGGGGGTCCCCAGCAAAATGATTAGATAACGCATTTTATACTTTGTCTAATACAATGCGTAGCGTTAAGTTGTGATACATAGATAAACTTTATTTCAGACACATATGTCCATACAAACTAAATATTAAACAGAGATAGCCTGAATATCGGAAAGAAGTTCCACTCCATTACCCAAATTAACTAAAATATATGGACATTGCCTCCAACAGCAACTGTGAGTTTGTAGATAGGCTATTTTTTATTTTCTTGATTTTTTTTTTCATCTTCTCTTATGGGGGGTCCCTGGCTGAAAATTCTAGATAGGGGCCCACGCCAAATGGGGGTCCTTGACATGAAAATGTTTGATAGCCACTGGTATAGACCACTGGTTCTCAACATTGGCCGGGTCTGGGGACACCCAGGGCTAGCTGGTTATAGGTAACCTATAGCAGTGGTTCTCAACCTTTTTAGGCTGCGACCCCCAAAATAATCAGAATTTAACTGGGTACCCCCAGCAGCACTAAAGGTCTGTGCACTCTGCGTTTTTCGGGCCGAATATCGGAGTGAATTTCGGAGCGTGTGAATAAAAAAATCAACCTCACGTTATGTCAATCACGTTTGCACACTGCTGCCCGTTTAGTAATTATTTTCGGACCAGGGTTGATTTTTTTCCAATTTTCGCAACTGTCGCCACTGGGTCCTTTGCTCTCTCTCTTTGGCCTGAAAATGCTCTAGAGGATTTCGAATTTCCAAAACGCAACGAAAACACGCAGTGCAGTGTGCAACCAGCTTACGAGTTGAGGCATTACATTTTGTATAACACGGTTCTATTGTGAATATAATATAATTCACAATAGAACCAATAGAACGTGAGGCGTTTTGAGCATGATGTGGATCTGCTATTTTACGTCCTTAAATTGTCACTGTAGAAATGTGCAGATACCCTCTATACACTTATACCTTATGTTGGTCTGTTTACTGTTGAGTGAGAAAACAATGTTGCACATTAAGTCTAATCATCTGGGGACCACCCAAAATAATTTGGGGACCCCCCTGGGGTCACGACCCACAGACCCCTAACCCATCAGGTAAATGATTGATGGGAACCCTTCTCATAGTCTCAGTACATTCTCAGAGTTAGTTTAACACTGAGGATTTTACAGTGCATATTGGGATCAAGTATGAGATAAATGTATCAAATGGGGTCTAATGCAATGGTTCTCAACCTTTTCTGGATCAGGGCCCCTTTAGAAATTTCAAAAGTGTTCACAGATCACGGCCCACCCACCTGACCACTTCTGGGCTGCCGTGTTAAGTTGTCAGATGTGTGGACAGCGTGAATTTTCAGAGCACATTTGTAATGATCAATAAATCGATTGTGTTCTGGCTTGGATCAATGGACATATTTTGTGATTTTGATTTGATTTGGTTTATTTGAACAGAATATACTGTATACATAAGCATAGTGTACTAGTTCTTTCCTGGGAAAGAAACCCTAGGAGGGCGTATAATAGAAACTCACTGTTTACATTATGTAATGAAAACCATAAATTGATAATCGTTGCATATTGTAGCCTATTTTTGCATTTTTCTTTTTTCTAGCCTATTACGGTGCTATTTCTCAATAGACATAGGCCTGTGATGAGCCCCCTCCCGCTCCTCATTGTGTGAAAGTTTGCCCATCAATAATGAAAATCCTGACTATGCCATTGCAGCCCACTATAGTGGTTGAGAACCACTGGACTAATGCATACCGGTACATACAATCTCAAACTGGGGGTCCTTGAAATGAAAACGGTTGAGAAACACTGGTATAGCCCGCGAGGATCTGTAGTTTGCAGTACAATAGTTAGAACCCCCCACACCTCAGAATAACACACACGCACACACGGAGTAAGAAATAAAACAGAATATACACAACAGGAGTTGGCTGTTTGGGTTGCAGAAGCCATACAGAGCACTGCGTCATTACATCATATTGTATACATGAAAGGATGTTTTTCAGAGTTTATGAGGGCGTACTAAGGCAGCAACAACAAACAGCACGTTTTGTCATTCTAATGTGACTCTGAACCGCGTGCAGAGTTTTAGGATTCATTTCAATCTGTGCTCCTTGTCAGTGCTGCCGTCTCCCCTCCTGGTTGAAGGAGTCCTCTGCTTCTTTGTACTTCTGCAAAGTAAGTTAACCAGTAACTAAAGCTGTCAATCAATTCAATTGAAGTAAAATGTACAATATTTAACTCTCAGATGTAGAAGTAGGAGTAGAAGTATAAAGTAAAAATGGAAATGCTCACAAAAATAAAATGTTACTTAGTACTTGAGTAAATGTACTACTGTACTGCCTCACACCCTTCCCCAATCCTTTCCCACTGACTTCTGTTTATGCAGAAACTGTGCAGCTCTGCGCCGTCTGCCCTGAGCTCTGACAGAGGCAGACAAGTCTTTATGTGGCCCTCTCTGCGTTAATAGTCCTGTCTTTGTGTGGGCTCCATGCACTGATAACTCCCAGCGTTAATCCGGCCTGGTGTCTTGGAGAGGAACATTCCCTGTGGCGTGTGTGCCGGGATTAGCGGCAAGGGTCGCCTGTAACGGCACCTAATCTGCATGTCTTCTGTGAGTCACAGCTCTCAATACGGCTGTAAGAAACACAACACAAAAGGCGAGACGTTCCAGCACTAAGAGTGCCTGGCATTATTAACCCAGAGAATGTGAAATGCATCTTTTGAGTGGCTTGTGGCTTGTCGTGTGTGTGTGTGTGTGTGTGTGTGTGTGTGTGTGTGTGTGTGTGTGTGTGTGTGTGTGTGTGTGTGTGTGTGTGTGCGTGCGCGTGCTCGTGCACGCTCGTGCACGCTCGAGCGTGCTTGTGCGTGCTGCACACACACAGAGTTTAGGTACTGCTAGCTGTTCTGACGTCACATTGTTGACTGTCAAGACTGCTGACAATGCCCATATGTGGATGGCTGGACGCTCCATATATGGCTAAGACAGATTTAATTTGCAAATCAAGACTGCTTACTATCTTCACTTGGATCTCCATATATGAAGATAACAACACTGACCTCATCAAACCCTGGATATCCATACATGGAGACGACTGGATCATCACCTAGATCTCCATATATGGAGCTGGTCAATACCTCTTCATCTGACCTCACGCACTCCATATATGGATATAGCTGACCTGTTCTGACATCACAGTGATGACTCGACCAGCTCAGCAGAAGGGTTTACATGCCAAAGCACCCTTGTCCACGCGCCCATGTGCACGTACCCATGTGCACAACCTCACAATATAATGTACTATTTAGAAATAATCTTCTAAATAGTACATTTTATTCTTATTGGTATCAACCAAATAAAAAAATAAAAAAAATAACATTCACTTTTAGCACGCTCTATCATTTTGTAGTTTTTGGGGGAAGAGAAAGGATAGAGATCTTCAGGTGTAAGAGCAGGAGAGAAAAGAAAAACAGGATAGAAACAGGTAAAACATCTAAGACTTATACATATACAGATAGCATGTACTGTATGTATATATATTTAGAGCATGCATTTGCATCCTATGCAGTTGTGTTCAGAATATTAGCATCATATGCAGGTGCCATAAGTGGCAGCAGTGCAGTGTTCAGTGCAGTTCGTTTGTGCCGCAAGGAAAGGTAAAAACGGTTAACGGTTATGAAAATAATCAAAAAATACACACACACACACGCACGCACGCACGCACACACAGGCCACACATGTATTCATATGCATGGCACGCACACGCATCCTCAAACATTCACACTCTCTTTCCTAACATGTAAGGTCAGCTCCTCTGTTATCATCAGCAGATATGGCTGAGTAATTGCTACAGATACATTTCACATGAGCAGTGGGCGTTACCACGAGCTCTGTTTACCCAGTCACTCAAACACACCCGGAGGTTAGGCTGAAGTACTCTTTTTTTTGTTTTGTTTTGTTTTTTCAGGTGAAAATTGTCCTGATCTCCCCTCTCCTGTGGCTGAACCTGCAGCATCTGAGGCCACGGGTTCACCGCGATCTGTCCTTCAGGTGAACCGCGGCGCTTCTTCCAGCATGAGGGTGCTTCACCGGGACGCCTAAAGGTGTGTCTCTAGAGGGCATCCAGAGTGTCAAAGCCTGGAGGAGTTGATAGACGCCGACAGGCAGCAGGAGGGAACGACTTGCTCAGCAGTTTCACCCCTCTTTCCCCCTTGTCTCACCTTCTGCTCCCCCTTTCTCCAGGAAGGAACAAACAGACGCGAGGATAGGAGTCACTCTTTTTGTTTGTGTTCCCTCACACTTGAACCTAGCGAGGGTACAGGCGATGTAGAACGAGTCATAATATAACTGGATTTTTCTCTGTTGCCACCCCCCCCCCCCCCCCCCCTCTCTTTTCAACCACTTAAACCGCTATGCTTATACTGCACTACAAAGCCAGATTGCAGTAACTACGAACAAACAATCTACTACTAACCCAGCCAAATAAGATATCAACATATAAGTGATATTACACTGATATTGTATATCTGTTCTTGAGGTAATTGTATATCCCCCAAATCACAAAGGCTAATTTGACCTTTGGGATACACAAATAAGTTGGTGTGTGCCCAAAAATGTAGTTACTGCACTTTGGCTTTGTAGGGAAGTATAGTAATCTAATAATTAGTTGAGTAGTCGGCTCTGTACACATTTTGTCCCCCCTACACTCTTCGACAGACATAGACGATCTAATTTTGCCAAATGTCCCCCCCATCCCCCAGAATAGGGATGCCAAGGTTCAAGCGGTTTACGTCAAAAAAAGGTTTGTAGATTTGAAACAGGGAGAGCAACAAAGAGGGAGTGAAGCTGGTGAGCAGGGATGGAGTTAATCGAGAGTAGAAAGAGGTTTTCGACACCTCTGTGGCAGCTGGCTTTCCTAGTCACGCCATGTTGCATGGGTTCACTGGCAACAAGCATTACTTCACCTGGCCTGTGGCTGGCTATACAAGGAGACACACACACAATCCAAATCCTCCTCGGGCGAACACAGTCATATGTGACACCAGGTGACGGAGTGTGTTTACAATGAATGACAGCATCGTTCCACAACACCTAAACTTTCACTGTATCCTTACTTTCTTCAGTTCAAGCTCTTTGTCTGTACGGTTTTCAAAACATATCTAATCAAGTCATTGTGGCGAAAAATCGAATAATTGTCAGGACACAAGCACAATACGTACAATAAGTACAGAAGATGAGTCCCAACTCCCAACCAAACCACAATGAAAACTAAAATTAGAACGCTTCAGTAACCCGAGTCCTTCCTTAAAATAGCAGTGCCTTTGTGTATGGGTGTTCCTGGTGTGCAATAAACCTTAAATTATGTAAGTTATTTTTCCATCCTGAGGAGAAAGAGAGACAGATACGGCCATAATTATCGTTACTGAATCCATTAACAGCCCCATCCATCCCTCTGGCCATGGGGATTTATTACACCAGAAACACGCTCATATATACAGTATACAGTACAGACACAAGATGTACATTACTTATTTTTCTTCTTCTTCCTCTTGCTTGAACATATCTGATAAGTTTGGAACAAAATGATGATCTTGGCCTAATTAATACATTCCTAAACCTAAATCCAGTGGTGGATAATAGCCAAGTAGTATAGGCTATACATTTCTTTTAGTATCTGACTATCTGTTCTTGAGTGTTTGTATTTTTGGATACTTACAGTATCCAAAAATACAGTATACTTACATTCCACTACATTACAAAGACAAATATTGTACTTTTGACTCCACTACATTTCTAGGAAGTGAAACAAAAGTTACATTAAGTACATTAAGTACATTAAGAATGAACCACTTAAAGGGATATTTCACTTTAAAAAAAACCTTTGGTAATTTTATTTTTAAGTATTATTTCTTTGTATTTCATTTTTTCCATTTTCCCAAATAATTATTAAAAATAAATGAAAAAGTTAGCGAAAAAACACGGCCTGCTCACATATTAGGAAGGTAAAATGAGTCACCAGAAAAAATAATGGGTGTTTTTAATGAATCTATCATGGTTAAAATGAAGTTTGAAGTTACAATGGGTGTGTATGTGGAGAGAGGCCCTACCACTGCTCCCTGTTGAAAGTGGAATATCCCTTTAAGCCCAATTTCAATTATGGTGAAAATACAGATCTCCATAGCGTGGCCGTGTGTGTATCCGTGTGTGTCTGTCTGTCTGTCTGTGTGTGTGTCTGTCTGTCTGTATGTAGCCTCTGGTGTATGTAGCCTGAGTACCCTGTGTGACCAGAGAGGTGCTGTTGAGTCTAGTCTGCCTTGAGCATCAACTGCAATAGCAGTGGCATTATTATTATTATTACCCATATATTTGTTTTGCTGTTGCGCAGCCTCCACGACCACCGCTCAGTTCACACGGGTGTGATTTTTGAGAATGTCTGGAAAATCTGTGTCAAATGTTTAAAATGTTAATGCATTGACATTGAAATGCACTGTCATTCGTACTCTTGAATATACTTAAGTATTCTTAAAAGCATGTACTTTTGAACACTTAAGTATTTTCTTTTGTATATCCACATACATGCTCAAATGCACACCCAAAACACATTATTATTAATAATCATTTAATGAACCTAACTGACTGCAATATTGAGTGTACATTTAAATCTGAGAGTGTAGAAACTGACCCTTAAGGGCACATAGCAGTGCGCCTGCTGGCCTTGCTGGGGTCTTCAGGTAACGTTCTAAAAATAACGATGATCATTTCACAGACGGTAGACCTCGGGGCAGGAGGCCGTTGCACAATGTGTAGACACTCAAAGCCATCCTCTGGGGACGTGCTTGTGAAAGGTTACCCAATGCCGCGCATCGTCTGAGTGACGAGGTGTCCATTACGTGTCATACATGCATCTCAGAGTTATATAAATCATTATGTAAAAAAGCGACACATCTGAGATGGACCGTGTCATCCACACCGTGTGGCTGTATCGCTGACACATCCGTTTACGTAAATGTCCGGCAGACTCCATGGTGCGTCGATTGAGCGCAAACGAGGGGAAAATTCGGTTATGAGTCACTCGAACAGCGTAGCTGTATTGTGTTGACACCTCCTTGTGTTACGACTACTGACACATTATCATGATACTACACTGTGTACAGGTGTTAGGTGTCATCTCTGGTGGTACGTTATTGTGATCCCCCCCCAGGCACTGTGACCCAAAACTCTATAATGGGCTTAAATCAAACAGCTACAGTACATTGGGCGTTAGCTCTCCAGTTACCTTTTTAGAGGCAATGCTATTTTAGGGTGTAGGGTTGTGTTTAGAGGGCGTTTTATTAATCACATGAACCCTATAGCATCCCTATTGCGTTCGTGGCAAACATTTGGCAAAAATACGGTAGCCAAATGTTCGATGATGTAATTGTGCCTCCATGCATTTTATCCACATATATGAAATGGTGAACTTAAATTTGATAATGGAAGTAAATGGCAGTTGGGCCCGGGCCGGTTGTCCCAGGTTCGATTCCAGGCCAGGCCAGCAATGTGTTGAAGTGTCTGAGCTTAAAGCTAAACATGCAGGTTAAACCCTTCTTTTTAATTATGTTGTAAACATGCTTCACCCCTAACTGTTCCCGCTCTGCACTCTATTGTGGGCAGGGATCAACTGGATGGAGCTGAAACAGAATTTCCCTTGTGGGAGGGAGCAAGTAGGGCTAATTAGTATGACATCATAGACTGGCCACATGAAGTCCAAGATCCATGAAGAGAGAGAGAGAGAGAGAGAGAGAGAGAGAGAGAGCTCTTACTGTATTACATTCTCCTGGTTAAATGGGGTTTTGTGTTCCATTGTATAAGTGGGGTCATCTGATAAGTGCCAGGGCATACCGTACAGTACCTCTGTAGATGGAACAACAATGAACAGTTATCTACATGAGGGTTTGAAAAGGACTGCTTACACAGTCAAATTCCTCTGCGTTCATGTAACTCAGAGAGTGTACAGATGTAACCAAACCACACTGGATATTACTGTGTAGCATTGAAGTTATTTTAAGAGAAACCGTATTATGTAAGTCCTCTTACAGTACAGTACTGTATAAACAGACTGCATAACAAAAAATACTTAAATAGTAACATAATTTTATTTACCCTGAGGCAAATTTCACGGTAATCGCAAGCTGCGTTGATGATTTGAGGCATTTTGTTCAAAAACGGAGCAATCCTGCAAACTTTGGAAGCCAATATTAGACAATTAGGATGGAATATGAAATATCAGACGGATCGGACTTGATCCCATGACTATAGAGATACTGTGTACTGATTTGCATGATTGTTGGAGAAAATCTGATGAGTAATAGCAAAGAATGTGTTTTACATAAGTCGTCCTCCTGGTGGCGCTACAAAAAGCAAATGTGAAAAATTCAGGGCAAAGGTTTATCCTTAGCCTCTAGGGATTGCGCATACAAAGTTAAAGGTAAAAACACAAATTGCCCTGTTATAGCGCCACCATGAGGCTGATTTGAGAAATTTGAAGTGGCATTTCTTCCTCGGCCTAGTGGGAATGCATGCGCCCAATTTCACCAAGATTGCATGCTGTGTTCATGATTTGAGGCATTTTGTTCAAAAGGAGCAATCCTGCAAACTTTGGAAGCCAATTGTAGCCAATCAGGATGGAATATAGAAAATCGGACAGATCCATGTTGATCACATGACTGTAGAGATACTGTCTACCGATTTGTAGGATTTGTGTAGGAGTAGTGTACAGAAATGTGTTTTGCAAACATCAGCCTCATGGTGGAGCTAGAACGGGGCCATTTGAAAAATGTGGGGCAGAGGTTCTGAATTGGCATCCAGGGAGTGTGTGTGCTCATTTTGGCAGCGACCGGGCCAACGGCGCCGGAGATTAGCTGGTAACAAACTGGAGGGACGCACGGACGGACGAACGGACAGGGGCGAAAACCTACTCTCCCCCATGCCTTCGGCTGGTGCATGGAGACAACAATTCACAGGAGGCAAGCAGTGATCACCCCATGATGTGCACTGCAATGTAGTTTCAAATGCACCGCTTTTTTGAGTGTAAAAAATAAAAAAAGACCTGTGTGCCAATCTCAACAGGAAACAACCGGTATGTGAACTGAATTGAGGTTGGGTAAAGTAATATGTTGGGATTTGTCTCACATTATATGGATATTAATCAAGGAAATAGATTTTAATGATATACTGTCAATAATGTTACTATTTAGAATTGGTGTACCATGGTATTGTGTGTCTTAAATCGTAGTGGTAAACATTGTAAAAAAAAAAAAAACACTGTTACACAGTAATACATACTGTCTTTCTTCACGCATGTGTATTTGGTTTTATCTAGTATGTCAGTAAATAGTGTTAATGGACATTGTTTGCTCATACGTATAAAAATATCAGAAAGCTTGAAATGTTATAGCGAATAAAGCGCCATTGGCCTTAATGGCCCTCTAACCAAGGCGACGGTAATCATTCTGATGACAAAAGGTGACCTGAGTTGAGACTGAAGTTGTCCTCATTGTTACGGGTACAATAACCTGAACCTTCGCCAAGTAGCGGAGGGTTCGGCGATAGCTGCAGCCAGTGGCATTTGAAGCCATTAGCCCTGGGTGTGCCCGTCCCGTCCAGCTCTCTGCTTTGTGTAAGTGACTAAGCATCCACATTAACCTGTGTTCGATGACAGCTTTATGAGTCCTGATTGGAGATTGAACTATTGGTGCATAATGAGGGTGCGGTGGTGTGCCCTGTACCTCTCGGCGATAGTACGGGATAGAATAAATTGAAATGTATACTGCAGATAAAAAATAATAAAGTGATAGAGTTGCTTCAACCGCTTGAGATTTTCGAAAATAGCAGATCTACAAGCTCATAACGGCTTGCATTGCATATTTTCTTTTTGAAAGCATGCCCAAAATAGGGACAACAGGTTGAAAGTGGTCAAAATGGTGTATGGAATGTCCTAAACTTTAAGATTTAAATTGGATTTTACAAATGATTCCTCATATTAGCTCTACAATCAATCCTCATACTTGCATATTTCACAAACCTATTTGTTTATCGGTGAATGGTTGTACTGTAAAGGATTATTTTTGTTCTTGTACGTGTGAATAGCTCCTGGCCTCCAACCATCAGAACTGTTTAAACTAGATAAGTTAGTCCATTACCAACTCAGGTGTGTATCCATTCAGCATTGAGCCCGTTGTTCCTACAAACGTAAGTCAACATGT
Organism: Nannobrachium achirus; assembly: GCF_963921795.1. Taxonomy (NCBI): domain Eukaryota; kingdom Metazoa; phylum Chordata; class Actinopteri; order Myctophiformes; family Myctophidae; genus Nannobrachium; species Nannobrachium achirus. The sequence goes on from NC_137810.1 coordinate 32,396,114, forward strand.
GTAACACCTGAACCGATAAGGAACCCCAAATGTTTACCGTAGAAAATCTTGATGAGAGATGAAAATGGTGTTCTTATCGATAAATCGAAAATAATTTTGTTCCATAGGTGGCTGACCCAGCACTTTCACTACTGGCTTTCTACAATTTGTAATGTAAGCATTCTATTCCAGAGTGATTTACTAAAATGAAAGATCAGAGTAAGGGGCATTCACACTGAGCACTATAACTACTAGTAAGACGCCTCAGGGCGACACACGACCTCGCCCTGTCACGCCATGTCTTGGCCGTCTGTCCAGTGATGTATATCGGACCAATTATCCATATGGATATCCATGTACTGTATATGGAGATATGCTGTGAGACCCCAAACATGCTTACTCAGTTATTCGTTATGCGAAAATCCTATGACGTCTATCACATCTGACATCATATACAATCCCTTTCATGCCCATACATGGAGATCCCTGTCTGAACCAGCCACACCACTGTGATGTCACCTGTTTATGCCCATATGAGTATCTAACTGTGATGTCACCTGTGATGTCACAGTGATATGTCAGGGGAACCACAGTATCAGACATACAGACAGACATACAGAGATACGTGTAAAGATGTGCCGGTTTCCATAGTTAACTGTGACCTACGGACGCAATAAAACTATAAAATATATTGTTTTAAAATCAATTAAAGTCAAATGGATGGCAGTGTAAAAAAAACTAAACAATGAAGAGCTACAAAGTAACAAGGATACCATAGGTAAACATCCAAACTAGAAAGTGAACAAATAACCAACATACAGCACATCTACAGCACATAACATAGCTAGTATCTTAGTAAATGGGCAATCAGAAGTGGTGAAAAGAGTGGGCGGTGCTAGGAAAGGAGTCTAAAGAAGTGGGTTTTCAGACAGCACTGGAAAATACAACCCTTTGTGGTACAGTTTCAGCATGACCCCCAGTTGCCATGTTATGAACCAAAAGAAATGGTGTTTACAACTCGTGTGTTTGTCTGCAGTGTGTCAGCCATAAAACATGCGATCATTAGGCCTCGGACTGAAAGCGTCAGGTCACTAAATCATCTTTATGTGCTGTCAGAGTGATAATGCTAACATGTGTGCACTGCCACCGGTCGTTGGGGGTGATTGACAGTTGGGGTGATTTAACTTTGCAAATTCATGCATCTATCCTGAGGTGAACTATACCTGCTTGACAGTTGGTCACACTGTGTTGGCTGTTGATGATTGACTCGCTCACACACACAAAATAGAGTGCACACAAAAGCAACTATTAGTGTCAGACATGTATTATCTGCGTGAGACATCTCACCTGTACATTCAAATGCATGTGTAACGGCTCGTTTCCAAATGGATTTACCACCTGTCGCTCAGAAGCCCACACAGGCCAGGCCACTCCTAGACCTGCCCACGCTGTGGACATTAATGTGATGGCGTGTGTGATAGAGAGAAAGATAGTGTAGCCTACTGCAGTGTTTCCCAAACACTGGGTTGGGACTTGGGAGTGGGAGCCATTTTTATTGTTCACGAGTAAATATCCCTTTTTTTGGTTAAATTAGTTAACTTCTTTTTATTGTTATTATTTCCAAAGGTTTTCAAAAATAAAACTTCATTAAAAAAAGAGATGTAGTGAAAATAGCAGATCCTGATGCGTTGTTAGCTTGTAGATTGGTGTGTGTATGTGTGTGTGTGTGTGTGTGTGTGTGTGTGTGTGTGTGTGTGTGTGTGTGTGTGTGTGTGTGTGTGTGTGTGTGTGTGTGTGTGTGTGTGTTTACTGTAGGCCTACTATGTGTTTTTATAATTACCATGATATACAAATAAGTTATAGGCTATAAGGAAATAGTTTATTTAACCTTTAACATTTTAACTTGACATTTGTCACATATATTTTGTTATTTCAAATGAAACGTTGTTTTATTAATATTAATATATTAATAAGGAGGCCATGTAAGAGGCAGTTGATTACACAAAGGAGAGAAAGAACCACATTTAAAAAGAAAGTGGAAAGACCAAAAGAGACACTTGGCTTGCTCAGTAGCAGAGGGTTGTGTGTGTGTGTGTGTGTGTGTGTGTGTGTGTGTGTGTGTGTGTGTGTGTGTGTGTGCGCGTGTGTGTGTGTGTGTGTGTGTGTGTGTGTGTGTGTGTGTGTGTGTGTGTGTTGTGTGTGTGTGTGTGTGTGTGTGTGTGTGTGTGCGTGCGTGCGTGCGTGCGTGCGTGCGTGCGTGCGTGCGTGCGTGCGTGTGTGTGTGCGTGCATGTGCATGTGTGAGCACTGCATTGTATTGCGAGAGACAACAGCGATGGAGAGTGTGCCTGTGCATGCTTGTATGAGCCACTGTATTGGAATGCTGGCCCCGGGCACTCAGCAGCTCTCAGCTTTAACTTCTGTAAACAAACTAATAGCAGGAGACTCTGGGGACCACACAGCCTCTTCCAGTGAAACATCCAAGCAGATGGAAAGGACAGAGCCACATATTCCCTGGTAGAGAATACGGTATGTGGGAGAGAGAGGGAGACGGAGCCACAGGAAATCGATGGCTTAAGCCTCAGTTAGTTGTTTGCCCGTGTCATGCTCAGTAAATAGCAGTTGCTTGTATATCTGCTATTTACGGCATGCAACACCAGCATGCAACTAAGTATAAATCAGATCTTAGCTGACACTAAATTAGTTAACTCAGAGATTGTACAAATATAACCAAAGGGACCTGTAATGGCTGCACTTGTACACTCTTGGAGTTATACAGTTTACAGTTTAAATGCAACTCCGTTATTACTGTGTGCACGCATTTCAAATCATCTTTGTTTGAATTCACGGTTTGCTGGTGTCTCTTGCCAAAGATAACTTTGGTGAGCCACACTGTATCACAATGAAGTATAAATCAGGCTTCACATATAATACTTAAATAGAGTATTGAGATCATCGCTTATTAATGGTGCTACTGTATTACACAGAATAGATAGACCTTTATTGATCCCACGAGAGTAAGGCAGTTGTCAAGGCAGTACCGCAGTTAGAGAGACAGGACAGATACTAGATTTTTCGGCAAAGAGATTTGGTGTTGAGGGACAAAATGACTGAGGGGGCCAAGTTCAGACCTCTCTCAATGAAGTATACTGTAGGGTTTAAGTGGTTAATAGTGAATGGGACAGCATTATGTGTACATATTACCTTATCATGATAGGGTCCCTTTGGACTCCTTGATCATGCTGGTTCTGCTGTTAGTGCCCAAGGCCAGGCTGATGCCAGGTCAGCAAGCGGCCGCGGAGGTGTCATCCTTTTCACAATCATCCCTTTGTTTCCCGCCTGGATAACAATCCAACTGTCACCTCATTATGGTGTAAACTGGTTGGATGACATGCCCAACATCCAAGAAAGCTGCCTATGCTCCAGCCTGCAGCCGCGCAGTCGCACGCCATGGACATTCTTTGGGTTGGTGAAAGATCACACCACAGCGCTTCACTCTGCGTCATCGTGTGTGTGTGTGTGTGTGTGTGTGTGTGTGTGTGTGTGTGTGTGTGTGTGTGTGTGTGTGTGTGTGTGTGTGTGTGTGTGTGTGTGTGTGTGTGTGTGTGTGTGAGAGCGAAGGCACCTGTCCAACAGCTACATAATAAATCATGGGAAATCTGAGGGCCTACTGTATATTCTAACAGTTTATAGTATAGTAATTTGTGCGTGTGCATGTGTGTTTGTGTGTGTGTGTGTGTGTGTGTGTGTGTGTGTGTGTGTGTGTGTGTGTGTGTGTGTGTGTCTGTGTGTGTCTGTGTGTGTGTGTGTGTTTGTGTGCGTATTGTTCATGTGTGTGCGTGATGTGTGTTTATGAGCCCATGCAGGGAGATTTGTCTCTGCATGTCTATGTGTGTGTGTGTGTGTGTGTGCGTGCGTGCGTGCGTGCGTGTGTGTGTGTAGGTGGGTGGGTAGATGAAGTTTAGGAGGGCAGCAGCTGGCGCATTGTCTGCTGGCTGAACTCTCGTCATGATGGATGTGCGTAGAAGAGATCGTTACCCCTTCTTAACGATGCTCCGGGTGTTGTTCTTATGAAACGTATTAACCGACGCAAAATGCCTAATATTCCATTTCCTGCTCCACACGGGGTGGGGGTCGAACACAATTAAATGTGGAGCGGGCATTTATCTTAGATCTTTCCTTGAGCTTCATTCTCCCATGCCTCAGACGCACGCATCATGCTGAGCTCTCAGTTCCTGTTAGATCCCTTGACTCTGTGATACAAGGTCACTCACAATTAGGGATGGGACGATATGTCATCTCAGGATTATTGTGACCAAAGAAATTGTGATTGACAATATTATCCCGATAATCAAAACATCCCCAACATCCATTATCCTGGGGCGGAATGTTTGCCAAAAAATTGCAGATCTACAATCTGCGAGAGGAGAGGAGAGGAGAGGAGAGGAGAGGAGAGGAGAGGAGAGGAGAGGAGAGGATGCTGTCCATTGGTGAACATGCAGTCCCATTTTCAGCCCATGTTCAGCCTCACAAGGCACACCTATTCTTATAAAATAATCACAACCCGTTTGCTGCTAATTAAAAAAATGAGAAGTCGCTACACAGTAATCCTTGTTTTCAGCCAACCATTGGACAGGGTGTTTTTCTTGGCTTGTAGAATAAGTTCACAAACCCTGAGAGATTCCCAGGTGTTGGAACATGTTTTATTATGTAATTGTGCCCATGTCTCCATAAGCAGTTGAAGAGGTGAACTAGCCTCATGCAAATAAACCCAATTTGTCTGCTGATGTTTACGCTCTCCCCTCTGGGCATGATTGCCCAGGGTTATTACATATATAGACCTACCGATCTAGTTTGAGCTCCAAATCTAGCTCACACCTATTTTAGCTCTTCAGAGCTACGTAACTCCACAAAATGATTCCCAGCGAGGACATGTCGATCTAGATTCCTATGGGCCCTAACCAAGTAAAGTAATAATATTTATTTAATTAAAAAAGCCTCTCTAATGACACTTTTAGAGTATGGTTATTGTACTGATTGCACTGTGAACACTGTCACTTTTCTTTCGCATTGCACTGATTGTAATGACATTTGTTTTCCTGCCTTGCATGCTGTATGGGAGAGTGTTTTCTGCAGGTCTTTCAGTCCGAGTGTATCAAAGGGTGCGTTCGGAAATTAGGCATAGTTTTACTGAGGTTAGGGTTAGGGTTAGGGTTGGGTTTAGGCATAGTTTTACTGAGGTTAGGGTTAGGGTTAGGGTTGGGTTTAGGCATAGTTTTACTGAGGTTAGGGTTAGGGTTAGGGTTGGGTTTAGGCATAGTTTTACTGAGGTTAGGGTTAGGATTAGGGCTGGGTTTAGGCACTCACTACACTGAGCACACACCCGGTGCGCATTTCTGAACGCACCCTTTGATACACTCGGACTGAAAGACCTGCAGAAAACACTCAACCTTTTCAGGCCACGACCCCCAAAATAATCATATTTTAACTGGGGACCCCCCACCCTGACAAGCATTAAGAGTTGAGGCATTACATTTTGTACAACACGGTTCTATTGTGAAAATAGCAGATCTACATGCTCACAACGCCTCAACACAATTTCTGCCTCTAATATTTGACAATTTGGCAAATGTTTAATTTTAAGTTGTCATTTTAGTTTAAGTGTATACACTTTATGTTGGTTTGTTTACTGCTGAGTGAGAAAACAATGTTGCACATGAAGTTAATCATGTGGGGACCCCCCAAAATAATTTGGGGACCCCGACCCACAGGTTGAGAACCACAGCTGTATACGACAGTACTTTCCTTCTCTGTACCTGTAACTGCTGTGCTGCTTCTGGGTGACTGAAATTCCCCTGCGGGATCAATAAAGTTTTTCTCTGTATCTATCTATTCTTAACTGGGCTTCAAAAACCTGTAAGCTCAACTTGTTGCTAAAGGCATTGTTTATGTGCACAGTGAATCTATCTACTAACTCAGTGTAACTCAAATGATGGGTCCATGTGCTTACATTTGTACGAGTATTATGTGTCAGAGTTAAATGAACAGTGTGCTCCAGGTGGACAGGTGTCAGAGTGAACCACTGATTGCTCCTGTACATTAATAAGGGATCAGGGCAGATTATCATTATCTTATCTCTCTGATTGGGCCGTTCACGAAGGCATCATTTGCATCCTCCTACAGCATTCAATGATCTTCTGACAGGACACAAGCCAATCACCCTATACACCCCCAACACACACACACAGAGGTGTGCACAGGCACACACACACTCACACGATTGTATTACTGTACTTGTGAAGAAATCATAAGTTAAGGATGATAAAATAATAAAATTAAAGATAATTTTTTGGGGCTTTTATGCCTTGATAGGACAGTAGACTGAAATGGGGGAGAGACAGGGAGTGACATGCGACAAAGGTTGTCCGGATCGGGAATAGAACCGGCGACGCTTTGTATGCGCCCGGATCAGTAGGCCTGCGGGCGCCCTGATAAAAACTATTTGATGAATTTTTTATTTATCTTTTGTCTTTTTTTTTTTACATTCTTTAACTCCAACCCTAAAGCCAGAGTTTAGATGGCCACCGGTGGCGCTCACCCAAAACAGCAGATCTCCAAGCTTACTATGCGTTGATACAGAATGTGCTCATTTGAGCCCTTTGCAAAGCTCTTTCCATAATTCTTTCCTATTTATACTACACCTACCACACCCCCACAGCCCCAACACACACAACTAACTGTTCTTTGATCCTGAACTCCATTGTATGTGAACGTATAGTTCCATCCCGTCGTTAATGCTCCGCAGAAAGGACTCTGTTTTCTCCACCCTAAAAGCACTGCCGCCGGATGCTTTGAAGTGGTACGCCTACACCGAAACATCCACAGTGTTAATTTATACATTTGGACACTCTCTGAGCTAAATGATCAGCAGAGTTTCTAGTGCAGGAGTCATTGCCGAGAGACAGCAACTAGGAGATAATCAAAGAGCGAGAGAGATAACGAAATGAGAGCGAAAGGGAGAAAACGAGAGAGAGAGAGAAAAGTAGAGACCCAGAGGGTGAATCGGAGAATGTGCAAGCAATGCTTATAATTTATACCGGGATGCG
>NC_137810.1:32405697-32428197 GCF_963921795.1 Nannobrachium achirus
CACACGCACATACACGCACACACACGCACACTCTCCTTCCTTTCCTGTACGCCACACTACCTCTTCCACTTAAGACGGGAAATCTGTCACCGCCTCAAACCCATTAGCGGCACAATTTACTGCCCCCACCCCCCATCGCCTACCACCACCACCACCACCACCACTGCAATATGTACTGTAACCCCCTACTCCCTCTTATTAGTTGCTGTGTATCACACAGTATATTAACCTAGTACACACAGATTATCACCCAGCGTGTACTAGACCAGTGGTTCTCAACCTGTGGGTCGGGACCCCCAGAGGGGTCCCAAAATTATTTGGGGGGTCCCCAAATGTTTAGGTAAATGTTGTTTTCTCACAGTAAACAGACAATGTCAATTTAAGGACTTTAAAGACCTTTTTAGTACCTCTGGTCAAACATTGTTCAAATTGTCAAATATTAGAGGCAGACATTGTGAAAATACAACTGCTGCTTTTCTGTTATTTTCTGCTATTTTCACAATGGAATAGATCGAGTCAAACTAAATGTAATGCCAACTCCTACGATTCCAAGTACTTGTGCAGGGTGGGCGGTCTCCAGTTCAAATATGATTATTTTGGGGGTCGCGGCCTCAAAAGGTTGAGAACCACGGTACTAGACTATCGTACAGTACAGTACAGGCCTGTCCTGTCCCACCCCCCCTCTGATTGCTTTGTGTTTGTGAGACAACTGGTTCACAATAGTGTTACCCTGCTCTCCACATCAAAGAGCAGCCTGTGTTTAGCTTCCTCTCAGTGTCTCGGCCTGGCTGTGTTTTCACTACAAACAGCCGCTCTCTTTTCAATCTCCCCACCCACCACACATGTATGCTGTGTATACACATGTTTGTACACACACGCACACGTACACACACACAGACACGCACACGCACACACACACACACACGCACACACACACGCACACGCGCACACACACACACACACGCAAACACGCACGCACACACACACATGCTTAACGGCAGTCATCACGTACATGCCGGCACACGCAAACAATGCACCACGTGTAGCACGCAGGCACGCATGTACGTATCTGTAGAAATATTTACTACTGTACTGATGTAACTCTGGTTTGTTTATTGTGCACGTGACCCCAGCCGAAGGCATGGGGGAGAGTATGTTTTCGTCTCCATCCGTCCATCTGTGCGTCCGTCCGTCGGTCTGTGCGTGCGTGCGTGCGTCCTCGCAGTTTGCTACCACCTAATCTCAGTCGCCGTTGGCCCGGTCGCTGCCAAAATGAGCATACACCCTCCCTGGATGCCAATTCAGAACCTCTGACCCCCATTTTTCAAATGGGCCTGTTCTAGCGCCACCATGAGGCCGATGTTCGCAAAACACATTTCTGTACACTACTCTTACAGATGTTGTCCAAAAATCCTAATTGGTTGGCAGTATCTCGACAGTCATGTGATCGACATGGATCTGTCCGATTTTGCATATTCCATCCTGATTGGCTATGATTGGCTTCCAAAGTTTGTAGGATTGAGCCGTCTTGAACAAAATGCCTCAAATCATCAACGCAGCTTGCGACTAACTAGGTCAAGGAACAAATGCTACCTTTTTCACATTGGCCTGTTATAGCGGTTTGAAACGCTGAGGAAGGCCAGTAGGCCGAAACGCGTCCGTTTCTCTAAATAGACTGCTGCTGCTGTACAGGCTTAAATAAATAAATAATTTTAAAAAGTCATCATTAAAGAGAGTGCGGATATTCCCTTCATTCTGAATTCTACTAGAATCTGCACCCAAAGAAACTACAGACCTCTCCACAAGACTCCAGCAGAGAGCGCGCCTTCTCCTAATGGTACTGAACCAGTTAGGAGTTCTATTGTCCTGTTATAGCGCCACCAGCAGGTAGACTTTAGCAAAACACATTTTTGGAACACAATGCCTCATATCATCCATGCAGCGTCCGACTGCCATGAAAGGTCTAAGATTGGCGAAGAAGACATGCCACCCTTTTTACATTGGCCTATTATATCACCACCAGGACGCCTGGCCTGGTGGAGACCTGTGCTCGGAAGAGCACTGCTTCTAGTTAACATTGCTTCTTGCATTCTTCTTGGGGGGGGGGGGCAGCCGTCTTTTCTGATTTAGGCCCCAAATTGAACTATATTCGACCAAAAGCACAAAGTGCAACGTTGCGTATTGCTTTTCAATTGCAGTGGCCTACAAAAACCACATAGACGATTACATAACAGACCATAACACTGAAAAATGCTGATAATGTTACCGGTTCATATGATACTATCAGTCTCTTATGTCATATTGAAGTTTAGATGTTTATGGTGCTGTGATTACATAAGTGTATAGGTAAACAGCTTACAACAAATACCTATATCTTTATACTCAGTCTGTTGAACGATGAAGTAGCCCTCTGCAATGACTGTGAGCCTGGCAACTGCTCACAATATGATTTTGATACAGACAGAGTGCGATATTAGTGTTGACTTAATCATACATCACCAATTAATCATTTATTTATATACAAAACCATGAAACATTCAAACAAAAGCTAGGTTTTGTTTTTCTTCTTGCCCCTTTCCTCCATGTACATTGCTCTCTCTCTTATTCCTTAAGAAGTGAAATCACAGTGGAACACTCTGTAAATGATGTTCTTGGGAGCCCCCTTCTGGGCTCTAGCTGTAGCTGACTCTAAAAATCAAGAGAAGGCAAAAGGCAGGCAGAGAGTGCCTGAGGAAACATCAAAAACCTTTGTGTCTTCGCATGAGACCCAAGCATAACTGACGGTATCAAGACGACATGTTAAGCCTATTTGTTGTAGGATAATATTCAGTTGATATTTGCAGAGGCTGCCTGACTTCCTGCTGTCTCTCTGATAAATCCTTATAGACCAATGCTTGGAAAGGAAATCCCAGTGCAGCATTACAGGACTCATTGGATTTAAGATATTCTTTTCTTTTCACAGAGCGGAAAGGAAGAGATGAACTTTCACAATTATATAAAAATGTCTCTGCTTTTTTAAGATATATATTTTTTGCCTTTATTGATAGATTACAGTAGACTGACAGGAAATGGAAAGAGAGAGAAGAGGAGTGACACGCCTGCAGCAAAGGTCGTTGGGATCGGGAGTCAAACCCACGGCACACATCAGCAACCTAGGTGCCCGGACCACTACCCTAAAGCCGCCTGGGCCATTTTTCTCTCCTTTAAATATGGTTTCCAAATTCCCATTTACTCCATCTCTCACATCCAGCAGTGTTCCCAGTGGCAGTAGCTTTGCTCTTTCAGTCATGTATTATGCTGTTCTATTTTGTGTCCTATTGTTTCACTCACTTCCGTGCTCTTAAATTACTCTACTTGATCAAATTCCCTTTTTCGTGGGACTTTCTTGCTCCATATGTGTGGTTGGCCTATTTTGAATCCAGAAAATGATAAGGGTCCAATTGGAATAGAACATAGTGACCATATAACTAGATACCGGGCGAGCTCATAGCTGTGTCCTCTCGCTCGCTCTCTTCCTGATTGCAGTTGGCATGGATCCATCCTGTACACAAATAACCACCAGCTGTAACGAGCTCCACCTGTTTATAAACACAAACAGTTATATCCACACACTACCCTGTCGCTATTCATCAGAGGATGGCCGGGCTGATGAGCACATGTCATACCTCAACAGTCCATCCCTCTGGAGGTAACCACTTCCGTTAGAAGGTCAAAAGGTGGCAAATAAGTCGTTTCTAACTCAAGTGCATGCATGCAATATTTCAGAACTTTACATATCGTTGTTGTCGGGTCGGATTACAAAACCAACGGTTTTGGACATACAAGGTGTATGTCCAAAACCGTTGGTTTTGTAATCATCTTTTTAAAAATCGCACCAGTGCAAAGAGAGCGGTGCAAACACGACATGAGGTCAGATACTATGACAGTTTCTCAGATATTAATCATTTATTTATGTACAAAATCATGAAACATTCAAACAAAAGCTAGGTTTTGTTTTTCTTCAGATACTATGACAGAATTGTGACATCATTCACAATATAAACGAGTATCCATTTGATAATTCATAATTCTCTTGGTTATTTAAACGTTAATAATGCAATAACGTACTGGAAGAACAAAGAAGACTCATTGCGTAGAGTTCTCTGGCGATGGATGCAGGAGGTTGATAGTGAAGGACTTTAACACAACACAGTGTGCCTGTATTAGAACAATTAACCTGTCTTAGAATGTGTTTAACCAACCCAAGAGAGAAAGCCAAGGACCTAATCAAGTGAAACAGAAAACATCACTGTCCCTTTCTCAGAACAGGAGAACTGCACAGCTGAAGGTGTGGAACCTGTTCCAGCAGATCAGTGCAAAGGCCAGCTCAGTGGTTTACTCAGCCGCTAAAGCCTGCAGAGACCATGGAGACAGGCACTGCTCCTTGCCTGTGAGCCAGCGAGAGGAGCCTCAGACAAAGTCACCCCAGTAGAGCTGAGTGAGCTGCGATCCACCATCATCAACCTCCTACATCCATCGCCAGAGAACTCTGCGCTCATCAATAACATTACAGATATCACCTACATGATCACTGTCCCATTTCTGTTGGGAAAACATGGCAAAGGCCAGCTCAGTGGTTTACTCAGCCACTAAAGACTGCAACGACCATGGAAACAGGCACTGCTTCCTGCCTGTGAGCCAGCAAGAGGAGCCTCAGTCAGTCACCCCAGTAGAGCGTGTGTTAGCACAAACCAGTCAAAGGCTGTTTGTTTGTATTTTAAGCTTGTATTAGCTGTGTGTCATCTAAAACCTGTGACAAAATAACCACAGTCTGTCTAAAAGTGTGGTTACTTTCTCAGGTTATGGGTAATATTCCACTCATACAATTTTGAAATTCAAATTCAAATGGTCTGTTATGTTTGGCCTATTCATAACATCATGTCACATTTCACAGACCAATCAAAGGCCACGAACGGTACTAATTCTTCTAACACGTTCTAAGACAGGCAAACCAATTGGAAGCCTCTGTGTCTATGACATCATGGACAAATCAACAAAATCAAAGCGTTTGATTGGTCTGTTCTGTTTGGCTACCTCATGACATCATAGTCAATAATAGGGTAACACGAAGCAGAGCTTAGGAGTGGTTTGCACCGCTCAAAAATGATTTAAATTAGTGAAAATAGCCGATCTCACACAACGCGTTATGAGCTTGTAGATCTGATAGTGTCACTAGTTTCGTGCAACAGTCTTGTATGGTGAAGCAGGGCTTTACTTTACAAAAGAAACGTACAAATTTGAAACTTGGAGATACAAGGTTTCTGCCCGAACAGTGACGATATTCCAAACACTGCATCACTGCTGTTTATCATTGGAATATGGATTCTCACTGGCTCTGCCTCTCATTTATAATGACGTGTGTGCTTCACTTCTGTACTCAGGCCTTTCCCATGCAGAGAGTTGTTCTCCTCTGTGCTCGGGCCCACCATCCAGACTGTGCCTCCTGAGACACCGTAGCCTGTTGTCTTGCCGGCGGGGCCTAGGGAGTGGTGTTATGGCAGGGCAAGGGGACATGTTATGTTAACCTGGGTGGTAAAAGCCTGTACATATCTGAGAAAATGCCCCCTCCTACTCTCACTCTCACCCGCCTCTCTCTCATTAAAGCCTTTCTGCAACTGGTGTTATCCCATTGTGCCTTCCCAGCTAGCAACAGTGATCAATGCCGCTAATGTTTATCACTAAGGCAGAGTTTCCCAACTTGTGGGGCGTGACGATATATTGCCAGTGGGTCCCCAAATAATTGGCAAAACACTATGATTAAACAAATTCGTTTTCATTGTGATGCTGCTGAACAGAAACTCAAAGTGTATCGTTGCGAATGCTCGTGAGATTTTCAGGTGGGTCCTGATGCAGAACGGTTGGGAACCGCTGCACTCAGGGTGTGTCAGGTATTTTGCTGCTACCTTAAGAAAACATCCCTCCTACACCTCCATTATAATATCTCCATCCTTACGTGTTATCTACATCCTTGTGTTCTCCAGCCATTACGAGCAGTGTGTCAGCAATCAGACTGAAAAAGGCCTTCTCAGTTCCCGCGTACTCTCTCTCCTCCATTGTGTCCATCGCTATGCTTTTCCAAGCTAAGCCTGGCACAGGCTTGGATTTCCGGAGCCCAAGCTCCGAGCCCAGGGAACTGGACTCGTCTGGGAAGAGGAGCTGCAGGAGGTGGAGCACCACTCTGAAGCAAAACAAACCCAAATATCAGGGGTTTATTTAAAATCTCCCTGTCTTATATTAACAGCAGTGCTACAGGCTGGAGATTAGTCACACATGGGTCATGGGTTGCTGAGCCCCACTTAATTTCCCCAGGAATCCATATTTTGTGTGTCTTGTAAGTTGCAAGTTAGCACCAGGGATTGGGTTCGTGCCTTGTCATTAGAAATATGTTATTGCACATTTTGCAGTTACAGTGACTACGAAAACAGTAGCTGTCTGACAGGCATGGTAGACATTCTATATCACACTGAAGGCAAAACAAAGACACGAACATTCTGTATTTCACGTGTATGATCACCTGTCCTGTAAGTGATCCTATCCTCTAGGAACTTTTAATGGCACCCTTTGAGCACACACTGTTCCAGATGTGTAGATAGATATTACCGGTACTCTAATGTTACACACATACAGGTTATTGTAAACGTCAAGACTAACCATAATGATCTCACTGTAGTGATCTTTGACATTGATAGATTCATGGTTGTTTGATGTTGCCTTTTGGCTCGGACTACAGTTGAAATACCCCCCACAAGGAAGGAAGTGCTCACCCACTGGTCGCCTGTTCCCTCTTTAGGAGCTTGGTGGGGGGAGAGGACGGGGTGGGGGGGGATTTGAGTGCAATATTTACAGTGACCTTTTCCTCTCGCTGGCCAGGGGCCCATGGGAAAAAACTGGAGGAGACAAACAATGAACAATAGGGTTCGAGGATGAGCTATGGTACCAGCGCAGCGTGTGCCATTACGGGATGTGAAGATCACGGCGTGTAGGAGGTCACAGTGAGGATCAAGGCCCCATCGCTGTCCCCCCAGCACACCTCCAACACCTGCCCAAAGAGACATGCTCCTCTATTAAAAGCACCATCTTCCTCACTAGATGCCAATTCAGTCGGCAGAGGACAATGAGAATCTATGAAAATGATCTATGAAACCACAAGCTAGCCAGGGTGAATAACTGGGCACGAAACCAAAATTGCGCACGGACAGCTGTGACCTGGCATCATGTTTCTCCCAGAATCCTCTGTGATATCTCGCGTGCAAATGTTTCTTTATATCTGTCATGAGACTGAAAGAAACCCCCCTTGAGGGCTCCATTAGCAGCAAATAGAGGGTTCTGTTCTAGGTTAAATAGCTGGCATGCATGATATGTCAATGTTCGTTCTCCGTCATCGACGAGGGCTGCAGTACCCCTGGGACTGTGACCAAAGTCCTTAAGGCCTCAGTTGGTGTTTATATAGACAAATAGCCCCTGTGCCGCATGAGCATCTGCACTGATTAGTGGCCAACCGCCCAAATCACAGTTTGATCCCTCAATGATCAGATTAACCCTGTCTAATTGGAAAATACTGTTCCTCAAGGGACTGGGCCTTGCCTTATCACATAAATTATTTCTGCCCTGCACAATTTGGTGAGATAAATGTACTGGTATCAGTATTCTAGTGTGAGCCTGGGTGGTCTCTGTGGCAGCTCTAATGATGCTGCGCCTTTCCCAGAACAAGTGGAAATGCCTTGGTGATACACTGTGAAAAGAAAGGAAAAGGGCCATCTCCCAACGGGACCTGGCACTCTCACACTCTCCCTCTGACGTGAGGACATCGACAGTAAAGTCCTCTCCATACTTCGACCGAAATGTTCGGTGAGTTTTGTTTTCCGACGTGCAAATTTCCGAACTCGTTCGGTTCAATGCTTTTCAGAAGTCCCGAGGGATATAATTTTATGGTAGAAAAGGACCTTTTGACCGAAAACGGCGGTTTCGGTCGAAGTATGGAACGGCCTTAACACTTCAGAGGGCCATATTCCCTAGTTGACTGTGCTGTATTTAGGCTATTCACGTGACATTTACAAATCCATTGTACGTATTTAAAGAAACTTCTTATCCAGAGCCATTTACAACCCACGAATAGCTTTGATTTACTAATATACTATAATTAGTTCAAAGATGTTTTACAACATGAGACTGAGAGTTGGAGACTAGAGCTGCCTGGTACCTGAGTGCTGCTCAGTTGGCTGCCAAATGCAGATCACCAACAGATAATCTACATTGATGATTTACTGTAGCAAGGATGGGTCACATGCAGAGGACAAATTTCCCCATGGGAAACTCACTCACTCACTCACTCACTCAGTCACTCACTCACTCACTCACTCACTCACTCACTCACTCACTCACTCACTCACTCACTCACTCACTCACTCACTCATACAATTACTGTATGTGCAATGAAATGTTGGGGTGTCCCCCAGTGACATGCTCAACAGACTGTGCTTACAATATATATCATTAAACAAAAAAACTAAAAATAACAGGGTATAATACAATTAAAAAAAACATAAAAAGAGAATGCACATACTCTGATGGGAGAATGAATTAGCAGCCTGGATACAGTATAGGCAGAGTTACAGCAACTGTGACATAGTATATACAGTATACAATATATACAGTACATGTGCAGTGCAATATGTGCTGAGAACCTACAGTATATGTGAAGGATTGACCCATAATAAAGAGGAGGGGATCTGATTACAATCTGATGAGACTACAAAACTGAGGAGTTATGGAGAAAGTTGGACATGAGCTTACTTTCACATACTGTCAGTCACTACACTTTATCCTAAAATGTTCATTTACCCAAAAAAATAAATAAAGAAAAAAGAATGAATCCCACAAGTTCTCCAACTTCTCTCAACATATTATCCCCCCAAAATGAAGTGTTTTACGGAGGAATTCATTCAGACCTTGTCGATCTGATCTGGAGATAAGTATTATATAATAGTATTGTCTGCTGTGCTGTGCTGTAGGTTACTAGGTCTGCGAGGAAGAAGGTAGCACAATGGGATGTTTATCTTTGTGTATCACCAACATAATCTCCATGGGAAATAAAAGGTTACCATGCCAAGGTCAACAAGGGGTTTTGTTTTGAGAGTTAACTGCATTGAATATTGCACATGGAAAGATACAATGAATTAGGCACGGAAAGATACAATAAAGGCATAATCCATTTGCTTTTCATTGACAAAATGTCAGACACAATTAGCTGCAACTTGCAACCCTACACCAACCATTGACAGCCCATACATCCAAACAGAGCAGAAGCGTTTGTGACAAATCTCTCAACGGTCCTGCATACCACCTGTTTCTAAATTGTACATAATGCAGTAGTCAGCAGCAGTGCCGGTTCTAGGATTCAGGTGGCCCTATGCAAGATTATTTTAGGTGGCCCCCCACTGACGGACGCACACGTACGCGTGCATCCGTCAGTGGAGGGCCACCTAAAATAATCTGCAGCAACAGATCAAAATGTTCTTTTTGGAGGCATATTGACTTGCTCATGAATCAAGGCAGCCAGGCCTAGAATGAAGTTGGGTATTATGGGGAAGGAGGAAAGGGGAGGGCATATTAGAATAATAACACTAGTTTTTGGATAGGGGATATATGACATATTATATAACAATATGTTTAAAAATGTGATGTGGCCCCCGCTTTGGTTGTGGCCATAAGCGACCGCTTATATTGCTTATGCCAGGAACCAGCCCTGGTCAGCAGGACGTTCTAACCATTCTGTGTGGGTGATGGTAATTTTTTTCTAGTTTGGAAGCGATCGTTTTCTATAACACAACGTCCTGCTGACCAGGGCTGGTTCCTGGCATAAGCAATATAAGCGGTCGCTTATGGCCACAACCAAAGCGGGGGCCACATCACATTTTTAAACATGGGTGATGGTAATTTTTTTCTAGTTTGGAAGCGATCGTTTTCTATAACACAAGGTTACACCCCGCCATTCCGAAACACCGCCATTCCGAACATTGACTTCCATTGTTAGGAACCCTAACAACCCTAACCCTAACCCTAACCCTTACCCTAACCCTAACCCTAACCCTAACTAACCCTAACCCTAACCCTAATCCTTACCCTAACCCTAACCCTAACCCTAACCCTAACCCTGTTTCGGAATGGAGGTGTTTCGGAATGGCGGTCTGACACCCACAGAATTTATTGACAGAAGGTATCTCATAATAACATGTCTACGGTGGATTTTTATGAAACAAACACTTTGCAGATAGAAAGAGTAGACCTATAATTCAAGTTTTCTGTACAGCTGCAATGTTTTGGTGACTTACCATTGTTTAATACAATCAGATAGGACTTTTCTGTTTTGGATGTAGGTCCTATGGGCTGTCAATGGTTGGTGTTGAAACTGTAGATGCAACATATTAAAAACTAAATCTAGAGTTGCAAGGTGCGGCTGACTGTATGTAATAAAGCACAAAGTAATATAATGTAGGAAAATAATATTGATCTAGCATTACAGCTTTAAATGGATAAAATATCAAAATTCAATCCTTAGATACAATTCATCTGCCTTATTATTATGGTTATTTATATACATAGATGGATTATTATTATTATTGTTATTATTATTACCCCTATCATCATCATCATCATCATCATCATCATCATCACCATCATCATATTCATCTTCCACCAGGCCATGACAGGTCTCAGTGGTGTAAGTATAAACTAAGTAAGATTAGGCCTATTACAAAACACACACACACACACACACACACACACACACACACACACACTAAACACTTCAGCCCTATATATATTTTCGGCCATTCGAAAATAGCAGATCTGCTATTTTCAAAAGAGTTTTATACATTTTGAACTTGGGACATGAAATGGGACATTCTGCATAATGAGTACTTTTACTTTTGGACTTTAAGTATATTTTGATAGCAATACTTTTCTACTTACCCTGGCCTAGTAAATGTTTTATTCGGGACTTTTTCCCACCACCACTGTTCATCTTCCACCAGATCATAGGTCTGTGTCTGGGTTGGGATGGTTGGGCTGGGGTAGGGTCAGCAGCGGGAAGGGAGGGGATTCTTTTGGGGAAAGAGAGAGGCTTCAGGCTTGCTTTGACTACCGGAAGTTTACAGAGGAAGCAGGAAAGCTCGCTGAAATTTCACTGGTCGCTTTTAAAAACCGTAAGTTCTCATTTTCTGTTACACACCTTTAAAAGTAATTAGATAGAGAAAGTCGTCTCGTTTCCCCAGAAAGAGGTGAGGTGACTGTCGCTTTAGGTTACCAATTTAACCGTCTTTTGAGCTCTCCGAGAACATGCTAACACAGATTAGCCTAGCTATAGCGACAACGGTAGCTGTCAAAAAGTGTCAACAAAGCAGCGTCTCCTCTCTCTCTCCTGACTCCTATGTGTCGTTTGGAGGCTTGTCGCTCGCTCCTTGTAATTAACTTGACCATGGCATGTTTATAGATGCTACTGTGTGCAATGCTATGTCAAGACGGCTCACAAGCTAATGTGCTAACTATAGAAGCAGCTGCTTGGCTTGCACGTATCATCATCCTTTCCCCTGGGAAAGTAAATAAATAATAGCCGTGTATTTGTGTGATTGTCTAGGAAACGCAATGTTCGTATGCATTTTGACGTTAAATGTCTCTCTCATAGAAACTGGAGTATGATAAGAGCTCTATTAATGAGCTGTCATTGCGTATAACGTTCCTGATTGCGTCCTTGTCGGGTTCTCTAGGTTGACTGATCATAATTCCGACCTCTCAATAGTCCGACTAGGTCACCGGCGTCAGCAGGTTAGCATTTCACCAGGTTACCATTCACCAGCGAGTTAGGGTTAGGTGGTCGGGCCGGAATAAGGTGCAGTTATTACGGGATTATATGTCCTATAAAGAGTGATGGAGTTGATTTCAGTCACTATGACTGCAGGCAGGCGGCAGCAGGCTGAGGTGGGATATATAATCCCGTAATAACTGAACCTAATTAAAATAAAAAATGAATAGCCTGCATCAGTAAGCATTAAATACAAACCTATTTGACCATCGCCCAGAAGAACACGCTATAAGGTGCTGACGCATGCTATTCATTTTTATTTTTATTAGGTGCAGTTATTAGTTATTATATTACTAAAGATTGATGGAGTTGATTTCAGTCACTGACTGTGCAGGCAGCAGGCTGCACCCAAAATGCATGCAGCTGCCAAGAGCCTCAAAACCGCAGCCCAAAACCCAGTGCAGAAAGATCTTATTTGTCTTTATCTAGCCTATATCTCAAATTAACAGCAAACAAACTTGTATCAATTATGTCAATATCGTTGCTAATAGTATCAATTGTAATAGTTGTTGTGTTGTTCATAAGTAGGCTATGCAATATATAATTGATTGAATTCAAGTTGAAGTTGTAACAATTAGTTGTAATATTAATGATGTAATACTCTACATCTTTTTCAAATGTTGTATAAAATTAAAAACCATTGAATGGTTGTTATATTGTATGTACTAGTAATGAAGACGCCTTTAGATCAGAGGAATGCAAGTACGCCGCTCTCCCCAAAACACACTCGCCCCAGGTTCAAATATGGTGACCTCGGAACTGTCGCCACCAGGTATTCCTAAACATAACCTCAGTCAAACTATGCCTAAACGTACCTTTTTTCAAAATCTACATTTCTGTGCTTGTTACAGGTCGGAGTACACACAGAAATTCATGCTGTGTCTCATGTTTGCACGTGTGTTAATATGAGTTTGGGTGCATAAACCCTTACCCTGCATGGGAATGAAACGGAGACAGTGCATGTGAAAGAGATGAACAGAGCACTGTTTCAGCTGTGGTCTTAGAGCAAGTGCAGAAACTGCAGATACAGCTATTTCCCAGTAGAATTCTAAAGCTTAAAATACTAGGTATTTAATAGAACTAAAACCCCTGCCTGTTATCACACGGTGGTGGACTAGTGTTAGTCACTGTCAACAAGTCTAATATTACCACTAACACTTCTCTGTGTTGGGCTTCTTAAGTGTAATGTTTTTGAACAGAACACAGACTAAGCCCTAGCTCTCCAGGTCCTGTGTGTCTTTGTCAAATATTGTTGTAGCAAGCAAGCTTTCTTTAATTAGGCCTTTTTAGGGAAAACATCACCTTACCATGTGTGTTTGTTTAACTGATTGATTATATGTGAGGGAGCGAGAGGAATTGATTGACAAGTAGGCGGGTACAGTGTCCCCCGGATCAAGCTGTCATTTGAGCCATCATCCGGAACCAATGACATGTCCCCTGTGTGAGTGCCTCTCAAGTCCTATACCTCCACCCTCGTCCTCCGCCTCTCCCTGACTGACAGTACCCCTCCGCTGGGGGAAGGGGGACTTGAGGCTACACAAGGCCATTTCCTGCCCCCACCTACGCCCCCTCGCAGGGCTCTAATTGGAAAATTTGGGTGGCCCTGCTTGTTTGTTTTGGTGGAATGCAGTGGGGTTATATTTTCGTGGCTCTTTCTCAGCGGCGCTGCTCCGCGGTGGAGCCCGGGGTGAGCTGAGCGACGAGGGCGGTCAGGGCCCTGCCTTGTTTGTGAAGTGGCACTTCTCTCTCACCCCGGTCCATGTTTCCCACTCTCCCCCACCTGGTAGCCCCCACCAGCCACCCACCCTGCTGACAGGCTTGCTGGACCACTGGTTTTCACAATCCCGTTTCCATGACCCAGTCGGACCACAGACATGGATGGACCACACTTGATCTGGAGACAGACAGACAGACAGACAGACAGACAGACAGACAGACAGACAGACAGACTCAGGCTATAGAGTTTGAAAGGGTACCAGACACAGACAGTGGCTCATAAAAAAGGCTCCAATATTAACAGTACATATTAACTTTGAATATTTACTGTACTTATTAAACTATTAAAACCTGGGCCGATTCTACAAATGACTTCTAAATCAAGTAGTTCTCACACTTTCAGGATTTTTCAAAAATGCAGCACGGCACGAGGTGAGGCGCTGTGATCTTGTATATATTTGAACACCCAAAACTAAAATAAAAGATTACACTGATGCTTTCCTGGTTTGAATCGGTTAACATTGTTTTTCAGTTAGGTATGACATTGCAAATTAGTGAAGCTGTTTATTTGTCTTATAGGCAACATTGTTTTTGTAATTTATGCTAGTTTGTGAGCTCCTGTCGGTGTATGGTTCTCACGCTGTTGACATGTTTTCCTATGCAAAGCAGCAGAGGTAGGTGGTGGCGACCCAGCACGGGTTATGAAGGCTTAATCCCCTGGCTCTATTTGCCATGTCATTCAGCAGAGCTGCCTGTCTCCAGTCGCTAAGCCCACTGAAAACATCTGCCTGCATTCATGGGCCTAAACGGCATAGATCTGTTTATTGTTCCAGGATTCTAAAATGAGAAATCATTGCATGCACGCCCAAATGTGAAATGCAATTCGAGACCAACAAACAGACAAACAGCCCGAGCCCAAGGATAACAAACCCCGAGTACAGACGGTAACAGGGAGAGAGCCAGAGGCAGACATCTCTCTCTCTCTCTCTCTCTCTCTCTCTCTCTCTCTCTCTCTCTGCCTCTCTCTCTCTCCCTCCCTCCACACCCCCTCTCTTTTTCTCCCACTCTCTGGACAGACACCCCAGCAGCCCCATGTTGAGACTGGATGCTCACAGAGGAAATGCTGAGTCATGATGTTGGAAGAGCTCAGTGACTGTCCAGCGGTTGCAGCGTTCGCTCTGAAACATCAAAAATCGTTCGTCCTTTGACTGAAATCGCTATTTCGTCAACCGTCAGCCACGCTATCTGTTTGCATGTTAAAACCTACACAATATTTCCTCAGTCCGTGACCGTGTAATCCTCAGTGTGCATTTAACGAGAGCGCACAAAAGGTCGTTTTTAGGTCTATTTGATTACATTTTGTACACACTCTGTGTTAAAAATTGACATATTAGCGCTTGGAAGTTTACTGAGTTTATGGTCCGGATTAGCCTAAAGCCCCTGATACACGTAGCAATTATTTCATCAATATCAACCAGCAACGACCAGAGGTGTCAATTGGGTATGGCCATTGGCAGCGTCAATTGGATTAATCTTTTTGTGCCACGCGTGCAAGACTTCAGTCATGTTGCCATACCTTATCAACAGGCTTGATAATGATTTTTTTCCCCCCCTTTAGCCAAGGTATGGCAACTGCCATATACCCAATTGACGCCTCTGGTCGTTGCTGCTTGATATTGATGAAATAATTGCTACGTGTATCAGGGGCTTCAAGTTATTCACAAAACGGTGGGACCGTTTTTGCCATTTCTTTCGGCAGTGAAGACCAGCTCTCTAAAGGCGAACGGGTGTGAGGGAGCACTGAGGAGTGGATTGTTTGAAGCTGTGCCCCGCACGGCCGCGTGTGATCAGGCCAGGTGATGTTTGGCCGGCTCTGTGCATTCAGGCTGGAGAGAGGGGGAGATCTTTTGAAGGAATCTGGTGTTTGTGTAACGTTTGGGGGGGCCACTGAGTGCGATGATGGTGTTAGCATGGGGGTACGTTAGCTGCACTGATGGAGACATGTAGGTGGGGGCGCAGGGGGGTGATGAGTTGTCTGAAAGAGTCCCTTTGTGCCCGCTCGGGCCATCTCTCTCTCTCTCTCACACACGCACACACACACACACACGCACACACACACACACCGATCTGCCAATCACTGCCACATGTTAGTCAGAGACGGAGGGGGGCCTTTGAGCTCGGGCGTCCTTATGATCTAAGGCATGAACGCCTCATTCATGGGATGGACACACTGTGCCAAGTGTTGTTGTAGCAGGTCATGTGGACAACGTTCACCTTTGGTCTGCTCTAGTCACATGTCATTGGTAGATTCATGTTTGGTCCAGCTCAGTGTCTCTCATCGGTGGAGTTGAACACTCCCGTCCCTCCCTCTTCCTTTCTGTCATTCATTGACCTCCTCCTCCGGCAAGGCTTTGGGAGGAGAGAGGAGGACGCCACATTGTTGTTGCCGGGATGGAAACCTTGTATGTCCAGAGCCGTTCGTTTTGTATTTATCATTTAAAAAAATGATTTAAAATAGTGAAAATAGCTGATCTACAAGCACACAACGCCTTGCACCGCGAGGCGTTGTGTGCTCGTAGATCTGCTATTTTCACTAGTTTTGTGCGACAGTCTTGTATGATGAAGCAGGGCTTTACTTTATGAAAAAACATACAAATTTGAAACTTGGAGATACAAGGTTTCTGCCGGGCAGTGCAGACTGCAGACATGCAGGATAGAAGTGAAGTTTAGTTGCAGATGAGCGGGCAGATAAATGTCTTGAGCTGCGTGAAGTCCACCTCCTGCTGTATGTGCTGCCTACCACCTCCCCGCCATACCACGTCCCCTGCATTAACCTCAACAGCAGGGGAAAATCAACCACACGGCCTATAACCTGGAACTCATGTCGTTATCAACAAGAGTTGAGCTGACTTGTTTTTTTTTAATTTTATTTTGATTGAGGTATTTATTAGAAGTTTTGCGTAGGAAAAGGTACAGTTTGATGACAGTACAGGTCACTGATACAAGGTCAAGTTGTCTGTGTAACAACATTTTACAAATCAGGTCGTGATTGTATAGACGTTTCACAATGTCTCACCTTAATTGGCTGTTTTGAAATTATGTTATTATTATGTATATATAAAAATAAAAAAAATAGTTCATGCCTTAATCCATTGCCACCGGCGACTAGACTAAAACCCACGGGACAATTTTTGGTGTATGTTTTGGTATTTGAAAGGGGTTTACATTAGCCTTCCGTGGCATTGTTTAGGTGTTAGATGAATGGAGGCATTCTGTGCAGCCGTGCACCCGCACGCCGCATAAAGCTTGTTAGCCACGCTCGCTAAGAAGTGCCCAGATTTTAAGAGGTCCACGGCTACCGCTGCACAGAGTAGAGGCGGTCCCACTGTTTATTAGTCAGCCTCCAAGGAAAACAAACTTGTCAATTATGAGAGGAAGACCAGAGAGGGAGAGAGAGAGAGAACGATCCAGGGAGAGAGAAATAGAGCGAGAAACGACGTAGAAAGAGAGACCATAGAGAAAGGTGAGAATTTGTTAGAAATACTGTACAACGAAGCCAACCATTCTATATGTAATTTTTGAAAATATATCTTATTGTTGCTTATAAGATTGTTTCTGTAATTATATTAAAATGGTAAATAAAAAATGCATTAAATTGTATTTTTAAATGCCTTAGCAATAGTTTATTTGTGACGGTCAAGCCAATAATGTTGGAAATTCTTAACTGAATTGACCATAAAAAGTGTGACTGTGTGACCAGAACCTAAACACATCCTAACGACATCATGGTTGGAAGGAATCCATGCAAGAACAAAAGTGACAAAACGACTACTATTTGATCGAGAATTAAATGACCACCGTAACTGCATTTATATATACAAGGTGTTTTATAACACGTACCATTCATCCGTCAGCACAGCTGTTGGTTTATATTGCTGGTTTCATCGTTACTTTGATGTAACCTACAAAATCCTTAGGTCACTATAGTATAAAACATGAGTCATATCATATGGTGGAAACAAGTTGCCTGTGAACGTAAGGGGATCCTCTGATGCCACCTAGAGGGTGAACACACGCTGTGTCTTATATGACTACAAAATGTCTCCCTCTAGTCTCTTCCAGCTGGAACATCAGAAATATGTTTATGATAAAAAATGTGGAGAAGTACTGCCTCGTTCAGGCCAAGGGCTGCGTTAGGCTGTAAGGTAATTAATTGTTACCTCTCTATTGCAGGGTATTCCTGATGTTGTGTGATGTGAGGCTTACGCTTTTGCCGGCTGTGTGTGTGTGTGTGTGTGTGTGTGTGTGTGTACGTACGTGTGTACGTGTGTGTTACAGAGAGGGGTCTGGGCAGTGTTCCCGTGTCCATGCACAGCCCCCAGAGTAAAGTAAACACAGCGGCTCTTTTCTCATCCCAGCCGTCAGCAGGCTCTCCCCAGGCCCGCGCCAGAGACCACACACCCAGACCACACGCACACACATATACACACACATATACACACACACACACACACACACACACACACACACACACACACACACACACACACACACACTGCCCAGACCTCTCCGCAGATCCTTCCACACACTCGCATAGACCACACAGCGCCAGTTCGGGCCCCTCGCACGCAAACCTCGCTGAGCTGTCATTCTGCCCAGCCTCCGTGTGTGTGCGCGCGCATGTATAGGCAGGGCTATTTGTGTGTTTGTGCACGTGTATTTCCAGATTTTTGTGTGTGTGTGTGTGTGTGTGTGTGTGTGTGTGTGTGTGTGTGTGTGTGTGTGTGTGTGTGTGTGTGTGTGTGTGTGTGTGTGTGTGTGTGTGTGTGTGTGTGTGTGTGTGTGTGTGTGTTGGGGGGGTGGGGCAACTAGAAACACTCTTGGAAACATACCGGTTGCAGTTAGAATGCTCTCTCTTTACAGCAGAATAAGAGCCCAGCCCTCTAACTCGCTCCCACTCCAAACATATGGGATTGATGAAGGACAGAGCGAGCACTCGTTTCAGGCCTGTTAACCTCTTATCTTCTCCATGTCACAACCCCCGCCCCTCCGTTTCCTCCTAACAAGCACTGTGCGGCGTGGGGGGGCCGCACAAGTTAGCCCCCCCCCCTCCCCACCCTCCCCGGGAGTTATCACTCTATCTTACGGGGACGTTATGGGGTAGGTTACTTACTACGTGGAGAGCCAGCGTCAGAGCAGCCGTCCATCCAGGGGTGTCACAAGGTGAGGGGGGGGGGGAATTGGAACTGAGTTACTAGGGCCCAAGGTGGAGGGGCCTTAATTATTTTATACTTTAGCTATTGCACCGAGTGCTGCGCTGCGAGCTTGTAGATCTGCTATTTTGTGAAAATGTGTGCAAAATCTGCAAATCTTTGAATATATTATGTATTTTTAAAGCTTCTGGGGGGTCCCTGGAACAAAATATTTTGAGATGAGGTGGCCAAATACATAATATATCATTTTGGGGGTCCTTCACATGAAAGATTTTGACTTTTGAGCATCACTGGACTTGCACAAATTGTCACGATTTTTCAAAAATAGCAGATCTACAAGCTCGCTGTGAGCTTGTATATCTGCTATTTTTCAATAGTTAAAGCACCAAATAATGCGCAATAATGCGTTCCCAGTCTAAATGGGTTAAACCCCCTCCCTCTATGAAGAACATTCATGGGGGGCCCGCAGTGAATCCTTGTACCCAGGGCCCAGAATTTGGTGCGACACCCCTGCCTCCATCCACCCTCCCAGGACGGTTCCGCCTGTGTGGAACACCTGGTGTATCCCACCGCCGAGCTGCTCTGAGATGCACCGTAACCACATATGAATGTATTAAATATCCAGCACAATCAAGAGTGCCGCTATTTAGAGAAATAGACCTGAACTTAAGGTAATGATAGTCATTTTAGTTTTGAACTATTTGACGTTCTGGGGAGTGCGGGCGGTGAGGGCTTTGCTTTCCTGTTTATACTGCCTCATTCTTTTGGTCTCAAAAAACACTTGAGCCCTATAGCGTTCCTATTCTGGGGTGAACATTGCAGTGAAAGTAGTAGATCTGCAAGCTCACAACGTGTCGTGTAACTTGCAACATTATTAATAAATTATTGTGTGAAAATAGGAGGGGCCTAGTATAGAGTTATGTTGGACTACGGTCAACTAAGTAACTAGGGATTAAGTGGTTAAGTCTACACTAGGAATGGGACGATAATCGTTATTATCATTTATCTTCATTTCATGGATGTTGGGGATATTGTGATTATCTCGATAATATCGTAAATCGCAATTTCTTTGGTCCCGATAATCGTGACGTGACATTTCCATATGGTCCCATGATCCCTAGGAGCAGCGAGGCATGTGCGGGCGTCCCCATCAGTCCCCATGCTGAACTTGCTTCAGGTCCAATCTGTGTGAACGCCCGCATTGTTTGTGGAGGACGTGTTTTGGCCTCGTGGCAAAGAGAGCTGCTTTGGAGGCCGTAGTTTGATCAGCCCCAGCAAGACCTGGCAGTCATTTATTAGCAAACATCTGTGCTGGTGAAATACATCCTTTTAGGATTTCTTTTCTATTTTTCCCTTTTTTCATTTGGATTTGGCCGTAGCTCAGCTAAATTGTTCTGTCTCTTTCCCCTACTCAGCCCTAACACTTGAACTGATTTGCATGGGCCGCTCTCTCTGTGCTGGTACCTTAAACCAGTGGTTCTCAACCTGTGGGTCGGGACCCCCAGGGGGGGCCCCAAATTATTTTGAGGGGTCCCCAGGTGATTAACTTAATGTGCAACATTGTTTTCTCACTCAACAGTAAACAAACCAACATAAAGTTTAGTGTATAGAGGGTATTATGCACATTTCTAAAGTGACAATTTAAGGACTTATTAATACCTCTAAAATTACAAATGTAATATTGGCAAAATTGTCAATTATTAGAAATTGTGAAATTAGCAGATCTACATGCTCACAACTCCTCGCATTTCGAGGCGTTTTTGCGTGGCGTTGTGAGCATGTAGATTGGCAATTTTCACAATTGAAGTGTGTTCACAAAATGTAATGCCTCAACTCTTAGTGCTCGTCAGGGTGGGGTGGGGTGGGGTGGGGGGGGGGTCCGGGTCCCCAGTTAAAATATGATTATTTTGTGGGTCGTGGCCTGAAAAGGTTGAGAACCACTACCTTAAACGCACCATGGTCACTCTGTGTTGTAGTGTGGAGGCTTATGTGGAAATGATTGAGGGAGGCCAGGTTTATTTATCCTTCGCCGTGAGGTTTACATTCCTCCTCTTCTCTCTGCTCTCCCTGTCTCCCTGCTCCTTCATACTTGGCTCCCTGCTCTATTTTTCCTATTATCTGAGAGATAACCACCGCAGCGTATTGTTGGAAGACCTTCAGGGTGGGGAAATTAACACTAGCCACCAGCCAAATGCCGCTATTTCTATTTTTCATGCATGGGGCTGGTAGGTTCATTTGTACTGCAATCAACTCTGGCAGCTAATTGAGCATCATGAAAGCAGATGGGGAAATCTTGGGCTTGAAAAACCGCTGTGGCCAAAAAGCAAATAGACCCGAAGACCCTTGTGAGGGCAGTGGGAAAACTACACTCAAAAGTACACTGCTAAAGGTGATAACCAGCTAAACTGTCAATTGATTATAAAAATAATAGATTTGATCAAATAATCGCAGGACACTACTTTACAATGAAGTATAAAAAAAAAGAAAGAAAAAAGGTTAATCAGACTTGATCGAGTTGGTTATATAAAAATAATTGTCAGTTTGTTGACCACGCTTCTCAATTATTGAATTAGTTGTTAGATGAATCATTAAGAAGATAATCGATTGCAGGCAGCCTTACAACGAATATGTTCTGCCTCCTTTCACAATGATGCTATGCCTGTCCTTTACAGAGTTATGACTTACTAATAATATTTATTCTGATACTTCCTCATATTCCATGCATATACTGTACTGTACCGTAGGTCTTAATTCCTGATGTGCTAGCTTTGTGTTCATTAATGACATAATGTTTATTTCTGTCTCTTCCCAGCTAAAGGAGCTGGGCATTCCTGTTTTCCTACCTGGCCTTAGGACACCATGTCTCGTGCCCGCCCACCCCCCCTGGTCACGGGCATCTCGCCCAACGAGGGCACGGCCTGGACCAAAGTCACCATCCGTGGAGAAAACCTGGGCAGCGGCCCCGCAGACCTCATCGGTAATATAAACTTATAATCAATCAACTGACCACACACACACACACACACACACACACACACACACACACACACACACACACACACACACACACACTTGTTTAATGCAAACTGGCATATTCGCACATTTACTGTATATTGATTTTAAAGAAGGCCTATTTATACTGTCTATATCTATGTATTTGTCCTTTTCCTTTCTTTTTGTAGCTCAGTGGGTGTGACAGTTCTGAGGCTTTGCTACGGGTCCTAATTATGTTCTTAGTTTCAGTATGTTACGGCCTAAAAACGGCTCACTCAATTTGGATATAGATAATGGAAGCAAGCATCGTGCAATTTATTTGCATTTGTATTTTAACTAAGCAATGGATGCTTAAAATACTGCTGCTGAGGGGAGAGACTGAATTATGTATTTGTTCTGTTCAAGTATCAGGGATGTTATGTAACATCAGTCAAATTCACAGCAACAAGCCATAGAGTCCACATGGTTAAAATTAGACTGGTTTACAGTTTGTTTGTGTTTAGCTGATACATAATGGGACAGGAGCCCTTCTTTATTTTGTGTCTGCTTGTGATAAGAATTACAAATGAGAACAGGGTTTTTCACGGGTCTAATGGTGCTTTTGTAACCCTGTGGACTGTAAACCCAGTAGAAACTAGAAGGCTATAATATTTTTCATATTTGAATCAGAAGAATGTT
>NC_137810.1:32433197-32563197 GCF_963921795.1 Nannobrachium achirus
CCCTGGTCCGAAAAAATAAATACGAAACGGGCGGCAGTGTTTAATGTGATTGACATAACGTGACGTAGATTTTTTTAATTTGCGTGCTCCGAAATTCGTTCCGATATTTGGCAGAAAAAACGTGTGCAAAGCAGTGTGCAGAGACCTTAAATCGGGGCGTAAACTCTCTACTGTACATTGTACATGTAAGATCTATAGCGGGCAATTGTGGCTACCAACACGAACCCCCTCTATTCCGCTTCCCCCGCTGCCTTTGTTCGTGCATGTCTCGGGGAGTGTGTGTGTTTACATAATGATGGTGCGTGCGTGTAGACATCTGGGATGTGTTGCAGGACGTGAGTGATGTGGGCTGTGCCGTGGCCCTGCTCTGTCCCACAGGTATCCTGGACCAGTCGGCTGTGTGGGTGGACGAGATGAACTACCTCGACATGAGGACGGACCGCAACAAAGGCATCTCCCCCCTCTCCCTGCGACCCAGCAACCCACTGGGCATCGAGATTGACAAGTACGCAGCGGGAACGTGTATTTACATGCAACGCGCACACGCACACAGACACACACACACACACACACACACACACACACACACACACACACACACACACACACACACACACACACACACACACACACACACAAACACACACACACAAAATCACTCAACGCAATCGCACAGCCGTAAACACACGCGCTCTAGTCATTGAGTCATGGTTTACATCCCTAAACAGAAACAAACTCTCCCCATGTGGAGGCGTTTGAAATATTATGCCAACACAGCGATGGCTGAGCAGCCCCAAACCGCTGCACATAGGGAGTGGAAACAGCACAATTGTGTACAGTATAAATCAGAGCGAAAAAGATGAGAGAGAGAAAGAAAGGGAATTGGAAAGAAATAATGCAGCGACCACTACCACATATATGCGTTCTCCCATATAGCGATGGAATATGGTGCTTGCCTCCCATGTGCCTGGCAGCGAAGAGCCCAGGCCTTAACGTATAGTTTGTGTAGTTAAGTTCTGGCATGTCTGGGTCTCATGTTTGTTTGGCTTAGAGGGGCCAGGGGGCAAGTGACCGCTCGTGGCCAGGGACTAGTCCCCCCTAAACAGCCTGCTGCCCTCTGTACCCTTCATCCGTCATTCAGGGTCAGGCTACAACCCCAAACAATCAACAATTTTATAAACAACGATTTATGAATACACTGTCTCCTTCTGCATCTAAATGCGGTGCTACTGGAGAGAAAGAAGACATGTTATAGTGAAATAAATACAATAGCATCTGGAATACGTTTTATTAATTATTGGCTTTTCTTTTATTAATTTTTTGAAAACAAACAACAAATGGTGCAGCCATTGAAATGCTCCAAAAATGATAACGAGCCCGACCCGGTCCCTCACCCTCCCTCATGTTTTAAGTAGTTTAAGAGGCGCCCCCCAATGCAGTGAGATTCTAATGAAGCCTTGCATATTAGCCGACGTGCAGTGATATCACCGGCTGGTTATTCAGCTCAGAGGCCCCTGAGAAGAGGAAGCTTTTTTCTGGTCAGAGAAACACTTCCTTGTGGTGATGTCACTGGCCGCCAGTTCCCCCGGTCATCTCCCGTTGCGCAGGAGACCTGTCGGGGGGGGGGGGGGGGGGGGGGGCTGTGACGCTTGAATGATAATGTTGGCTATTCAAGAGCACTGGCCTACTGAATTCGCCACGCACGAATAGTAAAAAAGCCGCGCTTGTGTCCGCGCTCCTCTGAGCTTCCTGTCTGCACAGTAGACGGAGGGGGGAGGGGGTTGTGTGAGAGCGGCCTTTGATGGCATGCCAGGTACGGAGACGAGTGAGTTACATTAGGGAGTGCGAGAGCACGCCCTGACCTTTTCCTTGTTTACTCTCCCCCTCTCGTCTACTGTACTCACCGGTCTCCTCGTTCCAGCATGAAATCACAGGTTAGAAGAGGTCGGTGATTTGCGGATGATTAATTGGCGTTACCTTTCGTTAATGAAGAAAGCTTCGCTTTCACCCTTGGTTTTCTGTCTTATATATTCTGATATAAAGTCTCATCTATCCCATGGGCAGCCGATCTTTCTTTGATTGAAATCAGGGTCTTTGTGTGTGTGTGTGTGGTGTGTGTGTGTGTGCGCGCGGGTGTGCCATGTGTATCCATGTGTATAAAACGATGGTGCTATGTGATTCTGTGAGTGTGTAAGTGCAGAGTGGGTGGTGGGGGGGTTTGGTTTGTGTAGGCCACGGGTCATTAGTAGAGATCAAACTTCTCTAATGAGTGCTGGGTCCTCCAAGGGCACCCAGGCGTCACACACTGCTCTTCCCACGCCAGGGCCTCCTCGCGGGGGCACCACTAGGCCACACACTGACCCCTGCTGGAAGTCCTCATCACCAGCATTCACATTCAACTTGTAATGCTTCATCTCTTTTCAGTTCTGTGATTACATACAGTATTCATCCAACCTCCCCACATTCATTAAACATCTTGCTCATTCGCTCATTGGGCTTAATTGCAGATTATGCTTAATTTATGATTGATTGTGCGCCGGTACGTAATGATGTATAAACCAGGCTTTATATTTCTTTGAGCTTCTTAAACGTTTGTAAATGGCACATTTTGTGTCACTCTGTAAAAGTTTGAAAAATGATTGATCATGCTTGATAAACCCTGTTTATGTATATGATATATACTAGATATAATAATTATAATTATTATTTATTTTATTTAAGTATTTGAATACGGGGACAAATACTCACAAACACTTGGCTTTCTCTGTCATCTTCCAGGGCCAAAATCCCCCAGAAGGACATTGAGCTGACATTCCCAGGAATGAGTGGAGACTTCACCAGTGAGAACTTCTCTGCCACCTGGTATCTCATAGAGAACCACTCAGCCACCAGGTACCCCCTTCATCTTCACAATCCCTTACAGCTGTATATCTTTCAGATTTTGACATGGCTCTACAAAATGTTAACCCAAGCATGTAATGGTTAAAGGACCATTTAATGCTTTATGTCAAAAAAATATGCTTATATTATTGAATTCGGGTTATTCTTATTTTTTTCCTTTAAACAAAATGAGATTCGCGTTATGCCAATTGACACCTACCCACACACATTTCTGTGTTGTCACTACTGTTGTATCCTACTGACTCACCTGCCGGCGAGGATATCCCACCAGGAGGATGTTGAGCCTTCCTCCTACTCCTCCCGCCCAACACTCCCTGCTGACAGGTGCCGCCCACAGCCCTTAGGAGTATGTGCAATGACAATGATCACCCTCCCCATCCGGCAATCCCTCCCCAGAACTCAGGCCAATTGTGTTCGTGTAGATGCCTGACAAAGCTGGTTGCACCATGGTGGATTTGAACCCACAACCTTCATGGTGATGGGCAGGGACTTTACCACTGCACCACTCGAGCGCCTGAAACGTATTTGCCAAGTGAGCAAAACCACAACTAATGACAAATTGCATGGATAATTTACAAATCATGGCATTTAACAGACACTCATTATTGAGAGCGACAATAATGGCATGAACCCCAGTCAACGAACGATAAATAGTTAAGTAGAGTGAAAGAAAAACGATTTAGTGCTTCAAAGAATCTTCGATGCCTGGTCAATATCAAACCTAGCATCTGCCTAAAATAACATCTACAAGCTGTATCTTGGGACAAAGAGGACTATAGGGATATACTGTAATTCTTTTTCCCCGTTTTGCTTATGACTTTTGACATTGTATTATTGTGGTCTCGCTGACATTGTATTATTGTAGTATTGTATTATAGTATGTTATCTTCATTATTTATATACCGCGTTCCATCGCAGACAGTACAAAGGCAGGGCCCTTGAGGTGCGGAAAATCTGGGAGTGGTGTTAGCTGGAATATTGGTTGAGCTTCACATGACAGTTAGCACGCTGCAGAATATAGTCACGAGCAAGCCCACACTGTTTTGTGGGAACGATATTTCTAGTTCAGTGGGTCTCTGATTGAGCTGAAAATAGATGTAATCTTTATCTCCACTGCACAGGTGATTAGCCATGCATGTTTTACCAGAACCCTGTTAATCAGCATTACCTGTTTCCACCTCTCACGGCAAGGACGTAGGGTTGGATTTTGAGAGGCAATTTTTCTTTTTTTGGTGCCTCGGTGGGTCACCAAGTAAGTGCACATACCATAAAGGAAGCTTCGGTCCTTCCTTTGTCTTGCATGCAGCTGACCCCGGTTTGAATCTGCCCAAGGCATATACTGCACGTGTTCAAGGTATATATGCACTGCTCTGTGAGACACCGCGCCCACCTCTTTTTAATACATATTTTTTGCAGGTTTTCACTGTTTCAAACTTTGTATTACTATTATTAACACATTGGGTGCCCCTGGATTGAGCCCCATTTATCCCCTCTCGCTGCCCAGGCCCACCACCATTGTATTGAATCCGGCCCTGCTGCGTCAATGCATGCGTCATGACGTCACTTGGTCACATGAGCGCAGACAGGATGTTGTTGTGTAACTTTCTGTATGGACCAGTGTTGATCATAACTGTTCATTGCCGATCAAAATTTGGACATTTTGCCGCACCCCGCCACAGTTTTAGCCATAAAACAAACATCAGAGATAAAGGGCGTTAAAGATGGGGAAATGCATTGGAGTATATGGAGAAAAACGGCCGCGCGATGCTCTCAGCGTCGACTCGAAGCGACCAGCGGCTAATGGGCTGCATCCAGGCGTAGCCCCGACCTAACGGTGAGATTTAAAGTTAATACTGTAAATACAGTAAACACGTCAAAACGTCGTGGGCCTCCAGCGACATCAAATAGTTTGACGCGTGGGCACTCGCTGTGTTAAATACAATGTTTTTGTATTTTTTTCTTTGGTTATTGTAATTGATTATCAGGTTGGTCCGGACCCAAGGGGAATCATGGAATCATTTACTGCCCTCCCCTCAGGCGCAGGACAAGATGGAGTGTGGATTCTTTCTGGATGTTGTAGTCAGAAAGGGTACGTCCATCTTCTAGTTGCTTACCAGCGAAGATCAGTCTCTGCTGGTCAGGGGGAATTCCTTCCTTGTCTTGGATCTTGGCTTTGACGTTCTCAATGTTATCACTTGCCTCAACCTCCAAGGTGATGGTCTTGCCAGTGAGTGTCTTGACAAAGATCTGCATTCCTCCCCTCAGACGCAGCACAAGATGGAGGGTGGATTCTTTCTGGATGTTGTAGTCAGAAAGGGTACGTCCATCTTCTAATTGCTTACCAGCGAAGATCAATCTCTGCTGGTCAGGGGGAATTCCTTCCTTGTCTTGGATCTTGGCTTTGACATTCTCAATATTGTCACTTGGCTCAACTTCTAGGGTGATGGTCTTACCAGTGAGTGTCTTGACAAAGATCTGCATTCCTCCCCTCAGACGCAGCACAAGATGGAGCGTGGATTCTTTCTGGATGTTGTAGTCAGAAAGGGTACGTCCATCTTCTAGTTGCTTACCAGCGAAGATCAATCTCTGCTGGTCAGGGGGAATTCCTTCCTTGTCTTGGATCTTGGCTTTGACATTCTCAATATTGTCACTTGGCTCAACTTCTAGGGTGATGGTCTTACCAGTGAGAGTCTTGACAAAGATCTGCATTCCCCCCCTCAGACGCAGCACAAGATGGAGTGTGGATTCTTTCTGGATGTTGTAGTCAGAAAGGGTGCGTCCATCTTCTAGTTGCTTACCAGCAAAGATCAGTCTCTGTTGGTCAGGGGGAATTCCTTCCTTGTCTTGGATCTTGGCTTTGACGTTCTCAATGTTATCACTTGCCTCAACCTCCAAGGTGATGGTCTTGCCAGTGAGTGTCTTGACAAAGATCTGCATTCCTCCCCTCAGACGGAGCACAAGATGGAGGGTGGATTCTTTCTGGATGTTGTAGTCAGAAAGGGTACGTCCATCTTCCAGTTGCTTACCAGCGAAGATCAATCTCTGCTGGTCAGGGGGAATTCCTTCCTTGTCTTGGATCTTGGCTTTGACATTCTCAATATTGTCACTTGGCTCAACTTCTAGGGTGATGGTCTTACCAGTGAGAGTCTTGACAAAGATCTGCATTCCTCCCCTCAGACGCAGCACAAGATGGAGTGTGGATTCTTTCTGGATGTTATAGTCAGAAAGGGTGCGTCCATCTTCTAGTTGCTTACCAGCAAAGATCAGTCTCTGTTGGTCAGGGGGAATTCCTTCCTTGTCTTGGATCTTGGCTTTGACATTCTCAATGTTATCACTTGCCTCAACCTCCAAGGTGATGGTCTTGCCAGTGAGTGTCTTCACAAAAATCTGCATGTTTGCGGAATATTAACTGCTATCTGTAAACTTTTATCTTAGTTTCTTAGTATTCCGTTCTCTACAACCAACACTCTGCAAACTGCACTGGATGCTTGAACATACCTTCTCTTATATTGACAGTGATGTCACAGTTATGTCACAGTTCACTATGTCACTAAGCGCCAACATCTGGCTTTGTCCGTATGTACGCTCAGGGTCACAGTGAGTGGTCAAGCTTCGCGGGACACTTAATACACTGCTCACTTCACACTGGGTGTGATCACTACACAGCTGCGTGAGTCGCATTTATATAAAACTAGAGGTTTGCGCCCGCTTCGCCCATTTCAAAGTGAAGTGAAACCTGACCAATCATGGAAATTGCCCCACTTATGTCTGGTCATTGTGTCATGTGAAGCTCATCAATCCACCAATCCTC
This sequence comes from Nannobrachium achirus, assembly GCF_963921795.1. Classification (NCBI taxonomy): domain Eukaryota; kingdom Metazoa; phylum Chordata; class Actinopteri; order Myctophiformes; family Myctophidae; genus Nannobrachium; species Nannobrachium achirus. The sequence goes on from NC_137810.1 coordinate 32,439,910, forward strand.
AAGCTTATGGGACATATGCCCTGGCCCCTGGTGCCCTGGTGATATTTTGACAACATCACCCTTTACGTTCATATAAGTCGCACTTATTGATGGTGATGATGACGTCGTCACTCGATTTCTCCCATTGGATGATGTCACTATGTGTTTTCCCTAGGGTTTCCTATTGGATGACGTCAGCGCAGACACACACACACACACACACACACACACACACACACACACACACACACACACACACACACACACACACACACACACACACACACAGATTTCCCTAATTGTGAGCTCTTTGAAAGATAAGACCAGTATGTTATACCAAATCTTTATAGGTCAAGTTTATTCTCCTCAAAAAAATTACTTAGTCAACGAGGAGCAGCCAAAGGGTAGATCTTTGTGCCCATACAAGGTGTTCCATGCAAGCCCACACTGTTTCGTCGGAACAGTATTTCTAGTATTATTATTGATGCTTTATGTAAAGCACATTGAATTACCTTGTTGTTGAAATGTGCTATACAAATAAAACGGCCTTGTCTAATTTGTTGTCACACTGTTAAGAAGAATGACACTTGTCATTGTCACGGTCACAGCTGTATAAGTGCATGTGACAACAAAACCCTTTAACCTTGAAGCAGTGGCACCAGCTCTTTGCCTCCCTGAGACGGGAGCCATCCGAGATGCTGGGGTGATGCGTGACCCCTGCAGGGCCCAGGCCCTGCTCTCTGTCATGTATGGACAGTGGACAGAGTTATTTTGGACCCTCCTGGCTTCCTCTCCCTCCTGTTTAGCCTCCTGTTCACCCAGACCCCAGCATCCAGCCTGGCCTGTTTGGACCTGGCTGGGTGACTGTTTCTTCCTGCGGAGGAAGCCTCACGCAGGACACGCTGACACTCAGACAAGATTGTGCACACGCTGTCCCTGACAGTGCGTGTGTGATTGTGTTTGTGTGCGAGTGTGTGTGGGCGAGCATCTCCGTCTGTGACTCATTCTCAGTACATGCTCAGTTAAACATGACCAAGTTACCACTGTAAACTGTAATGTGGACCACATAAAACTGTACGGTCTGTACTCTGTACCGTTGCCGCTTAAGGGTTTTTCCTATAGCTCAGAATGGGCATTTAGGGGGTGACTACACATGACAGTAAGCACAACAGTAAAGGCTATAAATGAATCTGTGTTCACTTTATTGACATATCTGTCTTTTCCTGTTATTTTTGACCATTTGATAAACAAAAAAATATTTTATGCTCAAGGTGATTGGCTATAGTCCTACCTAGTGATTGATTTGTTGATAAGGCAAATAACAGTTTGTCTTGGGAATCAACAAGTATACATACAAGCCATACATATTCTCAGTTCTTAATTTTGGTGCTGGTGATTTTACTTTGTAGGTACTCTAGCTAAAACGTCATTGGGAGCACCAGAAATTCCTCTGTGCATGAAAAACCCTGCTCTTACATCACTGCTCCCCTGTTTTTTTTAGTTTTGAACAGTTGCGGATGGGGGCCAGTAACCTAAAGAAGCAGGCCACTAAGAAGAATGAGGGCAGTCTGGCTTATGTGAAAGGAGGCCTCAGTACCTTCTTTGAGGCCCAGGACGCTCTGGCAGGTAAGCAGGTTTAACACATTTTGAGGCATTTTCCCGGCTTCTTTACAAATGGCCTTTAATTAATCCACATATTTCCGAAACATCATTCTTCAGAACTGCTCTGAAGCTCTTGATGTTTGGAAAGTGCCTGTGTAATTGAGCCTGTGTGTGCGAGTCTGTTTCGTGTGCATGTGCGTGTGTGCGCACGTCAAGCGGTGTGTTTCCCGACTTGCGGTCGAGCGGTGGTTGATTAAAGAGGCTCATTTGGGCGCCGTGTGAGCACCCTGCGCGCTCCATGCCACAGTACCGGCAGCCAACCTCAACACGCCTAATTCACCTCCATTAAAATGAGATCAGCCCTCACCTGTCATTCAGAGCAGTGTGCCCTGGCTGTGGCGCTGCACTGCCGAGGCCCTCTACAACCCAGATGCATAAAAACACACACTGACACGGAGAGCTCTCAGGGACCAGGAACAGTTTGAGGTAGCGGAGACTGACTGCTGTCGCCCTGCCAGGTAGCTCAAATCAATTGTCCCCTCCATCATTCATAGTTTTGTCTGTTTACTTGCTGCTCTTCTCATATGCACTCGGTTACTTCCCCTTTACTATTTATACGTCCACGTTTTCTGCCTCTGTCATTATTATTGCTTTCCGTGTGCCCCTGCTTGGGAGAGAAAGGCAATGTTATCGTTGTTGGTGGTCGAATCTAAATAAACGGAGCAGCCCAACACAATGCGGGCTGCAGTATTAGGACTGATAGGGCCGATAACGGCCCCTAATATGAGCGTAAGGGAACAATATGTGGCTGTTCTCACGTTAAGACTGAGTGTTCCCGTTGCCTCGTGAATGGGAAGTGCATAGTCCCTCCCTGGTGACCCAGGAAGCACTGCACTCAAATGACCTGTAACCCATGAAATATTGAAGTTCACTCACTGAGCTACAGGTCCTGTAATCCAGAATGTAGTTCATCCTAACACAACAGACTTCTTTCCTTTCCATTTCTCTTACCATCACTGTTGGAGCGGTCTGATGACTCATCCCAAAACTAGGAGGTCCACTCTTGGCTCAAGGTCTAGCTGTCTTGGTCTTAAATGGGAGGGAGCCCAGAAAGGATGGCTCAAGGATAGGTCACAGCTCACGGGGTGTATTCCGTATCGGCAATAGCAAGCCAGACCGACATACCAGCCTCGGTGCCGCTAGCTGGCCAGTCAGCCAGCCAGCCAGCTGTAGACCGCTCTGCGCTCGCTCACTGTCGGGTGCCCCGGTTTAGCACAGCTGTCTCCATACTGTGAATCCTTTCTTTGTCTCTCTGCGTTTTGGCAGCACTCCGCAGTTTTCGAGCCGTTCCAAATTAACCTCACCTCAGGTGTTGCCATGTAAATGGAGAGGAAATGAGTAAAACGCACCGTGTGCGCATGCAGACGCGTGCTCGCATGTTCTCTCCGGTTCAGAACTGTGCAGCATTTAAAAAGCGGGCACGCTTCTAATTGGTGTTTAGCCTGTAGTGCTTCCAGCTCTCTCAATCACCATTAAAAACCTTTATTTTCAGTCTTCTCTCCTGTTTATTTTCTATCCTGCCGGCATGTGAGAATTTTATTGATGGCTCTCATAAAAGTCAGGGGTTTTTATTAATAGGAGACTGCCGATGACTGCCGGGTGGAAACAGGGAAGACGAGCCAAATCTGGAAAAAGAAATGAGGCGGACAGAAAACGTTTAGAGCAAATAGAGTAGCTCCTCTCCCTTTCTCTCGTTCCCATCTCAATCAGTTGTCCTCCTGCATTTATTGTTCTCTCCATTTATTGTGGGCCCGCTTTAGCAAGCCCACATATTGTCCTCAGATACTTTTTTTGGCACCCTACTTGTTCCACATTTTTTGAGCTACACATTTCATTCAAACTTCAACTTGTTCAGCTTTACAGAGTTATGTGTACTTGTATTTTTCTCGTTACACATTTGTATACTTTTTGAGAGAGAGAGTTCAATGGACCTTTTCCTGTAACCTTTTTTAGAGGAGTGGTGCGAGCGTGAGGATTGGTTAAGCTTCCCCCCAATAAGAACAGTTCTATCAGCATGCCCATATAAGGCATAGCCATTAGCCAATGAGGGATCACTTTTCTTGTTGATGTCACCACCACCACCACCACCGACAGAGTGCCAACTTGCCCACCCACATACATACAGACCGCACCGAACAGCACCGAAAGTAGTACTTGTGCACAAGTAGGTCATATATGGCCATAGAGTGCACAAGGTGCAAGTTGGCACCTCGGCAGTCTAGTTTATTTTTAGCCCCATATTAATGGTCTTGCAGCACATTTTTGCAGTTAATTCATTGTACTTTTTTCTGTAACCCCAAAAGTCAATTGAGTTCAATGGACCTTTTCCTGAAACCTTTTTTGAGCTGAATCGGAAGTCCGTCTGAGGAGGGATGTACTGTACATTTTCTACTGTACATAATATACTTTGTGCGTGTTTCCAGCAAGCCCACGCAGTTTCTGCAGGAACTGCTTTTCTAGATATTATTTGTAATGGAAAAAAATAGGAAAAGGTTTTTAGCCTGGGAAAAAGAAACATGCAGTAACCCAAGCTCATTAAAAACTATTACTAGTATTGTCATCTGAAGGACAATCAGCCAACACGCACGCGCGCGCGCACACACACACACACACACACACACACACACACACACACACACACACACACACACACACACACACACACACACACACACACACACACAGCAAAAACATGCTTATGTGATTGAATTCAGATTTGGATTCTTACTCGCTTTATTGCCAAGTAAGACGTTTTACTTACAAGGTACTTTAACCATACTGTTTGTTGTATGTTGTACACCGTGGTCATGCTTGATCCAAAAGCTCAGAATTGTTTTGAGCTTGTACTGTTCAGTAGATCTGCTATTTTTGAAAATTCAGTTCTTGTTTCTTTTTTGTGGTGTGTGTGTGTGTGTGTGTGTGTGTGTGTGTGTGTGTGTGTGTGTGTGTGTGTGTGTGTGTGTGTGTGTGTGTGTGTGTGTGTGTGTGTGTGTGTGTGTGTGTGTGTGTGTGTGTGTGTGTGTGTGTGTGTGTGTGTGTGTGTGTGTGTGTGTGTGTGTGTGTGTGTGTGTGTGTGATTCCAGTACCATGAGACTGAAAACGTGCGTTCTGTGCAACCAGATCTACCGTCTCACGCCTCATCTGTCTGCCTGTCTTTGCGTTCCCCCGCTGTGTTTAAACACACAGGCTTGTGGAGCGGCTAAATACTGATTTGGTTTAGCTTCTGACAGGGTGTGTTAGCTAATGTGAGGCTTGGGCTGTAGGGAGGCAACGCTGGGAACTCTAACCACTACGTGTCAGTGTTCCCAAAACTTCAAAGACTTCAGCCGTCGCTGACCAACAAAGTGCAGAGTCTGGACCACTAGGTTCTGACACGCAGGTAGGCGCTCCGGCGGGGTGCCGTGAGGCTGGCCGGGGTCAAACGAGGGGATGCATGAGGTCACAGGTCACAGACGCGCTGCACGTGACGTCATTACTTTGTGGTCACTCAGCCAGCCCAGAGTTGAGGGTGAGCTGAGGTGCAGAGGGGGTTAAACAGGAAATAAGAGGTCCTTGTTGATCCTCTCCATGTGACCCACAGACTGCTGAGAGAGATGGAAGGGTTCACAGTGAGGGGCTGTTTTGTCAGCAAGCCCCGGTGACAAATAGAGCCGCGCTCCCTCACGGGCCTTCTGAGACGCGGGGTCGACTGGGGGCTGACTGACTGACTGACTGGCTGAGTGACTGACAGTCCGTCAAGGAGGCCCCCAGGGGTCATCGGCGCTAAAAATGTTGAAATTAGAGTTTTTTTCATTGTTGTGCGGAAAGGAAGTCTCCCAGCGATTACAGGAAGCAGCGCGGCTACCGTGTTCCAAAAATGCCAGATTCCCAGGGCCTATCCCCCCTGAGCGCCCAGCCCCAGCAGGAGTCAAAACATCTCCAGCTTTAGAATCCAGGGACACTTTTTATTCTTATTCATTTTCCTTTTTCTCCCCTCCCACCCACCCCCAACGATTCCAGGAAGGGGAGCAGGAGCAAGCTCTTCCTCAGGTCCTGTGTGTGTGTGGGTACATGACTTTGTGTGTGTGTGTGTGTGTGCATGCGTGCGTGCTATCCGGACCCTGACTTGGTGTTTAGGTTAGCTGTGACGTCACCGCCCCCGCAGCCAGAGTGCGTGACAGACGCAGAAGACACACAGCTGGCAGTGGGGTGGGGGGTGGCATAGAGACAAGAAGCAGACCTGCTGTGTGTGTGTGTGTGTGTGTAAGAGAGACAGACAAAAGGAGAAAGACTGATTGTGTGATTGTGTGAGTGTGTGCGTCTGCATGTTCAGCCCTATCGAATCCCATGTACTGCTCACACATGCAGCATAACCCGTCTGGAATGGCTGCTTTTAGTCCATCTTTAGCCCCACGCTCATTGGGCTCATTCCCCTGAAGATTGGATTCATTCCTCTGTACTTGTTACTAATGTGTAAAGTAATAAAATTACTTATTACTCTTTGGTAGCAGCACAGTAACTACTACTTGTTTGACTTACCCACAAATACTGATCAGTGATCAGATACTGTACAGCAGACTGCAGGGGGTCCGCAACATTTTGCTTGATTAAACAATAAAGAAATATTTTTATTTTTCAGAAATTGCATTTTTTGCCATTTTCCACATTTATGTAAAAAAAAAAAATCTAATAAATTATGATTCTATCCATTTTGAATAGCTTGAATACATGTCATGATTACTATGCAGATTGTTGATATTATTGACATTGGTTCTCAGTTAATAAGTAGTATGTTTAGAAATGGTAGTGGTATGGCCACCCTGCTCGCTATAACTTGTACATGTTTAGAATAAAATAAATCGTAGCCCCGAACCTCCCACCCTACGAGGTGGTAGGGGGTCCCTGCTCCATCTCCCCATCAGTTTGGGGGTCACTGGCTGTACAGCTGAAGACCCCTGCTGTACAGCTTACTGAGCTTAGCTTGATGACACTTGTTCTACCGTCCCGCCCTGATTTAGAATCTTTGTAGATCAGCTATTTTTGATAATTTTTAATTGGAATTCTGAAAAGTATTATCATTTCTGTATTTCAAATGCATTTATATGTTCTTATGTTGACTTTATGAACTTAAATACAAATACATTGGACATAAAAAGGACTAGTACTAGTCATTAAGCTACTAATATAGACTGAAGTAATTAAAGCGGGTCATGTTTGCATGTTTGGAATTGTAACAGCCGAAATCAGTAATATATCAGTATTTCAATATTAAACTGCGGCCGCATTAAGTGAAGGTGGGGGCCACCTGTGGCCCCCGGGCCGCCAGTTGCCCATGTATGCCCTAGGGCTAAACGGGCCCCCATTTGAGAATGAGATACACTTTTCATTAAGTAGTTATAGGCCTGCCTACCAGCAGTAACATTACCATGATGTTTCTCCAATTGGTAACAATAATAATTCGATTTCTTTTTAATGCCCACCTTACTCTGGCATTAAGGTGGTTGTGCCCAACACCGTCCATGAGTAGCCAGAGACCCCTATGAGAGAGCAGAGAACTGGCTGATGTCCATGCCGATTAGGCAACGTCCGTGTTTGACTTGCGCGTTGCAGGAATACCTCGGCCTCTGCCTTCAGGGCTCCCGTCTGTCAAAACCCACCCACGTGTTTATTTACAGAGCCTCTCCCTCCCTGATACTCTCCGCTGTCTCCCGCGTCAGCGGGCAGCCATTGTTTTTTGGCGGAATACACGGGGAGAAGAATGTCTAGAGGAGGAAGATATCATCCCGCTTTCTTTTTCTTTCCTCCTCTCTGGCGTTCCCTCCGCCTCACTCTCCAGTTATGCGTTGGGTGCGTGTTTGAAGCCCGGCCGCAGGAATGCACTGAGCCCCCGCCGGCCCTCTCCGCTCTGTCAATAAACCCACACTGCCCCCCTCTCAGCACCCAAGCTGCCCCACTGCTGCACACCATTTATTTATTCTTATGGGCAGCCCCTCTCTCTCTCTCTCTCTCTTCAACCCCCCCCCCCCCCCCCTGTTCTCTTTCATATTCCTTCATTTGCACTCTCCCCACAGCAGTGGTGTAAAGTAACTTAAGTACATTTACTTGTGTACTGTACTTAAGTACAATTTTGAGGTACTTTTAATTTACTGGATTATTTCCAATTTTCAATACTTTTACTTCTACTCCAGTTACTAGTTACTTTGTAGATTTTGATTATTATTACAAATCATACGTTAAACACATTCAACCCTATATACCTTTTAAAATAGCCAATCTACAAGCTCACAATGTGTTTCATTGCAACGCATTGTGAGCTTGTAGATGCCTGCTTGTAACTTTTGGAACAACAGAAAGTTACGGTTGTATGAGTCAAGGGATTTTGTGTTGTGTGTTGTTTTTGAGCGGTGGTCACACCGTCTCCATAGCGTGGCCGTGTGTGTAGGTATGTTTGTTTGTTAGTTTGTTTGTTTGTATGTGGGTGGGTCTGTATGTAGCCTCAAGCCTGTGTAGTACCTTTTCTGACCACACATGTTAAGGGAGGGGCGCTGTTGTCCAGGCCACTTGAGTAGTTTCTACTTTTGGTACTTTGATACCAATACTTTTGGGCTTTTACTCGAGTACATTTTCAATTCCGGACTTTTTACTTGTAATGGTGTATTTTACATTTACTTAGTAAAAAAAATTGAGTACTTTTTCCACCACCGCTCCCTCCCCACAGTCTCATGTGAAGCCATTCATGCTAAGCGACGGGCACGACGGTCGGAGTGCCCCCCCATCCCCTCCCAAATATTATTCCGCCGGAGCCAGATGGAAACTCTGTGGATTTGCATTAGCTCTGGGGTCGAAGGCCTCGGAGCATCGTCCCTGGACCACGGCACCGCAAGAGCTGTGTGTTTTAACCCATTCAGAACGGGGTACACATTATAGTGTATCATTATTTTATGCTTTAACTATTGAAAAACAGCAGATATACAAGCTCGCAGCGCGGCACTATCTCCTATTTTTGAAAAATTGTGAAAATTAGAATTTTGACCTGAAGTGTCTTTTGAATCCTCCTAAGGTTTTTTGAAAAACCTATGTTTCTATGTCAGCAATCTGGCTATAGCCATCGTCAAAGAAAAGGTCCTTTTTCACTTAAATGGAGCTCAGTTAGTCTGTTCTTGAGAGACTACTATGTCAGTGGTTCTCAAACCTTTTCATGTGAAGAGCCCCCAAAATGATATGTATTTGGCCACGGACTCCCATCTCAAAATATTTAGTTCCAGTGACCACCCTGAAGCAAAATTTGAGTTACAAACGTTCGCTTTAAAAAATACATTATATTCAAAGATTTGCACACATTTTCACAACTTTTTCAAAAATAGCAGATCTACAAGCTCGCAGCGCGCTGTGAGCTTGTATATCTGCTATTTTTCACTGGTTAAAGCATTCAATAATTCTGGGCCTAAACGGGTTAAAAGCTCTTAGTGGTGGCGGTCAGGTGAATCCATGTGGGTCGGTTATGCCCTGGCTACGGGGGTCAGGTCCTGGCTTTTTTGTGTGGGAACGCAGAGGAGGAAGAGGGGATGGATGGAGGGGAGTTGGGGTCCCACAGACCGACGGAGGCAATCTCCCCACAATCTGGGGCAGTGGAAGGGTTGTTTATTGTTTTACCTTGGGTTCCTGAAATTGAAAAGGTTCCGGAATTGTGAAATTGTGCATTTGTTGGTAGGGCTGTCACGATAGGACATTTTACATGACGATTAATTGTCACTCAAATAATTGGCGATTAACGATTTAATTGTGTTTTTGTCGTTGACAATTACATTTCTGTTTGGCTTGTAGGCTTTGAAGTTGCACATGGCAGATATGACACATAACCTAAATATACATGAAATTACTGACATATTTGACAACTTTATACTTAAAAAAGAACATTGATCGCAACGCGTTGTGAGCTTGTAGATCGGCTATTTCCACTATTTTTGACTTTCTTAAAAATATATGAACATTTTTCAACATGCAAACGATTATGACGATTATGAAAAATAATCACGATTAGACGATTATGTAATAATTGTGACAGCCGCTGCCCTACCTTGGGTTCCTGAAATTGAAAAGGTTCCGGAATCGTGAAAATTGTGCATTTGTTGGATTGAGCAGGGGAGCAACTCTGTAGTGACTATTGTATTTAGAACACAGAGAGCCCCACCCATCTCTGAATAACTCGCTCCAATCTTATTTATTTCCTTTAGCACGCTGCTTCCACTTCCTCGACCCATGATTAATCCTATTCTAGCTCACTGATGGTTTTCTAATACTCTGTCTCTGACCCTGAATTTTTGTACTGTCAGATGATATGCAATGAAAACAGTCGATCTACAAGGTTACAACGCGCCACAAATGGAGCGCTCCCTACCCTCCGGTTCAGCCAATCACAAGCTTCCACTGCTGGATGCGGGATGTTGTTTTGATACACGCACGCCACATCAGTGATTTTTGCCTTGTGACACCATCGTATGTCAAAGTATAAATCAGGCCTAATCCTTCCAATTGTTGTGTTTCAGCGATCCACCAGAGGTTGGAGGCAGACGGCACAGAGAGAGTGGAGGGCTCAATGACACAGCGTCTGGAGAACGTCCTGAACAGTAAGCTTCCATCTCATGATCCACCTGTCTCATCAGGTGGTTCCAGTGACTACATGGCCGAAGAACGACACACTGTTACTTGTGCAGATGTACATAGACAAGTGCAATTGATGTAAATGTGAAAAAATCTTTATTCCAAATGGTCTTCCTCACTTATTCTGCACATCCCCCTTTTCTGCTAAAAGTTTTTTTTTTCCTTTTTTCTGAAAGAGGTTTTATTATAGCTGCTGTTCTTACCCTGTTCTTACCCTGAGAAATAACCCCCTCCTCATTCTGGATTTTTTTGCAATCCACCTTCAGCCTCTCCTTGATCCCACGCACGCACGCACACACACACACGCACACGCACACGTAGAAGAAAGAGAGTGTATCCTTTGTGCATCCTTATACATGATAATGTGACCACCCTAATGGAGAGGCATTAAGCGGGTCCTTTCCGCGGGCTCTACAGTAAATAAACGTACCAGACGGACGTGGCTTTCATCTCCCCCAACATGTGGGCCCTCAGCCCGCAGAGAACCCCCGGCCCCCAGCCACAGCGCACCTCTTACCCCAACTGGCCACAATCCCCAACGCGTCGAACATGCAGTCCGGTCATCAAGTTGGAAAATGGCCCACCGAATCTCAAACACACGACAGAGTGAGAAATGCGAACTATTTTGCCGTTCACAGACTTCACACTCTTGTTGTTTTTTCTTTCAAACTTTGGGTCGTGGGGGGGCGGGCTTTGTTCTGATTAAAAGAATTTGACTTGGTTGAGTATTTTCTTTTTTTTTTCTCTCTCCACTCTTGTGCCGGCACATCGGAGGCCACCCACGAAGCCAGAGCGTAGCGTGCGAAGGGTCCACCGAGCCAGAGAGTGAGAGATAGCTGTCACCCTCTCCTCTTTAGCAGCCTCTGCCTCTCCCACTCCCGTTCCTCCCTCTCATAGGTCAGATAGCATACGCATCAGGAGGAAAGCCAGGCCTATAATAAGAGGGAAATGTGGTGTCGGGAGTTTATTTTCATAACGCCCCCCCTTTTCTCATTTTCTCCCTTTTTCATACAACTCACCATTTCTGTCCGGCTTTTTCTCTGACTTTTGTTCCTTCGTGTTCTCTCTCTCTCTCTCTCTCTCTCTCACACACACTCTGTCTTTGGCAGGAGCGAGTGAGACTGCAGACACACTTTTCCAGGAGGTTCTGGGGCGGAAGGACAAAGCTGACTCCACACGCAACGCGCTCAACGTCCTGCAGCGCTTTAAGTTTCTCTTCAACCTGCCGCTCAACATCGAACGCAATATTCAGAAGGTGCTACTCGGGCACTCCCATACACACAATCTCACACACAACACACACACACGTTTGTATTATGAAAAATGGAAGCCAAGCTCACCCATGATGCAATGCGTTGTGACTTGTGAGCATGCAGATCCGCTATTTCCGGGACATAACAACATTGTACGGCAGAGTAGAAACCCTGAACCCTAAAATAAGCTCACCCGCTAAATGTGCCCACTCTGAGACTCAACACTAACATACTGTACATGTCCTGAACAGTGAATGCAAAGGATTTATCTCTTGTATCCACGATTTAGTTGGGTTAGACAGAAGCAATCTTTTATACACCAGTTGATCCTAAAATTAAATATGGCTTAACCCCAGATCCTATGTACCTTATATTGGGTCTTGGATTGCATCTTGTGATTGTAATGTTTTGGGTATTTTTGTTTTTCTATGATGTCAATTGTGTTACGCTGATGCAAAATAAATGTCAGGCCATTCTGACAATAAAGTATTATTATCATCATCATCATCATAATACACGCACGCACGCGCATACACACACACACACACACACACACACACACACACACACACACACACACACACACACACACACATGCGCGCGCACACACATGCGTGCACACACACGCACGCACGCACGCACGCACGCACACACACACACACACACACACACACACACACACACACACACACACACACACACACACACACACACACACACAGTACAAAAGGAGCTGTGATACGTGTCATCCAGCGGGTGGTGCTAGAGAGGCTTAAATGCATGGTGTGTTCATCATGCTTGATTAGAAAGACAGAAAACATCTGTCCTGCCTGTACAAGCCAATTACCACAGCACCCAACTGAGTTATCATTTATCTTCAATCTTTTTCAGGGAGATTATGATGTGGTGATCAACGACTACGAGAAAGCCAAGTCTCTGTTTGGCAACACTGAGGTGCCCGTCTTCAAAAAAGGTATTCTTGCAATATATTTGCATTGTTTTTACGTCAGGGCTGTGTAAGAGGAAACATGTCTATAAATAGGCGGGTCCGTTTATTTGTTGGTCTGTTTGTCAGTCTATCCGGGGCTAATTTCACAAACCGCTGGACCGATCGGTGTCACATTTCCAGTGCACATGGCAATTAGGCAAAGGAAGTGGTTCCACATATGGTTCATATTTTCTGATATACAGTATGTAACTTTGAATTTAAAACGGAAGTGAATGGCTGTAAGATCGGGCTACAACCTTGCTCAAATATGGTGTCGTGCATCATAGGTGACTGATGTCATACTGATAGACTGACATGAAGTCAGAGATCCACATGGGAGCCTTGCCGTTATTAACCAATCTGGTTTTTGAACAACTCATCTATACAACATTAATAGAGTTCAATTATAAACAAAACAATTATCCCTGCATTACAACAAATAATAAATAAATAAATCGCACCATTGCAAAGTGAGCGGTGCAAACACGACACGTGTGCATCTCCTTGTATGGGCCGTTCTGTCCGTGACGTCTGTTTCTTCATGTGTATGATCACGGATCTCCATACATGGAGATCTGTGCAAACGTTTTTTTTGGCTAATACATTTTGGCTATACATACATGGAGATCCGTGTGAATACATTGTGAAATGTACTGTAGGAGCGGTTTGCACCGCTCAAAAAATGCACTAACACGTTTAACAGGTGTAAAATGGGTGAAATTCTTCTTTTTCGTACCTGCTCTTTTCTGACATCTATGATTGTGTGTGTACATCTGTCTCTGTCCAGTGTACGAAGAGGTGGAGGAGAGGATCAAAGCACTAAGGAGTCTGCTGTTGGAGAAGCTCCTGCAGACCCCGTCCACACTTCACGACCAGAAGAGATACATCAGGTCTCCTAGCGTTCATCCACACACATGCATTTACTACATCAATTACTACATCATTTATGTAGTACTGATATATATATATTTTTCTTTCTAAATTTTTATCCCACGATTTTTGTAACCCATTTTTTTCACCCGGTGCCAATTGCCTAAGCTGTGATCCTGGGCTCTACTCTCCCTCTGCCAACCTGGGGAGGGCCCCGAACTGAGCTCATGCTTCCTTCAATGCATGAGGAGTGAGCAGGCCGCTTCTTATCACCTGACAGGGGGAGCTTCGCCGGTTGGACGTAGCGCGTGGAAGGAACACATTATTCCAACCAGTTCCATTCCCCTCCATCAGGCGCCCCGGCTGGCCAGGGGGAGGCTTTATAGAGACCAGGATTACTGCATGTTTTTGTGAGGGTATCTACCCTAGGAGACACGGGGAGAACATGCAAACTCCACACAGAGTACTGATATTTTTACTACATAAATTACTACATAATTTATGTAGTAAAAAATATCAGTAGGATATGAAAACTTGTAGGCTCGTGAAACATGCTTGAGTTAGTTCATCCATGCTAAATCTCACTTTTCCGCCATCTTTTGTCCAAGCATTTTAATATATTTTAAAGAACGTATTGATTTGAAAACATTGGCCCTTCAGCCATAGTCCCTGGAAACAGATTGCTTTACGAAGGAAATTCAAACATCCATGACCACATAACCGCACAATGATGTTTATCAAACATTGACTCAATTATTCGGGTAATTTCGATTTAATTAACATTAATATTCTAATGACTATGGACAAAATATAATCAAACGCAAAATCTAAAAATAACATTGCCCACGGAAAAGTGGTCTGTTTTCATGTGTGGTGCGTTTGTTTTACAACCGTCTGTCTCGCTGCCTTCCCGGCTGTCTCACTCATTTACTTGCTCTCCATCCTCTCCCCTGCCTTCCCCTTTTCTTGTCACTCTGCCTCTCACTTCCCTGCTGCCTGTTCACTAATCCAGTCAGCTTTCTGTTCTCCCTCTCTCTTTCTGTTTCTGTTTTATACTTTTCACTACGCTTTCTCTTCTTCTTCTCCTCCTCCTCCTCCTTCTTCATCCATCCATCCATCTATCCATCCATCCATCCATCCATCCATCGTTGCGGTCTGTCCTGGTTTATTATTGTTAAGACTGAGTCGTCAGGAGCAGAAAGGGCAGCCCAGGCTCCACCGCACGGCCCTGTCTTTCATCCTGCTGCATTAGGCAATGCTCTGAACGCCCACTCAGCTCCTGATTACTCTTCACACGCAGTGTGGAGGGTGTAGGGGTGTGTGCATGTGTGCATGCATGCATGTTTTTTTGTGTTTGGGAGCACATGCATCTCTCCTGGAATTCTGAAAGGATGCAACTAAACAAAGCTACTTTAATAGGAGGTGCAAGTCGGGCTACGGGGCCCAGGGCCTTATGCCACAGATCAGCCCAACGCTGGGGGAATAGTTTAGTCATAGAGGGATAATTACAGATAAGGGATAAGAGGCAGATTGTAGAGGCCTCTGCCCCAGGGCCAGTTAATAATATGTGTTTTGCTCTGATTCGGAGCCATTGTAACGTTGGTGTGTTTGTGCGTGGGGGGATGTTGAATGCAGGTATTTGTCGGACCTCCACGCCCCCGGGGACCCAGCGTGGCAGTGCATCTACGCCCAGCACAAGTGGATCCTGCAGCTCATGCAAAGCTGCAGAGACGAGTTCATCAATGACCAGAGAGGTGACTGGCGACCTAACACATGCACGCACGCACATGCACACAAACATTTACATTCATATACACACGCGACACACACTTGGCTGACTCATATTACGCACAGAGTGAAAAGTCCCTATTTAGCATTTCCAATCAGGCTGCTGAATGTCGTGAATTGGATGCTGGCTGAGTCTTAGAGAGCTCCAGCTGCCTCTGGAACAATCCCCTGCCCACTGTTTCTCTGCGGCCCCCCCATTCCTCCCTGGAACCCCGTTCTGTCATTCCCTCTCATTCTCTCGTTCTCCACGATATCTCCATCTCCCCGCCATAGGCCCGCCTGTTTATTTTTTCATGAGCGTATTGAATAAGATGAAAGCTGGAGAGCATTGGGTTTGGATTCAGATCTCAGGGGCCTGACATGTTACAGCATGCAAAGACACACGCACACACACGCACACACACGCACGCACACACACACACACACACACACACACACACACACACACACACACACACACACACACACACACACACACACAGAGACAAGGCCGCACAGATGGATTGGAACAATTAACCCCAATTAAGCTGTTTCTCTGTTAAATCAGCCAGCAGGAAAATGTGGATGTGAAACCGTCCGCTCAGGAACAACAGCGGATTCACCCACCCTGCTCGCACGCACGCACGCACACACACACACACACACACACACACACACACACACACACACACACACACACACACACACACACACACACACACACACACACACACACACACACACACACACACACACACACGCATGCATGTGTCCGCACACAACCGCACACACATGCCTACATACACACCCACATGTACAGTACTTCCATACAGAGTACATAGTGAGTGGGTGGCTCCTTGACATAGCCGAGGTTGGAACATAAACATGTCTAATGCTAAAGGTAACAGTGGTTTCCGGGGCTCAGGTTGATGGATTTGGGGTCCAGTGGTGTCCCCCCCCCCACGGCCCCCCCTGTCTTTTTATTATCATTGTCAGGGATGGCCCTGCTCGTCCATACACAAACCTACCCCTGAATGCATAGTCTTTATCCAGTTGATAGTCTTTCTCACGCACACACGCACGCACACGCGCACGCACACACACACACACACACACACACACACACACACACACACACACACACACACACACACACGCACACACACACACACACATACACACACACAGACAGCAGCACATGTAAACATGTTCTTTCGCTGTCTTGCTCTTTCCCTCCTTCTGTCTCTTTATTTCTTTCCCTCCAACAGCTGTCTCCTGTCTGTCCCTTCCCCTGTCATACTGTACGCAGCAAGGCCCCTACACACACACACACACACACACACACACACACACACACACACACACACACACACACCTGGCAGCTATTTACCACAAAGCCCCTCCGCAGTCCATCCCTCGCTTTCAGCCCCCGATCCCCCCCCCCCCTCCCCAAGCACGAAACCAGCGCTTCCTAAAACATCCCTCTGCCTGAAGCTGCTTCAACCACCACCATTGAATACCACATCCACCGTAAAACACCCACCCATCCCACCCACCCCCTCCCCGCATCCATCCACCCACCCATCCCACCCACCCCCTCCCCTCCCCGCATCCATCCACCTCACTCCTCAAACCCACGACACCCCTTCACTGGTACCTCTCAACCTTCTTCCCCTGCTACCTCTTCTCCGTCACAATTATTGTGGCTAAAGGTTCTTATGCGAATAACGATAATCAAAATATGCTTAAACTGAAAATGGCACTTGTGTTAACCACTTGAAGTCCCCAGCATCCCTATTCGCGTTGCAACACGTTGTGAGCTTGTAGATCTGCTATTTTGGGTGAATCAATTTGTGTAGAGAGCAATAAGAGCGTTCCAAGAAACGCGCTCCTTACAGGTATAGCGGGTTTAAGTCGTAATGAATTTGCAGCTCAACAAAAGCTAATTCATCCTGTATGACGGAGGACAATTTCACGATAAATTAACATCTCCATGATAAGAGTGAGTGTTTTTTTCTTCTTCACGATAACGATTAACATCCCATCGTTCTGTTGCTGTTGTCAGAGCACACGTGGCCGTGGATGATTGATAAATCCTTGTGTAAAATGGTAAAACTGTGTTCCACCACTTCCAGTCCAAAATATGTGAGGCTACATGATCCCCCTTCCCATGTCAAACATGAATTAGGCTCAATTCTTCTTCGTTTGAACCGAGGCCAACATCTTGTCCAGTTTTCTCGATGTGAGGGAGGGGAGCACATAGCGGCACCAAGTCGCTTCCGTACGCCTAAACGCTCCCATTGCTCGCTCTCTCGCTAGCGCGGTCCTGACGCTGCCTGGACCAATTATTATAAAACTGCACCGCGCTTGTTTCCTGTGCAATGCTCGACCCTCTGCCAACGTCAATACAATTAGCAGCAATTGTGACTGTGGGATAATAGCGCTGTCGGTGAACAATTAGTAGGGATTCCTGTGTCAGTACATCGTGTAGGGCATCACGCCGTTGTGATTTTACGCTCAAGCCGGGTACTGTACATGGGTTTAATCTGTCTGTTATTACACTGCACCTATTTAGCGTCTTAATTAAGGATGTCTGTGTGCGAGCGTGCAGTAGATGTCTTTTTTGTGGGTGTGCCTGCGTTTGTGCCTGTTACATAGAAGGCCCTATATACTGTACAGAATGAACATGGAATGTAAGGACTGTATGGAGTATATGCATGTCATTGGAGAGTGTAAGGTGCATGCCTGTTTTGTGTAGGTCTGTCTGTGTGTGTGTGTGTGTGTGTGTGTGTGTGTGTGTGTGTGTGCGTGCGTATGTATGTATGTGTGTGTTTAGACAGAAAGCAACCGTGTGTGGTCGGGGTTGGTGACCCCATGGGGAACAGGAAGTCCTCCGACCTGCAGAGGAGCAGGAGGAAGTGAGCAGCGCAGATACATGCACACACAAAGTCTTTACCACACACACACACACACACACACACACACACGCACACGCACACACAGCCAAGTTGAAATCTAATGTCCCACATTTTAACATAAAGCTCACAGCTAAGAAACATAGCAGCGTATTGAGTCATTTGCACACACGAAGCATACATGTGCAATGCATGTGCACACACACACACACACACATGCACGCACCCACGCACGCACGCACGCACGCACGCACGCACGCACGCACGCGCACACACTGGCGCCTCACTCTCAGGACGCCAAGGGTTCACCCGACACCTGGATCATCAGCAACTCTCATCCCTATAAAAAGAGAGGAAAACATCTCCCAAGAATGAGAAGACTGTGCCACGCCATATGGGATCTGTGGTGTGTGTGCACTGTGCATGCATGTGTGAGTGTGTGTGTGTGTCTGTCTGTATGTCTGTCTGTATCTGTGCTGTGTGTTAAGTTTGCTGGTCTGAGTCAGACCCTGAGTCAGACCCTGAGTTCCCTTACGTTTTGAACTTTGGGAGGTTTGATATGCTGTACAACTCAGCATTTGCACGTTTCTGCTAGGGGGTTTCTCAACACTATCAGAGCTAAACACGTAAACCCCTCAAAAAATGTTTGTTACTCACCATCAGGCTCTGTGTATGTATGCGAGACATATGTTTTGGAAACACGTCTCATTCCTCGCCGCATCACTTTCAATAATGTTACGTAGGCGGCACTCACGGTTGTGTGGACTTAGCTTAAGTTTCATTTACACCATAGTAATCAAGTTGACACCGCCACAGTATTTCACTTTCATTTCACCACACATGAACTTTTGCCCCTTTTGGCCAGCTCCTCGTTGCCCGCTGCCCCGATGTACCCCACCCAAGAGGGCATGAGGCAGGGGTTGCAGTAGGACCCGCTCATTCATCCACAGGACCATACTGTGGCTCCCTATCACCATCTAGTGGTTCTTCGTTCCCGGCTGAAAACGGGCCTTTGGACAGCCCAGTTTGGCCCCCTTCTAAACCCGGTTCACCCCTGGCCTGCACAAACCCCACAGAACAACGGGACATTGTCTCAGCCGCCGGCCATGGGGGAGACGGATCAGAAGACAAATAAAGAAAAGGCGAGGGAGGGCTGTTTGGTGTGAAAGCCTGCTGAGCTTATTGAGGAATGTGGAGTTATGGAAATAGTTTGTTTGATTATTTGATATCCAAAGTATGCATTTCTGAGTTCATTTCTCTCTCTCTCTCTCTCTCTCTCTCTCTCTCTCTCTCTCTCTCTCTATCTCTCTCCGTGTCAGTGGGTGCTGGGGCCATATCTCTGGACCTGGAAGGGGATTGTCGTCCGTCAGCCCTCAGCAGAATCAGCCACACAGCGTCACTTAACAGAGGAGGCAGCCTGCGCACACCACGCCCCAGCAGTGAGCAAAACTTGATAATATACGGTTCATTACACTTCACATGCTACAGGTATACATAAGCTCTTCATCTGCTCTTTAAACACCCCTCGTCTGGGTCTGTCTTATTCTCCTACCGCGTCTTGTTAGTATTCATTGTGCGTAAACATAGCACATCATAGTTAATTTTCTTTTGTGTGTGTGCTGCTAGCCTGGCGCTTCGAGACCCCTCAGCAGGTGCAGTTTGTGGAGAAGCTGGCGGATGTTGTGATCGGTCAGCTGCCCAACTTCTGGAAGCTGTGGATCTCGTACGTCAACGGGAGCCTCTTCAGCGAGGTAACTCTCCTGAGCAGCAGGCCTCCCATCAGGACGCCTCTGAGTCTGTGTCAACAGTGTGATCCAGAGGAGGGCGGTGACGTGTGCCGCCCTCAACTTTATAGGTTGAGGATCAGTACCTGTTTTAAACATATGAACACATCTTAATGCAATGTTTTGTTAACTGCTGCTGCCCTCTGTTGAGTAGGCTACAGGATTCTACTAATTAGTAGCATCCATCCCCCCAAAATTTGCTTGTGCTACCTTGATTTTCTTTTCTCTTTAAGTGTACTGAACACACCAAAATTCCTCCCCTGTGCTGCTGAATATTCCACAGACACGTCTGCTCTGTGGAGCAAATAAGTCAACAGAGCATTTGTGTTTGATACACTTTCATGCCACATGTTTGATGTGTGTCGTCTTTGTCCTGCAGACAGGAGAGAAGTCTGGCCAGGTGGAGAGATCCAAGAAGAACGCCAGACAGAGACAGAATGACTTCAAAGTACGTTCCATGGAGACATTTCACTTTACAGTGTTTACCTCTGATATTGATAAGAAACACAACTTAGTGTGTGTGTGTCTCTTCACCCATAGAAAATGATCGAGGAGATGACCCATCGGCTGGTGAGGCTGGTGCGGGGGGCTCTCCTCCCCTCCACTGTGGCCCAGGGGGAGCTCAGCTTCTATGGAGGCTGGGAGAACAAGACGGACCTCTCTGGTCCCTGGCTCACTCAGGTCATACACACCGTCAGGTACTCATTCACCTTGGTGCAACTTATCAGGGTACAGCATCGCTTCCCAAACATTGGTGTGCCATGAGACCAGGTCCAGGTGTGCAGTGGGACATTATGCAACTATACAAAAAGTATATTTTTTAAATGGACCATGTCAGTAACTTTGTGCATCTTTTACCAACACATTGACCAATTCTGTTACCTAAAAGAATATTTTAAACACTTTCATCTCTACATCTCTGTCGGTATATGTGAACATTTAATTTAATTTTAATTCTTAATTTATCTTAAATATTTTCCCCAAGACATTTTTGGAAATGACAGATCTACAAGCTTGCATTGCACCATAATGCATTGTGAGCTTTAGATCTGCTATTTTTGCTATTAATACGGGTGTGCTTTGAGATTTTGACTTGCATGCAGCACACATAAAAGAACTGTTCTCTCTTTGTCTTTCGCAACCTTTCTAATCTGCTTTCTTTCTGTGTCACTCTCTTTTGCTCTCACTCTCTTTTGCTATCCCTCTCGTCTCTCACTCTCTCTTTTACTCTCACTTTCTCTTGGTCTCTCTCTCTCGTCCAGGGGTTGCCATGAGGCTCTGTCTACCCTAGAGATCCCCAATGATCTTCTTCAGGTGATCCAGGACCTGCTATTAGACCTGAGAGTGCAGTGCCTCCTGGTCACCTTACACCACGCTGCAGAAGGTTAGAATCAGGCTGTGTTGCTGGTTTAAACAAAATTCCATCTTAAAACCCTTTTTATGCAGGGTGGAGCTAGTCTATAGATCCATGTTGGACACCCAGTTTGATTAGCAAATTCATTAGGCCACGGACGCCAAATAAGATTTTTTATTTTCTAAATACTGCGTGCGAGCGAGCGTACGTGCGTGCGTGTGTGTGGGTGGGTATGATGCAAGAGTCAGGTCGTTGTATAGAAAGTGAATTGACAGTAAAGCGAGAAGTTATGGGTTTCTGTTGTGGTTAGACATGTTTGGTCATTTTGACATGGGCCTCTGATTCACACTTCTCTGCTTGATAGAAACAGCTCAGTGGTTTCAGTCGTATGGGCTCAATTTCAATAAGAAGTGTGGTCGTCCCTCAGAAAGTCTCAATTCTTTTTGTTCACACTCGCAGTGACCTCTTTCAAAAAACATCACTCATGTTTTATCATCTAGAAGGAGTTTGGTCCTTGAACTCCGATGTATGTTTCAGTAAAGTGTAGGATTGATTTTAAAATCTTGGTATCTTCTAGAAATGCCCCTTTGATTCATGTTTGTCTCTTTCCAGATGTCAAGAGACTTGCTGAGAAAGAGGACTGGGTTGTTGATAATGAGGGAATAACAAGTCTGGTAAGGTCACTTTACCACATCAAGCTGAAGTACCTGTACTTCATCATCAGCAATAAGCAACACAAAAGAAATACTAGGATTTCCTCCAGCTATCTCACAGCAACAACACTTAACAGATATCTGCGTTTCACTTTAATGGGCCATTTGAAGCTTTGATGCCAACATGATGCTATATTGAAACAGACACATTCTAATAATATCGGTAATGGCAGACAAAACAGGCAAAGTAAAGGAAGTAAGAATTCATTGCGTAGTTAAGTGCAAAAAATATATATTAATTGCCTCTTTCATGTAACTGAGCTCTGTGGAAGTGCATGTTGCTCATGTAATGTGTATACTGTATAAGCATAACACATCTGCACAACAACATTGCTGCTCCCAAATGCAGGTTTACTTGTGTAACGTTCTGGGCCACCATACTCTTCCTCAAGTCTGAGGTGTGCAGATAGTTTATTCTTATATATTTGTTCTGTTTTTATCCAGCACTAGTAGGTCTGGGTAGGGGTGGGCGATATGGAAAATACAATATCGCAATTTTTTTCCAAGCTGTATAACGATACACAATCTTATCAGGATTCTTTTTCATGTTGGTTTGTATGGTTCTTTTTCAAGTTACTTAACAGTACAACCACCTACAGTACAAGGTAACAAAAACTAAAAGAAATAGGAGTAACAGACCATTTAGACCAGTGGTCCTCAATGTGGGGTCCAGGGACTCTCTGGGTTAATTTTGGGAGGTCTAAATTGATCCTTACAATTATGTAATGGACCTGTTGTATACTGTCAGAGTTAAGGGGAGACCTTGATATTTTAAAGTTTGAGAACTACTGATTTAGACAAAAATGCAGGTTTAAATGAATTCTGCAATGAATCTCTGTATTAACAATTCAACAGGATTTTTTAATAAGGATCCCTCATTGTATCACGATATATACAATATCTCTGAAAAGGCATATTGTGGATACATTGTATCGCCTCAACGATATTTATCACCATATCGCCCACCCCTAGGTCTGGGGTATTTGTGTCTTTTGGCTGTTTATCAGCTTCTCTCTCAAGCTCATGTAATGTGTGTCATGTCCTGTATGTGGTGTGTCTACTGGTGGTGATGGTGAGTGCAGCCTGCCCAGTTTGAACAGTGTGTGGTCCAGATGCTGCAGTCGCTCAAAGAGCCAATGGAGACCAAACCAGGGGAGATCAACGTAAGACCATCACAATGCTGTGTTACTGTTCTGTTTAATATTAATACCACATCATTTTTCAGCTTTGATTGATTGAATACTTTATTAGAAGTATAGAGAGTACAGATACAAGGTCCTTTTGTGCTCAATTAATAGAGACAGATGACATATATACAGAGCTATAGGAAAGAAAACATAATTTAACAGTCAGAAATCAAAAATAAAAATACGAAATATTTTGTTTGGCTTTGTCTTTATTTTCTCAATAGAACAATGAAGCAAATTATACCAAATTGATTAATACATTCCTAATGTATAGGGGAGGGGGAAACAAATTACTTGGTCTTGTACAAATATCTAATTCCAGACAGAAGAAACCAACAGTTGTCAAATTAAAAGCTGTGTTTGAAGGTATGACTGAGAGCACAATCACTGAGTGAATGTTTTGCTTCTTCAGAGTAGACCAACAAGTTCTAAAACAACACTAATAATAATGGATTGCATTTTTATAGCGCTTTTCTAAGCAAGTTGCGAACTCAAAGCGCTTACAATGTCCATTCATTCATACATTGGGAGAACACTAATACAGCAATCAACACGCCACAATATAATGCCATTTGGCTGCCTTAGACTTAGACTAGAAATACTACAAAATACATACAGTAAATAGATAGGTCACATATTGCACGCTAACCCATATTTAACTCACCAGCAAAAGCAGATATAATTAGTTGCAAACACAATCACATGAACAAACTAAAGTGAGTTACTGATACGCTCTATTGGATGCAGCTTGCCAGAAAAAGGCAGTAAAGTAGCGGGGTAGAAGAAAAGAAATCCACGGTGCCAGTCAGCAAGCTGTGGGCATACTATGCCAAATTCAGGACACAGTCATGGACTGTTTGCAATGGAACCTGTGCTCCTTCAGTGTAATCTTACTTGTAATGTTCAGCTATTCAGAAGGCGGCGGTCCCTTGTGGAAGGGTTAGTATAACAACAATGACATACAATGACAGTGTTTTTTTTTGTAAATGGACCCTAATACTTTTCACTAATAATCTGAATGATAGCTCAGAAGAAATACTGTCCATGTCAGTGCAGTAATGAGCTATAGTTCTAAGAAAACCAAAAACATTACTATACACTCTCTAATGGTGTTGTGTTCTCCCCTGTTGTCAGGTCCTCCAGCTGGAGATGGCCCAGGACCAGGCCTCTGAGCTCTCTGTAACCATTATGAAGGTACCCTCTAACACAACTCACAACCACAAATTGAAACCCTTCTAGGGGAATTGTTTTTTGAGTTAACAGGTCAAGAACACAAAGTGGGCCTCGTCATTCCGCCACAGCACTGACTAAGAATGACTCAGATAAGGGGAGTTGTGTCTGCC
Source organism: Nannobrachium achirus (assembly GCF_963921795.1). Classification (NCBI taxonomy): domain Eukaryota; kingdom Metazoa; phylum Chordata; class Actinopteri; order Myctophiformes; family Myctophidae; genus Nannobrachium; species Nannobrachium achirus. The sequence goes on from NC_137810.1 coordinate 32,464,365, forward strand.
ATATGCACAGACATATGGTACACTGTAGAGATTCGATTCCACAGAATTATGTTTGGAAACAACAAAAACAAAAAACAAGTCCTTAAGAATAACATTGGGAAGGGACATCCCTGTCTCTTGCCAAGACTCATGACACCATGTTATTAATCTTGTCATGTGGCCTCCCACAATTTTAGGTTTCATGCCCTAGTTTAAGAAACGCCTCTGCACCGCTGTGCAAACCACAGGCCCTGCTATAGTACTCTGTGCTAGCATGCTCAAGATCTAGCTACTATATCTGTAGTGAGCACAGCATTATTTATGACCAGATGTGAGAGCAACATTGGATCTAATTATATTACAATATACATTAAAGGGACAATTAAGCAATTTTCACCATTTATTTGTCAGTAGGAAGGGAAAAAGTAAGTACTAGAACCAACCCTAGCTAATGCGGTTCATAGGGCATGTGAGGCGGCTTGATGTACAACTACACGCCCTGGACATGACACTAGTATGTTGCAGGCAATTACCCCTAATCCAACACTTGATGTTGAGTGCCAAGCAGGGAGGCGTTGGCTCCCATTTTTATAGTCTTTAGTACGACCTTGACACTGAATTGAACCGTGACCTCCCAGACTCTCAAGGTGGACACTCTAACTACAAGGCCACTGAGTTGGTAGGGAGGGAGTAGTCATCAATATGGCTTACTGTACTTGCATAAGTTAGTAGTAATAATATGTAATTTATGTGCTTAGCTCCATTACTCCATAGACAAATTGATGATAGTAGAGTATGGAAAAACTAAAAATGTTGCTTGGTTATGAGCTGCGTACGATTTCTAACCCCCACATCAAGCGGGCGTAGGTCTTGCCTAAACTCAGTCTGTTACCATTCAAAAGAGAAGCATTTTAATGGATATAATGGTTGGTGTTTCAATGGATTACATATACTGTATAACGAGGAATGAATGATTGCCCGTTTTACCAGTGTTGGAAGTGTTCCTTAAAGTGTTTTCTGTTGTTTCAGGTTTTCATCAAATGTTTGGATGTGCTGAGCACCAAAAATGATGGAGATATTAACACATCTCAGTAAGTGTGTGTTATTATTCACAAGTCATGGTACACTCTAAACCCCAGAATTTAACTCATCAAAAGGACCCTTTTGATAACATTTCTACTCTCTCTGAGTTACAAATGGCAAAATTAACACTGAGAATTTGACTGTTTACCTTGGTATTGAGTTCCTTTGTAAATCTAGTTTATACGTTTATATACTGTGTATATGTGTTGTCAGTATGTCGGTGGACCTGGCCTCTCCAGATCTGTTCAGCGGTATTCAGGAGGAGTTCATCCCCACGCCGGTGAGCAAAGACATTTGTTTACTTATTTCTCGCTATCTGTTTGCGGTCCGACCCTCAAAATCCCACATTTGTCGTCTGGCAGCATCGAGAGTGAGCTCACTTTCACGTGGTCTCCCTCACCCCCCACACAAACAGACAAGCTCAGCTCTCATTCATTCAAACCACCAGAGCGCTGCCGTGCTGTTTCCTGGTCGTGGACAGGAAGCACATACGTCCTCATTTCCTGTAAGATGTGAGTGCATGGGGCTGAGCTAATGGAAGGGGGTGGAGGAGATGGAGCAGGGCATAGAAGGTTTCTGGTAAAGGGAAATAGAGCGTGGTACAGACGGGGTTTCCCCCAACCTCTGGCGTCTAGCAGGGGTTTGACAGCCAGGCCGTATTGATGGCACTTGACCAGAGTTCACACTCTAGTGCCAGTCTCACTGTCCTGTGTTTGTCCTGTGTTATTATGGTACAGTACACTGGGAGTGTGTTCTTTGCTGTTATTGTTGCCATGACAATGATGCGGTTAGTGTCGAATTCTGTTGGCATCACTGAATTGGCAATAATAATAATAACACCTTTCATTGTTATATTGCCATTATACAATATTTACCAGTGAAAATGTACTAGAGGAACTAGTACTCATTATAATGAACAAGACTGTATGAAAAAAAATATTGACTTATTCCACATATTTATTCCATGTGTGTTTCACCAACCAGAGGGAAAGTGAATCAACAAAGTGCTGCCTTTCTAGTTCAGTTTTTCCACCCCTTCAATGTATTCATCAAGATGATCATCTTATGTTACAATGTTGAGTTGTGTAACCGTAACCAAAGATTCCAACTTTACAATATTGACAAAACTATTGGTGACAGTATTATTGGATGTACTGTATACATCACTGAGTAAAAGTATAGTATACTGACAATTCTGTATAAGTATGTATATTGAAAAGTTTATAAGGCTACTGTTAAGTGTTCCATGCAACTTCTATCATCCAGTGACACTAGACAAAGTCACAATTTGTTTTGGTTGTTGTTTGAATCTAGGTTTGGATTATAATATCGTGATTTTAATTGATTGTAGTCTGGGCGTACGGTCTCAGACATTCTAATAACGCATTCACAGGGGAAAAAAAGACTCCTCTCCCTTCGAGCTTCCGCACGAAAAGCTGGAAACTAGGGATGATAACATCATGACTATTCAGTCCTGTACAGCAGCTTGAGCTCTGTTCTCATCATACAACTCCTACAGACAGTCTATCAGCCCATTCAGACCTGAGACCAATTCTACAAATGCCTTCTAAAACAGTAGTTCTCACACTTTCAAGATGCAGATGTACAAGCTGTGAGCTTGTAGATCGCAAAAAAATCTTCATTCATTTATCTACCAAGACTGGAAAAAGCAATGCCGTTTTCCAGAAATGTTATATTTAATATTATTCTGTTTTAAATCATTTGCAGGATCATTAAATCCAAACTGCGGTTAGATGATATGCATTGAACTGTCAAATGTGGTCGCAACTCAGATCTGGCTTGATAAGATCGCATGAGTATATGAAAAGACTAGTGTACTGTATATAGCCTAAAAATAATCTTTAACAGCAACAAATTTGCATATACATTATCTATATGAATATGAACACTGTAAGATACAGTCATTACAGTAGCTATTTGTGAGTATGCTTTTGAGTAATTACAGTAGCTTGAATGAAAGAATATGCTTTGTCTGAATGTCTGCATCTTTGTGTGTTTAGGAGCAGCGCCTGCTGATCACCCTCAGTAATTGTCAGTACCTGGACAGACACACCTTCCTCAACCTGGCCGAGCACTTTGAGAAGCATGGTTTCACAGGCACAGAGAAGATAATACGGGTCAGTGTGGCATTCAGTGACACTGTCTAGTACACACATAACCACAGACCACTTCATATTGTCCAAGTTATGCTTAGAACAGGGGTTTTCAAAGTGGGTGATGGTGACGGGGCACCCTGGGGTGCCGTGACGGCAGTCCAGGGGTGCCGCGAGATAATTCAATAATATTTGGAATTTAATTGGACATTTAATTATTTTTTTTATCATTTTAACTTGAAGTACAACGTTATTTTCAGTCAGTTCTAACCAAAATGGCTATTATCTCAATGTTTTCCTCACAACATAATCTCTAAAATATGCTATAAATATAAGGTGCTGGGAGTGAAAATTATGAATATCACTGTCAGGCAAAAACCTTGTATCTCCAAGTTTCAAAAAGCCCTACTTCAGTGTCACAAGTAGTGAAAATAGCAGATCTACAAGCACACAACGCCTCGCATCATGAGGCGTTGTGTGCTTGTGGATCGGCTATTTTCACTATTTTTAATCGTTTTTAAAATAATAATACAAAAAGAGAAGGTTTTGGACATATAAGGTTTCCACCTGACAACAACAATATAATGTAGGGGTGCCTCGGATGAAAGAAATATTCATGGGGTTCCCTGAGACAAAAAAGTTTGGGAACCCCTGGCTTAGAACAAGGATGGGGTGTGTGTGTGTGTGTGTGTGTGTGTGTGTGTGTGTGTGCGTGCGTGCGTGTGCGTGTGCGTGTGTGTATACACATATATAGAATACAGGATACATGTATAGTTAAAATAGCAGACTCACAACCTAAAAAAAAAGAGCAGATCTCACAACGTGTCACAATGCGATTGCATTGTGAGCTTGTAGATTGGCTATTATATGCCACCATTGTACAACAAAGTATAATACAGGGATACAGTTGTTAATCAGACTAATTGATTTAGTGGATTATAAAAATTCTATTGGACCTTTTCCTTTGTTGATATATGACATTTTCAAAAACCATAAAAAAAACCTGCTTCATTTATTATGTATTGTAATGATTTGAAATGTTCTCAGATACTACTGAGCTGTGTTTTATTGCTCTGTTTGAAGTGTGTTGTTTTGTTAAGGTGAATATTACTCACCAAAGTCATAGAAAACCATGCACTCTGCAAGGAAGAGGATGACTTTCTCTTTTTAAAAAGGGAAAGGTCATTTCTCTACATTTTAACACACACACACACACACACACACACACACACACACACACACACACACACACACACACACACACACACACACACACACACACACACACACACACACAAAGATGATGACTAACGGCTGAATCACAAAGCAATGTGAATTCGTTCAGTTGGACTTCCAGTAAAATCTGATAACTATTTCAATGACACACTTTATTTGTATCTGCCAAACATTGGTCATATCCGTTTTTATGTTGCACATTTCATATGCAGGGAAATTCATTGCATTCCAAGTATTATTAGCAACACTTTGATTAATCTGTTCTCATCACATTGGCCAATTGTAAAACATTCCGCCATCTTTAATATTAGCAGCAATTCAACAGTCAACACTAATCCATATGCCAAAACTGCTGTTTGTGATCAAACTAGGCATTGTTGCAGACAACACCTGTAATTCTTTTAGCTTAAGGTTAAAAGCCAGAAGTTTAAAGGCTTGAAGTTTTCTTCGCATTCATACTGTATAATTATGGTCTAAAAGTGTGATTTTGAGATTTGTATTTAAACCCCTGCTTCTGGTTCGGATAAAGATGGTCATTGGTCAACAATATTCAAATTTATATCATGCACAGCAAGCCACCCGAGGTTGCATTTTAAAATGTAGAACTGAAGCCGAGGTGGATAAAAAAATAAGTTTATCCATGTTAGGGAAAAAATGTCGTTACGGGTGCATTATATACTGTAGGTGTAGTGCGACACAGTGCAGTTATAGATCATATACAATAATGGATAATAATGTGGTTAAATATGTGTATTCAGGTCAGTTTGAAGACTGTGAGGGAGTTGGATGCCAAGCTGTTTGACGCCTACATTGAGAGGAGGGCTGACCCCATCGCAGGCTCCCTGGAGCCAGGCATCTATGCAGGCTACTTTGACTGGAGGGACTGCCAAACACCTACAGGTACTCTTAATCCACATGTCTGGGTGGAAATTGGCACTAGCCACATGACCCCTAACGGTCCATATGGGGATCAGGAATCAGGATCAGGAATACAACAAAAACTAAAAGATCTCTGTGAATTCAAGGCTTCTTGGTGTGAGGAAGTGATAGAAAATCTTCTCATTTTAGGGGTGAGCTACTCCTTGTGTCTTACCCAGCGACACTTATTAGACTGGGGGGCCCAGACAGCCTTTCTACTAGGGCATTCACGAATAGTGATTTTTAATATTCGAATTATTCGACCTCAAAGTCAAGTATTCGACTATTATGTAATAACTCATTAAAACGCTCCTTTGCAAGCCTTGAAAACAACCAGCAATTAACGGGTTAACTTATGTAGGCGGGACAAAATGCAGGGTGCGTGAAATAACAGTCATCGATTGGCTGTGAGAGGTTTCCACTGCATGGTGGATGCGGTACTCAAGCTGCACACAATGCGTCGGGGATAGACGTGTTGTGAGCTTGTAGATCTGCTATTTTTGACACGCTGCACTATCTTACGACTGAACATAGCATAAGCATTCTGATGAAACTTGCGAGGAGAAACGAGTTCATTTTACTAGGAAAACTCCGAAAATGTCTGTTCAAGCCTATCCTATCTATGTTCAACAACAACCACATTTATACTGTCCATCCTTCGTTCGTTACAAGCAGTGTTGTATTGTTGATTGTTTAGCCTCGGGATCCAGGTATTATAGTGATTGTTTGATGGGATGCACGTTATGTTAATGACTTCTCGCATGTCGTTAACACCTCAGCTACTTAGCAGTCCATTAATATGTACCGAGTCCGAGACCCATTCCAATGTTAATGAAGGCTGGTGTGACTTGAGTTTCGACCAATACAACAGTCAAGGCTAAGATGCGTTATGATTACATGCTACAGTAGGCTATACAGTAACACACAAGCTTTACAAGATCATAAGTTCCACTCCCATCCGTGTCGTGAAACTCTCAGCCCGTTATCATAAATAAAACGATGGACGCTTGTACCTTTATTGGATAAGATAAGATAAAGTTGAATATGAAGCATGACATCAAAGCAAGTTGTGGTGAAGCGCGGTCCGAAAGAGCTACTGTAAAGAGAAGGGTGTCCTCTAAACTGGATATACTCGACAAGACTAGAGGAGCGAAACTCGGCACGAGTCGGCAGCAATAGAAAGTCAAGTAGCCTAAAGTATTACACGTTTTTGTCAGCAATGAGCATTGCTTGTTCTGGAGTGCCCCTCCCCTCACACACTGAGTGACTGTGCCATCTATGGTGACGGGCCAGCCGTGTATGTCCGCACATCGATCACATAGGCTAGCCGTTACAGTGTGGTAGGATTTCAGTTTGACAACAATCAAACATGGATGGATTAGGAGAAATACTAACAACAGAGCTCACAGCTGCATGTCTGCTGTAGAAATATTTTCACGGCTTAAAAAAATAATAATAAAAAAATAATAATAATAAAATTAATTTCGGCGAATATTCGAATATGATGTACAGTACTCGAATAGTGATATATTGAATATTCGGTGAATGCCCTACTTTCTACCCACTCAGCTATGGCTGCCCCGGATGAGGGAATTGCCCCGTTACAATCACCAACTGTCCCCAGAAACTACAGCAAACACAATCCTAAAAGTGTGTGTGTGTGTGTGTGTGTGTGTGTGTGTGTGTGTGTGTGTGTGTGTGTGTGTGTGTGTGTGTGTGTGTGTGTGTGTGTGTGTGTGTGTGTGTGTGTGTGTGTAGGCTACAGCTGTTTGAAGTCTTACTGTAAACACATGTACTTACTCAGACTTTCACATAAAACATGAGTCTTAATGCGTCGCACTGACATTCCCCTGGCCTTTCTACGCGGTGTTTTGTTGTGGTTGTGCAGCGCTGCGTGTGTGATCTTTGCATGCTCGTACCTATATTTGTGTGCGTTCATTCTGTCGCCGGATGTGTGCCCCAAGCTCAGGTGAAACTCATGTGTATATTGTGGTTTACGTTTGCACACAGGATGTAAAGTGACATGCTTGAGCTTGTGTGTGTGTGTGTGTGTGTGTGTGTGTGTGTTAGTATATTATCAAGTATGATGGAAGAACCTATTATTGTGAGGCCTAACAAGGCATCATTGAGTGTGTGTCGTCTAGCAGAAGCATTGTGTGTGTGTCTCTGTACATCCTCTTGTCGGGACCTCTTGTGAAAGAGGAACATTTTGGATTGATAAACCACTGTTCAGGATATGATAGTTTCACTTGTTGTCCACTGCAAGCGCGTGCATGTGAATAGTGTGTGTGTGTGTGTGTGTGTGTGTGTGTGTGTGTGTGTGTGTGTGTGTGTGTGTGTGTGTGGTGGGGGGGAAGGGGGGGATACTGTTTCAGGACCAGATTTGCAGAAGTAAAAAAAGAAAAAGATTTCAGGGTCTGCGTGACCCTTGCTGCAAGAACCTACAACCTCTGTCTGATTAGAAATCACTCTTTCATTTAAAGTGTCTGTCTTCACTTTCATCGCACTCAACAAACAAGTAATTTTCCATTGTGCTTTTCACACCTCCCTCTCTCAGGTGTGCGGAACTACTTAAAGGAAGCGCTGGTCAACATCATCACGGTTCACGCTGAGGTACGACTCACCAGCAAAACCACTACCTTATTAGTACACGCTATAGTTCTCTGTGCTCGCTCCTCAGTGAAGCTTACCCCAAAACCTTCTGCTCTATCATTGCTGTCGCGTTGAAACCTTGGAGGTCCAAAATCGTTATTTTTTTTAAACCAATTGTTTTAAAACATTTTTAAATGATGAAAATAGACACATCTTATAGATCAGCTGTTTTCACTACTTTTATGTGACTCTCTGGAATTACGAAGTGGGGCATCGATTTATGGGGGGTTGGGAGAAGGGTAGTAAAATATGGAGATACAAGGTTTCTCTCTTTCTCTCGTTTTCTCTTTTTATGTACATCTCTGCATGTCTGTGTGTGTGTCTCTGACTGTCTGTCTGTATTTCTCTTAGGTATTCACTGTGTCCAAGGAGCTAGTTCCCAGGGTTTTGTCCAAAATCGTCGAGTCCGTGGCCGAGGAGTTGAGTCGCCTCATGCAGTGTGTGTCCTCCTTCAGCAAAAATGGAGCCCTGCAGGTGCACACACGCACGCACACACACACACACACACACGCACACGCACACACATAACACATGCACACACACAACGCATGCACACACACTAGTGTGCACATAGTCGCAGCAGTTTGTCACTGTGAGTAATAGTAAGAAGACCCTTGGGCTGTGAGATGTGAGGGGGATTTACCTGTTGTAAAAGGTTGTAATAATCAGTCAGGTTCTTATAATCAGCCAAAGTGACTAACAGTAAAGTGCTAAGGCTTTGACGCTTGACTCCATCTGTCCCCTGTTCAACCCCCCTCTCTCTTTTTGCACTTGTCTTTCTCAGGCCCGCCTTGAACTCTGTGCTCTGAGAGATGCCATATCTTCCTACCTTAATGGTGAAAGCAAGTAAGTGCTACTCACGCACGCACACACACACACACACACACACACACACACACACACACACACACACACACACACACACACACACACACACACACACACACACACACACACTCACACTCACAATGATTTATGGCACTGCATGTCACACACATAAATCTTTAGCAGTCACACATCCCTCATGACAATCCCTATTTAGGTTACTTGGTGGCTATTGGAAAGGAAGTGAAAGCAACCTGGCTCTGTGGTTGTGTGTGTGTATGTACTGTATGTGTGTGTTCACACACACACACGGGCACACACACACACACACACACACACACACACACACACACACACACACACATGCACGCACGCACGCACACACACATATATGTACAGTAGCATGACTTCTTTCTGTGTATTTGGACCTATAGCTGTGAACATGTGTTTGGGTGCTTGCTTGATTTCCTGCAGTGTGTCCTGTTTCCCTGTGTGTCCCTATTGTAGGGTATGGAGGTACACTATTTTAACTCATTAGAGGTCCACAACGTGCCAACGTGTCAATCTCTTTGATGTCTCTCTTTGTGCCCATTGACGCGTTCGACGTGTTGTACAGTAAACTATACTGTGCTGTAGCTACGAAAAACACTCCATTTCCCGAAATGCAGCATGAGATCACGTGACCGGGAAGTGCTGTCTCCCTGATAGACATGCATGTTACGCTGCTGCAGAAAAGTGATTTTTTTTCTCCTAATCTAGCTTTTAAATTACCTTCATGTTCAAAACGCGGCCTTTTCTACCAGCCGTTACAAAAGCTCTGTGGCCCGCGATTGTTTAAAAACGGTCCTGACTGAAAGAAAATATTATCGTGATAAACAGGACATACTTGGATTACATTTACTCTGATTACTTTTTTGCCAGGAGGACCTCAAAATGGCGGGTTGCCATGAGCACCTGCCGATTAAATGTTGAATAATCCTGGGCATCCTATGTGTTAAGCAGATTTAACAGACACAGTGTCTTGTTTTTTCCAGTGCCAGCTTCAAAATGGCCTTGGAGGCCCTTCCCCAGCTTCACAGTGGAGCAGACAAAAAGTGAGTCTTTGATAGTTGGACTGAGCATGCCTCGTATATGAATGTACGCAATTTATCTGACATTTTCTAACCACAATTTGCATCTGTCCTCCTGTCTCTCTGCCCCCCATCCCAGGTTACTGGAAGAACTGCTGAACAAGTTTAAGAGCAGCATGCAGTTACAGCTCACCTGTTTCCAGCCCTCCTCCGTCCAGCCCATCAAGAGATGAACCTGTTTTCTAATGTGTTCACTCGTTCATGTGCAATATACATATGTGCCATTTTAACTCGTCAGTATTTACTGCTCTTTTCCTGGAAATTTCCTGCAAAGGCAGGTTTCTTTCCCTGTTTTGCCTTTCTAATTTTTATGGAGAACGGAGCCTATTCCTATTGAAAAATAGAATCCACCTTCATAGGTAGATTTTAACTTCAAAGTCAGATAAGGTCATAAAAATAGCTGATCAACAAGCTCAATGTTCTGCAAATCCCCTGAATGCCAATGGCAGGATGTGTGAAGTCTTGAAATGGCACATCTGTATCAATGGATGTTCATCTAATCATTTCACTTTGCTCTTGGACAAATACAGCTGAATTATACTTAGCTTTATTTGAGCGTCTTTTCTCACAACTTTATGCTATAAGAGCACTTATAAACATCTAATCACGTTGCCACTTTGAAGACACAAATCAGATATTGGTCAGGACAGTCTCTGAGCCAAAATTGGTAGTCTATTTCATGGTGACTATGGTTCAGAGAGAAAAACCCTAGGCATACATTTACAATGCGTAGTAGGCATTTCAGTCCATTCGTCTTTTACACTTGGGATTTGTCGTAGATATCAAGGTGGTCCTGTTTTGTCCTTTGTCATCTCGGTGGCCAAATAAAACTGCAGCCTAACATGGCTGCAATTGGATTGAGCCCGCTTCGTCTTTGGTAGCTTGTCACCCAATTGTTCTGACACTGCTCTCATTTCACACTCCTTCACTTCAGATAAATGTGTTCGCAGCTATTCAGTGATGACTGTTGTCTGGGTATGAATGATTAATATATATAGTAGTAAAGTCTTCAGGGAGTATCGGGTCTGCACACTTGCATGCACTGAGTATGACAGCTCCTATCTACGTGTATCACTGAGGGACACTATTGCAATTGAATTAAAGCCACCTCTCCCTCACCACACAACAAATCCAACTCCAAGCTCACTCTGGCAGTCCTGAAACGTGTCTACACATAACCGCCAGTGCACGCTTACCGTCTGCGTAAGCTGAGATACATATAGCCCTCAAAGTGCATAAGAGTGACTGTAATGCTGCAAACACAGAAGCGTTGTTCTAACGTCAACTGTGGGCTTTTGTCATCTCCATCTTCCCCAGGTCCTTAAATCACAGCAATAATTTCTTCTTTCATACAGACTTAGGGCTCTATTATGATCCAGGTCTTATGCCTTAACTTCTTTGCCTTTTTTTACTATTTTGAAAAACATTTTTAAATACTTCAAATGCTGATCTACATCTGCACGTTGTGAGCTTGCAGATCAGCTATTTGAAATATTTTAAAAAATGTGTATATATAGTAAAAAAGGCAAAGAAGTTAAGGCATAAGGCAATAAGACCTGGATCATAATAGAGCCCTTCGAGTAAAAACGTGTGTCTTTGTCTATCTGTCTGTCCAAACAAGGACAGGTTTACCACAAGCCCATTCATCTCTGAAGATCCTGCCCATGGGTTCATGCAGCATAGGCACACACAAACTGGTCGTCTGGGAGTAGAATGAGTGAGTACATTATGTGGCCAAGGGTGGGGTGGGTGAACGACCGTATCGGGTGGGGTATGTCAGGGCGGTGCAGACGGTTGTGCTACAAAAACACTAAATTCTCAAACCTCATTCCTGGCAACCAGGACAAGGTAAGACCTAGTGATGCGTTTGTGGGCGTCACGTCAAGAAAGAAAACCAGCGGGACGGTTGTGGTGAGCGAGTCTGGTCGTCTCGCAGACGTAGCAGACAGGAGGAGAAGACCGCACCCCAGCAGCTTGCAGCAGCTGGCACTGACAAAAAAACGACAAAAAAACATAAAACAAGTGATTGTCAATTCCCCATTATAATTTAAGACCTAGATTGTGTAGACAATTAACAACAACCTCTGCTGCCATTGACAAATCAGTATTTCTTGGGTGTCACGATTTCCCAGACAGGGGGAAAAGCTGTGCATGGCAGACTCAGTTTGTTTTGATTCTCTGTTCTAAACTTAGCTCGGTATGTCCACCCACGTTATTCATTCACAAAAGCAGGTTCAAAGCCTGAGGTCTCATCCATCCTCTGACTGTTCTGTTTACAGTAACGGAGGTGAAGAGGGGAGTTTTTCACCAGAACTCTGTTCCATTCAGGAGACAAGGCCCCAGAAAAACATGTTCACTTTGATCTGGCTTTAATCAGGGCAATGTGATTTCTGTGAAATATGAGGACGTAGCATACATGTAGCTTATGTTAGGATGTTAGAGATTTCAACACGTTTTCTGATTTGAAGATCATATACGTTAGAAAAAGTATTTCTTTGTACAAGTAGTTTGGTGGCCTCTAATGCATATCCAAACAGCCCCACAGCAGTGAATTGTGTATTGGTATCAAATGAGATGCATGTCTTTAATTTCAAGCCCGGCCTAAACATTTTGTCTGATACCCACGCCCCTAAAGTTCAGTGAGACTAATAGTTGGCATCCACGGCCACCGCCTGGACTTAATCACAGGCTAATTAAAGGCTAAGGTTAAAGGCTAATTCAATTCAATTCGACCCATGCGTCCATATTCTGAGGCAAACATTCAGCGAAAATAGCAGATCCACAAGCTCACAATGCATCACATTGTGAACCTGTAGATGGACTATTTTTCTTGAAATGTTTGGTGTAGTGCAACTAAAAAGGTGAAGACCAAGTACAGTATAGAGCCCTGGGGGACCTTGGTCAACTAAGCATAACTTGGCAACTAGTGAAACCTGTGTTGCAAACAGACCACGCATGATGGTTTGCACTACTACAGTACTACTACTACTACTAGAAATGCAATTTACAATTTAGGCATTTAGCAGACACTTCATTAGGGTTGAGATTCTGAATCGGAGGAAGCAGATCCAACATTGAGGAACCGGAATCGGGTTCCATCACATTTGGAACCGTTTCTGGAACCGGGTTTTATCACACTGACAGAGCTGGCATGTGGACTTCATGTCTTCTATACAATTATATTACCTTTGGTTCTCAAACGTTTACGTTTCAAGCACCACCATAACTCTTAGAGTTACAGACCTGTTAAGGTCCATTTGGAACCTCCTACAGTATAGGAATCGTTAAGGGAAACTGTTCAGGGATCAGACCGTTAAGGAACCAGAATCATTAAAATCCTAAAGGTTCCCAACCCTACTCTTCATCCAGAGTGACTTGCAGTAAGCATGGTTAAACACATACATAAAATGCAATACAACGTCTTTCACTGGGAAGTGATGTCATCGTTCTTGTTCATTTTATCTTTGTGATGCGTTTAGACTTTTTACTACTTTTCCATGGAAGTGTAAATGTTATCTAGTGTGTGTGTAAGCTGAAGCCAGGAAGGTGTTCTCTGGCACAGGGCGGAAAGTGTAGCACACGTCTTCCTCCCTCTCTCCTCCCCGCGTGATGTCATTCACATTGTTTATGATAATGATGTTTTTGATTAACCACCATCATCCTGTATTGCAAACACACTTCCTGCACACGCACACATGCGTGCGCGCGCGCACGCACGCACACACACACACACACACACACACACACACACACACACACACACAATACAACACCATGCTTGTAAAGTTCACACATACATATTGATTATACACAAATTAAAAAATCCTTATTTAGATTTAAGACATTTATTTATCATATAGAACAGTAGCCTACTGTACAATGCAATTGAGGGGGATAAAAGCATACAAGAATATGACACTGTAAAACAACGATAAATGATACAGTGTGTTTGAGTACTTATCACATCATTAAGTGGACGAAGCTTATCTAAGGTGTGACGTCTCAAACTCCTCTCTCGTCCAATTACACCCAAGTACTGTAGAATCTCTGCTCTCATAATTTAAACAGTAAGTTGGGTTGATAGTGTCTCCTAAGACTAGAAAAGGGTGAATTAAACTTGGGTAAGTATTTACAGAAAAAGTGTTTTTTCTAGAAGTCAATAAAAAAACACTAATAGTTGCCCGCACAAGCCTTTATAGTAATACAGTACAATCAACACAGCTGTCAGTTTTATTTGCATAGTCAGTATTAAAAATCCTGAGATCCTGAAAAATAATGTTAGAAAAATGGCCACTCTTGTTTTAGTCACACACACACACACACACACACACACACACACACACTCACACTCACACTCACACATATATATATAAAATCATTATAACAAGTTATACAAATTTCCAAAAATGTTCAGATGTTTTCAAAGAATGTTATAGCCGATCGACAAGCTCACAACGCATCAAGATGTGTTGTGACTGTGAGCTTGTAGTTCGGCCACTTCCACTATTCATCATGATGAAGTGTATATAGCACTTGAAAAAATGATACACATTGTCCAATATCAGTCTCAGTACAGTTTGGTTTTTCCCACATAGTCTCATGGACCGAGCATGTGAAGGGTTCAACTTCGGTCTATTTTGTGATCCAGAGAATGATCTCTCCTTCATCTTCTCCTTTCTTGCCCCACACAAGGGCCTCCCTACATAACACGCATCCTTCCCATGATGCACCACTGAGGTCATTCCTGCAGGCTGCTGCTGTGGTGGTGTGTGATGACCCTCTGGTAGTCCTCCGAGGGGCTCACGTGGTCCGTGACCCCCGGGTGGTCGTAGCTGCGGTAGTAGTGGCCACCAGACTGCGGGGTGTAGTACAAGAGCTGCCGGGCAATCATGGGTTCCACCTGTGAGAGAGTGGAGGAAATCAATGCCCAGTCTATAAAGGTAGGCTATATATATATATCGAACTACAGATCCATCTAAAGAAAAAGAAAATAGAATATTGTGTAAAAGTTAAGTATTGCAGATGCCATAGCACCCCAAATCATAGCTGACTGCAGAAACTTCCCACTGGACTTCAAGCAACTCTGACTTCAGAAGGTTGACATTTCTCTATTATAAATCCTTGTTTTGAGTGGTCTTGTGTAATATTGCAATATTTTGAAATATGGACTTTTTATATTCATGAGCTGTATGCCATAGCATTTCACATTTGGAATAAGTCACTGCATGTGCAATGTATCTAGAATATATGAAAGTTTCAAGAATATTTACTTTTACACAATATTCTATTTTTTTTAGATGGATCTGTATAGACGGGTTTCTTGTTTACAAACATTGAGACTAAATGCACAGCTGACTGTATCATGTAATCAATTCCGTCCAATCCCCAAACCTGTTGTTTTGGGGAGCGCTGGTTTCATTGGCTAATTTTGGTACGGACCCTGCGCACGCATCTAGTTTTATCAGTGTAACGTGGACCAGAAACCCGTCTATATACCCCTATACGCTGAAAGGCTTCATCAAGATGTTGTTGGAAAAATGAACTTAGTTAGAATATAGAGATGGGAGGTTTCTGCCCGACAGCGACGGTAAGTAGCCTACTGTGGTTGTGGAGGAACTGAAAGTGGAAGACAGCGTACTACAGCGTTTTCACAGTAGTCTGACATGAGGAGCAGTGATGAATGCAAGGACAGTTACCTGGACAGTGAGGGTCCTTCTTTGTCTCTGGGGGTCCATAAACTCTTCTCCGAAACTCAGCAGTACCTGGAAACGAGGCAGCGGTCGGCCATGGAGCCCATAGCCCTGGATCTCTGATAGGAGAGCCATAAACAAGGATAAGTCGGATGTAGGTGCTGCAACTAACTAACTATACATTATTTCCTAATAGTGATTATTCCATTGATTACTTTTTCGATTAATTTAATAATCGGGAAGCTGTTTTTTTAAATGATTAATAAATCGTTATAGGGGATTCAGGGTCCCGGCGAATCTTGAAAAGCCTTAAAAAGTATTGAATTTGAACTTGGGAAATGTGCAGATACCCTGGGGATTATAGGGGCAAAGAATGTATATAGCATACATTCTTTGGAGGATTTCCACCTATAATGAAATGCCCAAAATAGGTTGAGATTGTTTAATTAAATGATCAAATATCGATCATTATTTTTATAATCTATAATTTATATCCCCTATATTCAGATGCACCATCTCCCAAAGGTGTCTGGGGGTTTGACATACTTTTGGCCCAAAATAGGTAATTTGACAGAAATTCCTGTGAATGTGACTTTTTAGATAAATGTGACTGGAAAGTCCTGGTCATGTAGTCTATGCAAAGCAGCACCATTAGCTGTCAGCGTCACACAGCTGTGGTTCTGGTAGGTGGGCGGGGATGAGGTGGCAGCACTAGGACCATGTGACTGTTTACTCAACATGGGAACAGGGAAGTAACTCGACTCTGAATAGGGTCCCACGGTGCTTCTCAAAGTGGGTTCCGGGGAACCCCAAGGGGTCCTTGGGGGGGCTTTCCATGGGGGTCCCCAAGTAAATGATTTAATATGACGGTAGTTCAACTACTTTGATCCTATATGCATCTACAAGCTCACAGCGTGTCACCCCGTGAAATGTGAAATGAATAGATCTGCTATTTTCAAAACTTCTTGAAAAAAGAAAGTGAAACATTTGGAATATTTTTAAAAATATTTTAACACAAACACAAATCTTGTACATTGGGTCAGATTCAAACTGGGGCGAGCAGCGATAAAGACTATATAGCTTTATTTATGTAGAATACGCTGTTACATGTGTTGTTTTCTTTTCTGCTAAGCAGGACTTGTCTGTCATGCCTATTGGTGTATGTCATGTTTTGTGATTTCTTCTGTAAAGCATTTTGTGACTCTACTCTTTAAAAGGGGCCATACAAATAAAGTTTATTATTATTATTATTATATCTACCTACTGGACATATTCTGCCTAATCAATCAGTTACTGCCCAAGTCACCATGTGTCTCACCTGTTAAATAGTCCTGCGTGTGAAGGAGTTTACAGGTCACCTCCCTCTCCAGCTTGTTAGGTTTGTCTCCATAAGGGGACAGCCCTCCCTGCCAGTACACCCTCTCCAGGCACTGCCTACGGGCATAGAGGCCGTCTGGGGCCATCCATAGTCGCACGCCCCTCTCCAGGGCAGACGGTGGGCTTGGAGGACAATCCTCTGCCCTCCTCTGAGCCGAGAGGCTCTCCACAGGCAGGGGGATGAGCTCCGGACTCCCCGGACTGAGGTAAGGCTTGTCCTCGGCAGGGCACGGAGCGATGTGGCAGCCCTCTGGGCTGGAGGTGGTCACCTCTCGTATCAGGGCATCTTGGAAGTACACCGACACATGCATGCGGAAGTCTGAGTGTGGGAGAGTGAAACCACATCTGGGGTTCATAAGGTGCGTGAAGAGAAAGTGGATCTTTGTGTGTGTGTGTGTGTGTGTGTGTGTGTGTGTGTGTGTGTGTGTGTGTGTGTGTGTGTGTGTGTGTGTGTGTGTGTGTGTGTGTGTGTGTGTGTGTGTGTGTGTGTGTGTGTGTGCGCGTGCGTGCGTGCGTGCACTAGCGTGTGCATGCTTGTACCTGAGAGTGTGTCTGCTGGTCTCATGCTGTTGTCCAGTGTGTAAGGAGAGGGCTGCGTCTCTGGTGTGCTGTAAGAGTAGGAGAAGGTGCCTTTGAACTGGTACCCTGCATGAGTAGAGAGACAGACAGGGGCTCAACACATGTCAAACTCCAAACATCATCTTCTGCTGCTGTAATGTGTGCAGTCCCATACATTCCCACCAACCAAGACATACTGTATATTTACTTTCATATCCACTTACCGTACATCTGTCCTCTGAAACCGCCTCTAGAGTAGACTTAGTAAAATTAACCATATCGTTTTTTTCTGACACTCTATACCAAACTTCACCGATCTACTAGCTCACAATGCAATTTGACACATTGTGAGCTTGTAGATCTGCTATTTTGGCTAATGTTACCCTCAGAATATGGACACTGGGGTTCAAGTGGTCAACCTCTACAATGCTCATGCACAAATGCACTTATAAAAAAGACAAGAGATACAACATTTTAACACAAAACAAGTGCAACACCTCTGCAGTCTGCACTGCAAAATCCTGAGTGCCAATCCAGTGTGTGTGTGTGTGTGTGTGTGTGTGTGTGTGTTTCTTCCTTGTGCTGGCTGTCAGTAGTGCAAGGATGTAAATCCCCAAATATCTTTCACATACAGTGTGTCACACGTAATTTTTACAGCTTTACTTTTATAATGGAAGTCAATGGAGGTTGAAACTTTGCCCAGATATGGATATGACATCAGTACGAGGACATCAGTCATATGACTGAAATCCTAGTACTGATATCACAGATAACTGATGACTTGTCTGGGAAGCCAGAAGAAATGAACACAGGCTCTTACAGTGCAGACATAGACTTACAGACAGCTGACTCATGAACAATTATAATGATATTCATTGGTGGTAAGTACATTTACTAAAGTACTGTAGACAAGTACAATACTTTTCATTGGAGATGGAGACAGTGGGCGGGTGTCTCCTTATCCTTACATACTTCTGCTTTAAAAAATACAAGCTCAAAATGCGTCACGGTTAAGATTTTTTACATTTTTGAAAAGTACTTTTGGTACTTTCAAGTATATTTTGATGCCAATACTTTTGTACAAAGTCAATTTTGAATACAGGACTTTTACTTGTAACACGGTATTTCTACAATGTGGTATTGCTAATTTTACTGAAGCAAAACATAAATAAAAATCTTCCACCACTGTATACTGTATAATATGAATGCTCTCCATAACGGATAGGGTCGGCAGCACCTACCATTGTCTATGGCTGGGCCTTGCCACGACAGACCTCGAGGCGGGTAGGGACACTGGGGGAAGGGGAGCTCTGGCAGGGAGGCCTGCTCTGGGAAATAGTCTCTCCACACATCTGGAGAGGGCATGTACCCCGGCACCTACAGAGAGACAGCGGGGTTAGACGTGTCAACACACATGATCATATAATTTAGACAGCATGACAGAGGAAGCAGTGTGTAACCTGTGACCTTCTCCCAATACTCTTGGCATTTGGTGTATCTGCATATCATGCCTGCTCATCTGACCTTTTCTCACACATCCAACCTTCAATAGGGCTTCTCGTTCTCACACACTTACTGTATACACACATTAGGGCTGGGCAATTAACTGAAAATAAATAATGGATATAGAAACCGATATTTTGGACCAATAACCGACTTTATCTTGCTCATGTTGGTTAATCAAGAATCAGCATTTTTTTGTATTTGTTTTAATTTCTTTTTAGCAATGATACGACAACAAAACATTTGGTTAATCGACTAAATCGCTTAATCTGATATAACCACTGTATTATACTTGAACTTTTGTACAACGTTGTCGTACAAAATTGCTAAAATAGCTGATCTATACACTCACAATGTGTCGCATCACAACGCTTTGAGCCTGTAGATCTGCTATTTTCACTTATTTCGCTTAAAATTATTTTAAAATAATCATTCGTTAATTGTAATCGAGGAAAATGTCACTTCACATACAATGTACAATGGTGGCGCACAAAACGGCTAAAATAGCTGATCTACACACAATGTGTCACATCACGACGCTGCGAGCCTGTAGATCTGCTATTTTCACTTATTACACTTAAACATATGTTTAAATAAACTTTCAGTATTTGTAATGGAGGAAATGTCTGAAATAATTGTGCTATCGAGTTGAGGTCATATCACCCAGCCCTGCACAACACAACATGACAGAAGATTTACCTGAGTCTGCACAGCAGAGTAAGAGGGGTGCATGGCATAGCTCATTGGACTCAATGGACTGTCCTCCTGTCTGGGTCCTACATTGCAAAGCACAAGTTCATTAGACTGAAGAAACCAACATTCACATAGGCAACGTCATAAAAAACACAGCCTAAATATACTGTTTGTTTGCGACTACTTGGTAGTCTGGTGGTCTCTTCGCCTGACAACTTCGATAGAGGCTGTTTCTATTTACAGTCAGCTCACTGACCCTTGTCAAAACCCACTGGTGCAAGAAAAAATGTCATCAACGACTACTGGTAGTGATGCAAGATAATGAAAATAATAAGAATGTTTTTAGCCCCTGTAGTCTAGCCTACATAAAACCTTTGGTTTGGCCAGATCCAAGCGCTTAAAGAATACTAAGGTTATTCATTCATAATTTTTAAAAAGCATGTAGTAGGCTAACAATGTACATGTGTTAAGTTATTAGTTTGAGTGGTACAGTGACTAACTTTTCTTTAATCCCTCTGGGATGACGCGATACACTTTATACGGGTCGGAGATGTCCAGTTGGCTCCGCTCCACCAGCTCCTCAAAGTCATTACTTTTGTTGAGAGCACACCTTAGGCGTGTCTTCCAGGTCGGCGGGTCTGGCTTATCGATTCCTTCTCGAAACTTGCCTTTAAACAGAGCCCAGGCCTGCAGGAAAGACGTCGGCGTGAAAGTTTAAACACTGGTAGTCAAATCTGGTTTCAGGGACCAGGACCACATCAGGGCTCCAAATGGACCATTACAGGTCTGTAACTCCAAATGTAAATCATTTTAGTTAAGTGATTCTTTAACTATTTTAATTTCAAGGACACAGTTTGATACGATATGCACCCCATTATACAGGTTTTGGGGTTTTTCTTTGCTCTGGGACTAAAAACCTTGGTTACATGTAAGGGTCATATAAGAGTTACAGACCTGTAGGTTGATCTATTTGTACACACTGTTAAATTAACTCACAAATTATGGTTAATTTGTAGTAGGATCAAGACTGTAATAACGTAGGCTACATTTATTTTATTTCCCCCCCCTGATTCTTACATGTCAGAAGAAACATAAAAAAAATCTATGACAGTCATATATAGGTCCATTTAGCCCCCTGGTGGTCCGTGGACCGGGGTCCAGTCCAGTTAAAAGGTTGTGCATTCATTCGCTCTGTGTCCCGGTCGTCAAGCCCAGTGTTTCTCAAAGTGGATTTCAGGAGACTCTGTGTGGGTTCCTTTATTTATGGGGGTCTAAATTGACCCATACAAGTCTGTGACACTGACAGCGTACAAATGAGAGTTAAAGAAAGGGAAGACCTTGGCTTGAAATGTGAAAGTTTGAGAAACACTGGAGACTAGCCTATACATGTCCCTTACCTTGAAAAGCGCGGCATCCTCATCGCGGTTGTAATCCTGCTTCCCGGCGTGTTTCCATGGTATCCTGAAGATGCTCTTGTCGTCATTCTCCCACACCAGGCCGGGGTACTTCCCGCATTCCACCTGCTCTATCAGCCAACAGCGCAGCTTGCCGTTCCCGCTGCTCCCAGAACCCACGTAATCCGAGTCAGCGTGCATGTTCTATGTCTGTGCAACAACAGTCCAAGTATATGGCTAGAAGTCCCTGTTGTCACTTTGCTGCTCCAAATAATTAAAACAAACAATAATCAAGTACCGGGTAGTTGGCGGTTTTACCCTGTTGGCGATACGAGTCATAAAAAAGGGACACAACTTTGGTCTCGGTGTTTCAGAGGAGGTTGTAATGTATGACTTGTATCAATTGTCTCTTCTTCTTATTCTTACCTCTGAAACTCGAAACCTGTCAACTTCTTGAAATCAGTCCTCAGAAGCTTATCAATACGGCGGGACGACTTAAATCATCCCCCGTGGTGGGGGCGGGGACAGTCGCCGTCTTCAAAGAGGATGCTGTGCTGAGCTGCAGTGCGAGGCACCTGCTGCCATCATGATATGATGGGGAAACCCTCATCAGCGTCAGTCAGCGGCCATACCGTGTAACTCCCGCACACGTGGAAAATGTGTAGAGTGTTCAGCGCAGAGTGAGACGAAAACAATTCTTTGAAATGGCAAAATGGTTGAAATAACAAACCTTCACGTCGTCAATAATAAATTGATGTTTTATTAAATAGCTAAATGGTACACGCCTCAGCTGAAATTAGTAGACCTATAGGCTTACTTTGGATAATAGGCTACTGTGAGCACTCTCCCGTCATGGGAATTGAACACTGACTCATTCAGTGGTTGATATTAGTTCATTAGGCTAGTCTATTGTTAAATAGCATCTGTCCACTGCTTCTCTCAGTGCTTTGTTGTGCTTAGGTAGTAGGCCTATTGGCCAGGGGTCTTCAACGTTTTCAGGACAAGGACCCCTTAGTTGAGAGAGAGATGAAGCAGGGACCCCCACAAACTTATCACAGATTCCATATAGTTTAATCGTTTGACAGCACAATGAGCACACTCATCAGTGCATTTTGGATTCATGTCAATTTGTGTTTTAAGATATTTAACCACTTGCACCATCAATAGGCCTATAAACTTGACCTTTCACTCTGTACTTAGTCTGCTCTTTTTCCCCTCTACACCAAAGCTCTTTTCCGAAAATAGCCGATCTACAAGCGCACAATGCCTTGCATCGCGCAAGGCGTTGTGAGCTTGTAGATCTGCTATTTTTGGCTAAAGTTATCAGAATATGGACACTAGGGTACAAGTGGTCAATATACAAAAGGAGAAAAAAGGTTTCTATCACAAATATTTGGAGGACCCCCTGCAGTAACTCTGAGGACCCCCCCCCCCCCCCCTGTTGAAGACCCTTGCTATAGGCTACTACTGGATATCCAACAGTTTATAGGCTAGCCTAACCAAAAGCAAAGACATATTTAGGACATAATGATTATTATTTTTGAATTATTCAGATTTGACCAATAGTTCATTTTAATATCAATGATGATTATGATGATGATGTCTAATAATAATAATAATAATATAGTGCTTTTCTAGGTACTGTAGGCCTATATACGCAAAGTCGCTTAAACAAAGAAAAATAAATATGTTTTTAAAAAGGCTAAAAACTAAGAAAACAAAAACATGATTGATTTAAACATTATATATTTCTACTGTACAGAGCAATTCCAATATACACAACACGATTACAGACACATATCAAACAACACAATAAGTTATATAAATGTGCTTGTGTAGAGGCCAACTACAAAATAAAGGGAGTTAAATCAACTCTGAGAGTGTATTAATGCACCACAAATTGTCAATGTACACACTCACATTTTGCAGTGTTTACATAGGCCATATTTTGGGGTTCTGCTTGACTGCCCTTGCATGTTGTTTTGACAGTTGGAGGCGGAGCCAAGGCTGTGTCATCTCAAAAGAGACTTAAGACCATGACCACAAAATCCCCCATTGGCTTGACTTTACCCTATATGTGAGAGCCATACTATATAGTACAGGGGTGGGCAACTTTGATGATGGCGAGGGCCACTATATTTCCACCTTCACTCCAGAGGGCCACATTGCATATTGCTACGTCCTACTTTGTCATTCTAGTATCTCATCCAAAAGAAGCAATAATAGCAGATCTACAAGCTCAAAACGCATCGATGCGTTTTGAGCTTGTAGATCGGCTATTTTTGCTTCTTTTGAATTGGAATCCTGATTTTCTTTTGTTATTTCTTAATTGGAATCCTGAAATGTAACATTTTGATTTAATTTCAAACGCATTTAGTTATATACTCAAGAAAATACATTTTAATACTACTATACTAGTCATTAAGCTACTAATATAGACTGACGGAATTAAAACAGGTCATGTTTGAAATTGTAACAGCTGACATCAGTAATATATTCAGTATTCCGGTATTAACCTGCGGGCCGCATTAAGTGAAGGTGAGGGCCGCATGTGGCCCCCGGGCCGCCAGTTGCCCTTGTATGCTGTAGTATCACTGAACATCCACTATCCCAGCCGCTCCCCACCTGTGGGCCGATGCCCACTGGTGGCCTGTGAGGATATTACTAGTGGGCCCCCAAATAATTGGCAAAACAGTACGATTCTTATGATAATATAACATAGAAAAAAGAAAACACAACAGTGGTCAGATGGGTGGGCCGCAAACGCTTTCAAGAATTTCAAGTGGGCCCTGATCCAGAGAAGGATGTGGATGTATAGTTCAACCAAACTTCATAGTCACTGCTCATCTAGAGTGGGCTGAATGGTCAACATGAACTCCTCCTCACCGTCATTGTGTGGGAGGCACACTGGTTGCTCTAGTGTAGATTAATGGACTGGGTTGATGGAATTGTCTGCCAGGAGGGCTTTTTGACTGCAGTGGCTCATGAGTTATTTGTGGCAATGCTGTTTTCCAAGGCCTGGTTTTTGCGGACCAATAGGTTTGCGATCTCCTCGTCGTCGTTGAAAGGATTCTTCTTGTACTTGTCCGTCCACCATGCTCGATACTGGACACAGAGAGAGGGAGGAGATGCAACAAAAAGTAGAAAGGAGAGGAGAAAAAACATGAGAGACTGAAAGGTAGAAATGTAAAGTGTAATAGAATGTATCATTCTTACACAATTCTTTTGGCAGAATAAAACAAAATGAATGGCCAATAGGGATGGGTATCGTTCACCTTTGAATCGATACGATACCTTTTTCATACCTGGGAATCGATACGATACCTTTTTCGATACTATTTTCGATACTTTTTATTTAAGTTTAACTGCTCTACCGCTGCTGCGGTAGAGCAGAGGTCATGATGATGATCACACAGTGTGGCGGAGCGGAGAGTAGACGTTGGATAATCATCATAATAATAAACATTATAGGCTATTGTCGGCTATTTCCCACAGTAACGAGTGTAGCCTACTAAAGCAGTCATTAAACTCTCAGTAGCCCAACTGTTACAGATGTGACCGGCCAGGGCATGCGTTCCAGAGTATCAAAACGAGGTATCGTTCGTTTTTACGTGAAACGATACCCGATAGTATCGACGTCATGCAATCGATACCATTAAAAGTATCGCAGACTATACCCATCCCTAATGGCCAAGACAGAATTCATTTACACTGACCTGACATCACTATGATGCAAATGAATGGCCAAGACAATTAATTTGCACTGACCTGTTCTGACATCACAATGATGACTTGACCAGCTCAGCGTTCTCAACGGGCCCGGAAATTAAGGCCTTGAACTGGGTCAATATTAAGTCCATATATGGGCATTCCCAGATGATTCCCAGATGATGCCCCAACCACTTTATGCCCATATATGGAGATCCCTGATGTCATCAATATTAAGCCCATATCTGGGAAATATTCCCATGTATGGACATATTGTGACAATCTCATGTGGTCTATGACGTCAAACATCTATGATGTCAGATGTCATATTTGGGAAAATATGGCCACATTTTGGCCACATTCTGTCCAACTTAAACAACCAACCAGGTCTGCCCTTTAGGGCGTCTTACTGGTTTATATGGGCTTAAAGACGCAGTGAAATACATTTTTTGCACTTTTAGAGCATATCTGTAGTGACAATATAATGTAAAAGATAGTGGAAAATTCCTGTGGTTCAGCAAATCACAAGCCGCGGTCAACGTCTCATCTCCTATGAACACAAATTGTTTCCATAGCCGCTGCCTTGTTACAGTCTATGGGAGTGATTAATCAAAAACACCCATTATTTTTTTCTGGTGACTCATAATTCCCTCCTAATAAGTGAGCTGGCCGTATTTTATCAATAACCTTTTTATTTATTTGTAATTCTTTGGGAAAATGGAAAAAATGTAATACAATAATACATTATTAAAAATAAATGAAAAAGGTTATCGAAAAATGGCCAGCTCATGTCACATATTAGAAGGGTATTGAGTCACCAGAAAGAATAATGGGTGTTTTTGATGAATCTATCATGGTTAAAATGGAGTTTGAAGTTACAATGGGTGTGTATGGGGAATGCCAGAAAAGTCGACCTCTTTCAAAGTCGACCCCAAACTCGTTTCCCAACGGGTCTGAGGCCTTAGCTAGATGCAGAATAGACAAAAATCAAATATTTGCTTCTGGGGGTCCCTGGAACAAAATATTGTGTGATGGGGGTCCGTAGTCAAATACATATCTTTCTGGGGGTCCTTTCACATGACAAAGTTTGAGAAACACTGATGGCCACATAAGTTTTTTTCAGAAAATTGTTATGATTTAGAAGACATTTGTAGAATGTGCCTATCAGTGGTTAAGGACCCCCAAAATGACCCCCAAAATGTATTTTTGCCCGTGGACCCCCATCTCAAAATAGTTTGTTCCACGGATGGACCCCTATTGCAAACGTTTTTGTTCCAGGGACCCCCAGAAGCACAGATTTGATTTTAGTCTAATCTGCATCTAGTTTAAGGCCACAGACCCGTTGGGAAACGAGCCTGGGTCGACTTTGAAAGAGGTCGACTTATCTGGCTACCTGTATGGGGACTGGGGAGGGGCCCTGGACAGGGAGGACCAGATAACATTTACATCAAATATCTAAATACTGAATCAAGAAAATTAACAAATATTCAGGGTGTTCATAAAAGCCTGATTAGACAATAAAATGACTAAACGTTTTTTTTTTTTAAAGTGAAATATCCCTTTAGTGTCTTCAATGAGTTATGGCCCACCTACTTTTTGACTATCAAATCACATTCCTACCTGCGCTGTCCTGTCCTGTCCCGCCTTCCGGCCCGTTTAACTAGGAAATGCATCACCATAGCCTACGGAAGTGTAACAAGTGGAGCACTTCCGTTGCAGTGCGACTTTAAGTGGTCAAATTAAAACACACATTTTCTACTCACTTGTGTCAATTCATTGCTTTCAAACTCCAACAGCTGGCGGATGAAGCCCAAGTTGGGCGAAGCACACGGCCTGGCTGCCCTCACAGCAGCCAATGACTCCACCCAGCCCCGCTCCGTCACTGTCATGATGTAGGCCACAACCAGGGTCACACTACGGGACACACCTGCCACGCTGGAGGACACAACAAGTACGCTTTTTAGTTTTGATCTATTGGTTCTTAAGTGCTTCTTTTCTTGGTTTGTGTAAATAACTCAAACCCACTGGGAACTCATGTATCCCAATGACAATGTCAATTTAGGCATTTAGCAGGCACTCTTATCAACTTACCAGACTTACAAGTGCCAAATCAGAGTAAATGGCATAAACCTTAGTCAGTAAACGACAAGGCAAATAGTCACATGATGAGAAGAGTATCCCTGCTTGCATTGGTTCAAATTCCGCCACAACCATCCACCTTTTCAAATGACTATCACAATTAAAAACTAAGAAATACAAAGAAAGAAAGAGAGGTGGACTTCACTCTGCCCCAAAGAGCTTTATTATTATTACTAGAAAGGCTTCGCGCCCTGTGGGCGCTCAGGCAGGACTGCTCTATATTTGATCATCATAAGGGGTTTAGGGGCGCTCAGGCAGGACTGCTCTATATTTGATCAACATAAGGGGTTTAGGGGCGCTCAGGCAGGACTGCTCTATATTTGATCAACATAAGGGTTTAGGTTTTAATTCAGATTAAAATGTTTTCAATACCTTATTGTCAATATCTATCATGAACAAAAAGGCACACTTGGTCGGACACCAATAACTCAGGAAACAGGAACAATTGTGTAAGGTGTCCAGTGTAGTCTGGGCTGACAGTCAATACTTTTGTACTTTTACTGACGTAGCCTATATGTTGAATTGAGGACTTTTGAGTGGTGTGGGGGTGGGGGGGGGGGCTGTAGGCAAATTTGCGAGGTTGTTGTATCTAGACTGATTGATTGATTGTAGAGTTTAGCACTGTTTGCAATAGAAGACGCAGTTACAATACACAACATTGGCACACACACACAGTCCCATTTCGCGAGCCACCCGTGGGTCGAGACCCACACAGTACTTGGGAAACAATGCTTAAAACATCATACTCACGCAGCTTTATAGACGCTGTCTGTATCTGTGCTCTCTCTATCTCCGAGGCATGAACGCACACTCACTCATTCACTCACTCACACACGCGACGCAAGCGAAAAGCGGTTGTCCGTGGTGTAACCTACTTATTATAACTCTATGGGTGTAACATGTTGAAAATTTTAAAATATCCGTGCCGTGTGGCAAGTGACGTTGCAAATGCATCATCCCAATGAGCAAACCTCCTTTGTTACAGAGGTTGAGTAGGTATCGGCGTTATGTCGCTGTACTGTCTGGGTATATAGGTGAAGTGAATGAATAGGCTATCAGCCTCTCACCAAATCTGTCATGTGTGCGCACTATAGCCCATGCAGGGACTCATGGGTTACGCGAGGCTACAGCAAGAGTGGACACTGTCTATTGACAAACTATTGGTCCCGTTTGAGCTACTCTGTTCTGTTGTGCTGGTCTCACTCTGCTCATTGATACTTTTACTTCAGTCTAAAATGTCCACCACTGATTTCACACGTTACGTGTTCACTTTCAACATGAAGGCAAATGAAATGGCAGCTTTTAATCTATGCATAAGGATAACACTTGTCGAGTTACGTTCTAGACTCGCATAGAAACACGACACATATTCGGTAACACTTCCCAACTTCAGGTCTCAAGTAAAAGTACAAAAGTATCGCTACCAACGTACCATGCTTGTTATTAACGGACTACACAAACACACGTGTGTCTCGTCAAACATCGCTGTTTTTAGGTGATTCACACATCCAGCATAGAGGTTAATGTTGTACTTGGATCCATTCCACGCGCAATGTAAGTAGTGGGAGAGGGGTAGCCTATATTCCAGCTCACTGTCTCCCTCCCTCCCTCTCCCTCTCCCTCTCTCTCGGAGGAAGGGGGGGGGGGGGGGGGGGGGGCAGTCTCGCTGCGTCGCTGCTTGAGGCTTGAAGCAAACTGTAACCTGATACATTCGTGACGAAAATTGCGTAGGAGAACTTCCGGGAAAGATATGCTCAGTAAACTTACACATTACTTTTGTACAAAGTGTACATCGTGCAAATACCATAGCTTCAGGAGAAGCAGCTAAGAACATTCGGGTAAAAAGGCGCGTTTTTTGTGCAAAAGGTGGAGTCTTTAGAAGCAGTGTAAATGTGATTCTATCGCGGAATTGCCTAAAAATAATCGAAAAATAATCGCTGTGAATTAGTAGTAGGGATTATTAATGTTCTTTTTTTTCTGGAATAAAAATATAAATTAAATGTATAGTTTACAGCACCAGGCAAAATAATTATCTAAAATGTGTATACACAGGAAGTGTTGCTCAGAATGGCATCTCAATCACACTCTAAGAAAGGATTCTGTGACCGAGTAAATAGCACTATTAGAAAAAGTTATATTTACTCAATAAAATCACTGAATATCATGTATGTGATTGTTTGAGTAGGTCACACCAAACAAAATGAGTAAAAATCCAACTGTTCTTTTTGAGTTAGATGTACATATATTATTTGAGTTAATTTCATGAGAATAAATTAGTATTTGACCAACTGATTGTATTCATGAATTATACTCAATTTGTTTTGGTAATTTTCCTTCATAATATTTGAGTATGGAGTACTTATATGGATCAATTTAAAAAGACCCTTAATTATTATTCATTCCAACTTAATAATCTTTCATCTCTCACAACAACTTAAACAATTGAGTAGATTATGACTAAGATTCAAAATTGTACACAAGGGTTCATGGGAAAAAAAGGGTTCATGGGAAAATTCTACTGGAACATTCTGTCAACAAACAGCAGCAGCACACATCTTCTTCAACAAGAAACCTGGAGAGTGTTTGCAAATATTGGTAAGTAGATTTACTGTATCTTTGTGCATATAGGCTACACAAATGTATTGGGTATAACTTATGTTATTTACAAAGGTTTGCAGCTAGTTAAGGTTACAGTGAGAGGAATGTGCAAGCCCTCTAGTCATTGTGACTTTTTGCATTTATTACAAGCTATGCACAGCTGCATACAATGGTGTGTACAATGAAGATAAAATGCACAGGTATAGGCCTACATTATTATCTACATGTCTTCTTTTTTACTCTCTTCCCCTCATCTCTGTCTTCCAGGTTAGTGCAAAGTTCAGGATGATCACCACACTGAATCTTGAGCCAAAATGTATGGCAATGTTGGACTTCTATACCCCCAAACTACTGTCCATGTTCCAGTCCAAGAAGGGCAGTTTGGGCACAAATGAGTATTGTACTTCAGGTATGAAACTTTCATTTACTCTAACTGCTTTAATTATATTTCACCTGGCTAATGACAATAATTACTATATTAATTTATGCTAAACTCATCTTTATCCCCTGCAACTCTCTCTCTCCTGATTATTCATTTCTAAATGTATGTCTTAATAGCTACTAAGGCAGAGAGGAATCCCCAATCAACGAACACGAGAGGTCATCATCCGATGTCTCATCGACCATCTGGAAGAAGATAGTGTCAAGATCAAGGACTTTCAAGTTAGTAAAATAAATGTTTTGACGTTTTAATGTCATCGTGGATGAGACCATCACATGCAAAGGAACAGCATAGTGATGTCCAGAGAATGAGGTTGTGACATTGGCTGAATGGCTGTTGCATCCGTTGCATGTCTGGTCCAACTGATTAAAGATTATGCCCAGGGCTGCATGTGTGGAGACAGCTAGGATTGCTCAATGTGTGTCTGTGTGTCTTGTAACATTTAGCCTGAAAGTGAGCTCTAAACAATTATCTTCACAATGTGTGCAGGAAGGAAGCTGCTGGTGCACCTGTCAGAGTAGAAGAGAAGTTGACAGAGGAGGTGATGATGAAGATGAAGATCTACCTGCTGCAGAACCAAGAGAACTCAATGAATGAACCTACTGATGTAGGTATTGTGATTAAGGGCATCACTGCCCTCAACAATCTTGGGGGTCTGCTGCTATCTGTTGGGACTGTTCTATGCCTTTAATCTGAGATACCCCAAGAACCTCAGATATGGTCTTGAGATGTTCCAAAAAGTACTAGTTGAGTTGGATCCTGGACACCTTTCAGCCAAAGTTCAGAGACTGAAAAAATGTCTGCTTGCCGACTACTGTTCAGCAAGATGCTCTCAGAAAGTGGGTATAACCTACTGAAAGTGGATTTATTGTCAAAACAGCATTTTTGCAATGGTATTTGTTGCTGATAGTAATTAGTTAATGTAAAGTGTTTTGTTTCTGGTGCATTCGAGTCATAATGCAAACAGGTCAGTTTAGCATATAGACATTACACGTGTGCATAGTCAATATGTTTAAATGTTGAGCTACTGTAAATGCTTATTTATTATTTCATATTCCAAGTTGTGATTTTCTTTCATGCCAAATGGCCTCTGACTGTCTTTAATGTATTTTGTGGTTATGACTTACTGTTCATTTGATGGGCTCATTGTTCTTATGGTGCATAATGTTTGACAGACTGCTTACTTACAGTATGCACAGTTCAATTAGAGGTACTTATATACAGTATTGTGAACACACACTGCTCTTTAGTAAACAGAATTTTAAAAGTGTCAGGGATACCCCTTTCCTGATCATTATCTTTAAACATATTGTTTTTGCAGGCATTGTTGCATGTCATTTACATATACTAAAGTATGTTGAATGTTCATACTTGATGTGGTGTTACACTGGTCACAATTAGTTGATTAAAAACATAATTATCTGCATAATTATTTCATGTGTATTCATTTGACATCATGTACTCCTGGAGTAAAAGGTAAAGTAAATGAAAGGGGTAAATGGTACTATATGAATTAAATCAATAAAAGTAAATGAATAAAGTAAATGTGACATATTTGTTTTGTTAAATCATACTCTAATATTCAATTAGATCTACTTAATATTTCAATGTATTTACTTGTAGTCTTTTGTGGCATTGACTGAATAATTTAATTATATCTACTCAATTTCTTTAGGTCATTGTACTCAATTTTAGTTGTTAATAAGTACGTAAAAGTTTTGGTTACTTTTACTCAAATTAATTGAGTATCATCTACCTGATTTCATAACAGTAATATTTACTCAATATTTTTGAGTGTAAAAATGTTTCACCAATAAAATTGAGTAGAGCCTAGTTTTTGTTTTTAGAGTGCAGTCAACTAGGATTTTTTTTTCTTCTAACCTTTGTTTTTCATGTGATATTTAGATGTACTGTATAGTGTATAGCCTCCTCTAGTACAGTTTAATTAACCCTGGAACATGCAGTTTACATTCTACCAATACAGTTCTGGTGTGGTTTCTATCTCACCAGTGGACAAGGCAGCCTTCTCCTTTAAGTCGGCACTCATGGATAAACACGATGCTTTCTTTGAAGTGTTTGATTCTGATGAGAAAAAAACACAAAAAAAAAACACAACCTTACTGCAGAACATAACATGGTCAAGAAATACATATTGTAATAGTCATATATCTCTATTGTCAGCACACAGTAATCCTGTAGAAGCGGGATACTTACAAGTTTTGCCTAGAGTGGTCACCAGCAGATATACATAGATATGATAACTCCTGGAGGGAGAAAAATAAATGCTGTCACATTATGAAATATACTCCTAAGTGTAATAATAATAACCAGTAAGGGCGTTTTTTTTTTAGTTTTTAGTTTTAGTTTTTGTCAAACTGTTTGAACAGACTCTTAAACATCTTGGCCATTTGAGGGCTATTATCCTCATGTTATTGGACAGCCCCCAAAATCTGATATCCTGTGGACATGTTCAGCCATGATTGATCACTGTGTGTGTGTGTGTGTGTGTGTGTGTGTGTGTGTGTGTGTGTGTGTGTGTGTGTGTGTGTGTGTGTGTGTGTGTGTGTGTGTGTGTGTGTGTGTGTGCGTGCGCGCGTGCGTGCGTGCGTGCGTGCGTGCGCGTGCGTGCGTGCGAGAGAGAGAGAGAGAGAGAGATTGGGTAATGTGCACCTGACAGCTGACGGTGCGTGCCGTGCATAGCCCCAGTAGACAGAGAAACCACCTTGTCCCTAAATGACTACCTCAGCAAACACCCCAGAGCCCTCTGGGACACACTGAGACACAGGGGTCCATATAGGCCAGCACAAACTACCACACAGCACAGTATATATGCACACACGTCACACACCAACACAAATATAGTTTCCCGACCACACCTTTGCAATGTGCATGCCTATACCACCTTTGTCCATCCAGAATATGGACCGAACAGTACATTTTATTTAATTTATTTTCTACACGCAATACATTTAACAGTGCTTGTAGAAGCGCAGCCAGCCGTATAAAAAACATCCCTCGCTCTGTCTGTAAACGCTGAGGCACCTTCCAAGAAATCAACCCTTAAACAGGTTGACTGTTGGGTATGCAAATAGGCCGTCCATCTGGCCAGTACGCTGCAGTCACAAAATAGACCTGAGTCATCATCGTGTGACTTTACAAACTATGTCACATCTTGTAACTAGTTAACAGATCAAACTCTGCAGTGCGGTGACAGAACGAGCATTAACCACTTAAGCTGTACAGTGTGTATGATGAATAGCAAAAATAGCCAATCTACAAGCTCACAGCACGTCACAATAAGCTTGTAGAGCTGCTGTTTTTAAAAATAACTGTGTAGTGTAATAAGTAGGCACAGCAGATAAGGAGTGACAGCATGTATCCAGTGTGTCCGTATACTGTCACATCATTTGTGGCAAAACCTTTTGAAAGGTTTTGGTGGTTGACCAGTCTGGGTAGTGATACTGTTGTAAAGGTTGCTGTTTCTCTTTAGTAGTGAAAATATGCTGACATGCAGCCATTGGATAGAGAGAGCAGACAGAAATGTCTAAATGGCTGGTAGGCTTGCTTTCAATGAGAAAAGATGAAAGTTGTGAAAGAAGCAAGTAAAGATGTCAGCTGCATTCTGATAATACAGAGGTCAAATGTCAAACAACAGATGGGTGAAATCTGGTGACATGACAGTTTCGTTTTTTCTTTATTTCTTTATTTTTGACTTGACCAATTCGCCCACATATACATCACTGTCACTGCGGGGACTGCCCATAAGTCCGACATCTCATTACTCTGACTACGTGGCTATGCATACTACTTGTTGGTCTTGAGGAGCGTGTAGACCAGGGGTTCCCAAACGTTTTTGTCTCAGGGCACCCCATAAATATCTTTTTAATCCGAGGCACCCCTACATTATAATTTTCACTCCCGCCTTAAATTTATAGCATATCGTCGTTGTCGGGTGGAAACCAAACCGTTCGTTTTGTATTTATCATCTATAAAATGTACTAAACTAGTGAAAACAGCAGATCTACAAGCACACAACGCCTCGCATCGTGAGGCGTTGTGTGCTTGTAGATCTGCTGTTTTCACTAGTTTTGTGCGACAGAGGTTTCTGCCTGACAGTGATGATATTTTAGTGATTATGTTGCGAGGAAAACGTTGAGATAATATCCATTTTGGTTAGAACTGACTGAAAATAACTTTGTACTTCAAATTTAAAATGACACTAAATATTTCTTCAAGTGTCCAAATAAATTCCAAATATTATCAAATGATCTCGCGGCACCCCTGGACTGCCGTCGTGGCACCCCAGGGTGCCCCGTCACCCACTTTGAAAACCCCTGGTGTAGACAACATGTGTCCTCCGATACACGTGGGGTCGCCAGCTGCTTCTTTTCACCTGACAGTGAGGAGTTTTACTGGCGAACACAATTATCCCACACAGTTCCGCTTCCTCCTGAACAGGCACCCTCCCCTGCCGGCTTCCAACCCGCGAATGCAGCCCACTGTGTGCACCATGGAGGAATCGCACAGTGATGGGCAGGAACTCAACACCTGCACCACCCAAACACCCTGACACAACATTTTTGTTGGCTGCAAAGTATGCACATCTATAAGTTGACTCATCCAAAATTGTTCAACATCTTAGGAATATACAGCAAAGAAACTTAAACGACACTGTGCCAAAAAAGAAGAAAATGGTCTTCATACGTTCTAACATTGTTTTCGGAATATGATGTTCCACTTTTATCTATTTTTTTGTTTTACATAATTAGGTTTCTTAATCAGTGCTTTGTCATCATTTCAAGCAACAAATCGCAGCTGTGATGAAATACATCAAAATATTTCTCCCATACAACTCCCCAAGACAGCTGAACCCCCGACTGCTCCAGTGGAGCAGTGGTAAACGGTATAAGAGTGGTTGCACTGGTCAGCTCCCAGGTTAATGTCTGTGTGTGTCTGTGTGTGAATGTGAAGCAGGGCGTTCTTGAGAATTAGAATTAGTTCTCGGTGAACCTCCCCTGGGTAAATAAAGGTTAAAAAAACAAAACAAAGAAACACTACATTATAGAAATGGAAATCACCCAGAACAAGTAACAACTTTCTCGTCCCCTGTGAACATGTGTTAGTATGAGGTTTGTCAGTACAAACATTTTAATCTCGCAGGATATGAAAAACTAGAAACCTTGTAAAGAAGTTGCACTTTCAAATCTTTATGGACATGCAGGTTGCAGGCTGATTGAGACAAAATAATGTGGGTTAGATTATTATAGCCTATTTATCTATTCATCTATAGGCGCTTAAGGCATTTTGGGAATGCATTTTATTGGAAAAACAGCATGCTCTTATAAATTATTTGTCATTTAATTTATCAATATATCCTAGCGTAATATCAGCTACTGCTGATCACTACAGGTGAATTCCCAGTCTGAGACTGATACTACGAGTCAAAAGTACTTTCCCTGCAACATTTTAAATAAGAAAGTCTGACTTTCACATCAGTGCCATTGTCTAATCCGTCATGTTAACAAAAGACACATTGTAAGAACGCCAAACCTGAACAACATATAGTCCACTATATTGTTTTACATTGCCAATTCACATAGAGAAGTGTGCGTGCGTGGCTGCGTGCGTGCGTGCGTGCGTGCGTGCGTGTTCTTTGATAAAGGCCACCAGACAGAGTAGAGTCTAGACTAGAGAAGTCTATGGCGGACATTAGCCAGTCCTCCTTCCACTGTCCCTTCATACCAGAATAGTAACAGGTGCATTACACAGCATTTAAGCCTTCCAGTGTGCAGCATGTGGTCAGTAACTCTGTGTCAAGGTCAGACAGGCAGACATGGTGGAGTCTCACCTCCAGCATGGGTGCAGCTTTGTCATGGATAGAGAGGATGTGGGTGATGTTGTGCCGTGCCAGCAGCTCCCTGTCTTGAGAATCTGGGGATCGCAAGAAAAACAACAGGAGTCTCAAGTCACCACCTCCCTCCAATCACAAATCACCCCACCTAACCCACAACTAAATAAAGACTTTTCTCCGTGCCAACAACACCCTGCAGACACTCCCCATATATAATGTCCCAAGCAAATATGGCCTTATAGGTCTGCTCTTATTTTGAACTGAAAGAAAAACCGGAAAACCAGCGTTTCTAAAACAGCCCAACACCTTGGCCCAAAGCAAGAAACAGTAAATGTTCTAATCAAATTTTGTTCCTTAAAAGGAAGCCAAGCTAGGGCAGATGTGCCCATGGCAATGTTTCTCATGCTTTGCACGTTTTGCAGCATGCTGATGCGATCTATACATGCCCAGCCAGGGCTAAACCCTCTGTCAAATCTGTTTGAAAATTAGGCCCATTCCTAAACTGAAATAAATAAACCAAAAAAAGTTTTTTTGTAAAAACTGTCTATAGACTTCAACAAAGTATATTAGGTTTGAGGGTATGGATTATTTTAAAAAGGTCAAATGCAAATGGTCAATGTCTATGCACGACATGCAGAAGGTTTTACCAGGTTTCTAGGTCAGATAATGAAGTGCATGTCCTCTAGTAGTGTGTAGTTGTTGTCTATAAGATAAATGGGATTAGGGAAACCCTGGAGGTGCTGATGTTCTGTTAGAGCTGGTGACAGGATACTGGCGGTCGGCCGTCTCCCACCAATATAACAGTCACCCTACACCAACTGTTCAGCTCCTCTCGGCTTTACATGTTTAGAGTCGGAAAGGGTAGCCAAGAAACACGGCTTGATAGCAAGCACACGGCCACACGCACACTCAGCTGTTAAAATAATATTACAATATATGATGAGCAAAGCTCGAATGTCAATATAAGCATTGGTGGCATTTGTGAAATGGATGGAACAGCATCATTAAGACATTTCCTGACACAGTTTCTCAAACTTTTCCTATGTAAAGAAGTTAAGTTCTTCATAAACAGTGCAGTCTCTGGTACACAGGATTAAGTGGTGAAAAGTAACTAATGACATTTTTTCATGTAGGCCTACTGCAGGGATATTTCACTTTCAAAAAAACTTTTGGTAATTTTATCATCTAATCAGGCTTTTATGAATACCCTGAACAGTTTTTAATTAGCTTGATTGAATATTTAGATATTTGATGTAAATGTCCATATCCAGGCCCCCCACACACACCCATTGTAACTTCAAACTTCATTTTAACCA
Source organism: Nannobrachium achirus (assembly GCF_963921795.1). Classification (NCBI taxonomy): domain Eukaryota; kingdom Metazoa; phylum Chordata; class Actinopteri; order Myctophiformes; family Myctophidae; genus Nannobrachium; species Nannobrachium achirus. The sequence goes on from NC_137810.1 coordinate 32,501,571, forward strand.
TGATAGATTCATTAAAAACACCCATTATTTTTTCTGGTGACTCATACTACCCTCCTAATATGTGAGCAGGCCGTGTTATTTCGATAACTTTTTTCATTTGTTTAATAATTATTTTTTTGTATTTCATTTTTTCCATTTCCCCAAATAATTATTAAAAATAAATGAAAAAAGTTATCGAAAAAACACGGCCTGCTCACGTATTAGGAGGGTAGTATGAGTCACCAGAAAAAACAATGGGTGTTTTTAATGAATCTATCATGGTTAAAATGAAGTTTGAAGTTACAATGGGTGTGTATGTGGAGAGAGGCCCTTCCACTGCTCCCTGTTGAAAGTGTAATATCCCTTTAAGCCCTATTTTACACTTTGACTATTCTAAAATAGTCAACCTCCAAGTACTTGTAGATCATCTATTTTCAAAGAAAGTTTGAAAAATTATGATTACTTTTAAGATTTTAGAAATTGTGAATACAGGACTTTTAATTATAACAGTATTGTAGTATTTCTACATTGTGGTATTGCTTAAAAAACAGTACTTGTTCCACCGCTGTGTGGTACAGAAGATCAACAACCTTATTATCACAGAGTGTCAGTTCTTAGGAAAGGTGTTGAGTGGAGAGTCTACAAGGGACACCCCCACGTGAAGGGGGAACCCCTCCCACAACCATGAGCCTACAAACAACCATCCCTGAAAGTAATCTATTTTCTCCAACTGCTGACGAAGGCTTTAAGGTCCTTAAAAGGTGTCTCTCCACCAAACAGACTACTACACACCACCGGGGGCAAGTTTTCTGTGTTTATTCAGAACTAGGTTGATTTATTATCACCACATCAGCTATAGTTTTCACACAAAATACTTACCTTACCTATTCTGACCTGGGTGTGTCATAAGACTCTGGGTGATTGGTGCTATTTAATATGAGTTAACTTCATCAAGTGTCCCGCTAGCCAATCACAGAACGTCCTGCAAAGTTTGGTCAATGGGACCCTGGGCGAAGAACAAACTTTGAGCCGTTTGTGCCAATATGTAGGCCATATCTAGGCCACATGTAGGCCACACTTCAGTTTACTTTAGGTCCCGGACATTTCCCTTTTACGTACAAACTTGGAGCCGTTTGTGCCAAGATGTAGGCCATACTGTATCTAGGCCACGCTTCAGTTTACTTTAGGTCCCGGACATTTCCCTTTTACGTACAACAAATTTGGAGCTGTTTGTGCCAAGATATAGGCCCTATCTAGGCCAGATGTAGGCCACGTTTCAGTTTACTTTAGGGCCCAGACATTCTTCGGGAACCGGACAAAGCCAAAGTTGGAGCTTAGCTCTTCCAGGAGCACCGCTCGAAAATATGAGAACATTCCTTGAAAATATCAGTTCACAGATCACGACACGTTTTGCTGTGATACCTATTGTGAGCTTGTAGATCGGCTATTTTTGGCAAAGAGATTTGGTGTGGAAGGAGAGGACCAAGTAGGCTACAGACCCCTGAGGGACCCCGATCAACAAAGTAGGGTTTAAGTGGTTCATATTGTCTATAGAAACAGAGCTCAGTGCTGCATGTCACCACATGTCGCTTCACAGGAGGAACTGAAACGCTCTGTTAGATTGCCATAACAATAAATCATTTATATTCAGAAATTACGTGGAATAAGTGGGTGGTACTTTACCTTTGAAGTTTCCTAGATAAAGATCCGGCAGGACCTTAAGTAAGATAGAAACTAAGGTTAGAAACGTAACAATCGTAAGTCATGTTGAACTTATAAACTTTCACTTTCCAAACACTTAATGTAATGTTAAACATTGTTATACGTTATAAGTTGTTGTCATGTCAGTATTATAATTTATTTAAGTGCTGGGATCCAGTTCAATGTACTGTACCTTGCTCATTCCTTTACCCATGTCCAAAAAACCTTTAAAATAATTAATAAAAAAAAAAAGCAAAGCACATGAAGTTGAGTTCCTCAATTTAACTCCCAGATTAGACCATTCTCCACCCAGTAGCCTTTTTGTTGAAGCTGCTCAAATTCAAATTCCTCAAAGTAGAATAATCCGGTGCTCCGGTATTGCGTTGCAGCAGTACAGCCCAACTCAACAGGTAGATCATTTAGAGATTTGACATGTGCCATGTCTTTTGGTAGTCTCCTCCATAGAAAGTGCTCTGAGTGTGACCTGGGGCATAATAAAGCTCTCAACAAGTCTGGTTCATGGCTTGAGTGCAAGTTAATTCAGAATACGCTGGTTTGGGATGACGCAATGTGACCTTCGCAGAGCAACGCCTTCTTGGATATATATTTAGCCCACCAGGGATAGGTCATGGGACAGTCACATACCAACCACAAGATGGTTGAGGGCCATTCCGTCCTGGCACTTCAGGGCAGAGGAGGACAGAGCCAATAGCGAGTACTGTATATGAGGTAGTGGCAGCTGGCCATATTTGGAGCAATGACCTCTGAGGGAAGGAAAAGGCAAAATGGTATATGTCATTTTGGCCAGTTGTTTGGGTGGGCTTATGCATTTAAAGGACTAAGCTTGAATGTATACAAAGTTATTGCCAGACCCATGAAATGGGTAGGCCTACATAAGCAAATGTCGGTCTGTCCGGGTTTTCTATATAAAGGGTATATATGATGATGACATGATGATGACATGCCTACAAAAGGCATGATGTCATAAATGATGATGACAGACAGGGGTCTGGCACAACCAGGTTGACCTGGTCTAGTTTTGATGTATGTTTACTTCATGGAAATATGATTGATCTGGACTCATTGAACAATGAGCATACTGTAACACAAATGATAGCCTATACAGGTGCATGAAACAATTATATTATGGCCTATATTACTTTTCTAACGAGAGAATGCTGATGTTTTTTTGTTTTGTTTGTTTGTGTTTTATCTGTCTGTCATTTAATGTTGTATGAATTGAGTAAAAAGGGACCCCAATGCAAACAAGCCTAAAGGCTTTCCTGTGGTCTTTATCCTTTTAGTTGACCTTGTATCAGTGAACTGTACTGACTTGTAAGTTTTCCTATGCAAACTTCTAAACCTTTATTTAATATTCAATCAATCAATCGATTATTACTTCTCCATGCCTTGCGCTTTCATCCATAGTTCCCCTGTAGTTGTCAACACGGACATTCTACCACGTTCTTGTAATTTTACTCACAAATCCCCCATTAGGCTGTGTAATGAGCTGTTTTTGTTTGTTTTTGCTTTTGATGATGATGATGATGATGATAATGATGATGAGATAATGGAATTGATTGGACATTCAACAGAATGTGATTTTGTTTTATCATGTGACTTACAGTAAATGTTACACACACCTTCTTCACACCTCCTGTTCAGCGAGGTATTTTTAGCGCAGTTTGTTTTGTCTTGGGTTCCTGTGTGTGGTTTGGTTTGCCATGACAAGCAGAGAGTGGAGGCGTTTACAAAAAGCTGTCTGTCACTGTGGCTCACACATTCATTGATGATTATTAGAATCTTTACGCACGCTACGCATCTTGGATTTAGGATCCAAGTGCACGCGCATGATGCAGATGCTGTCTCTATTAATTAAGACAAACCTTAAGTTTGATATTCATATTGTTACCAATATTGTTACTAGTGTTACAACTTATCGTAGCCTACTTGTTTCCTACCTGTTATCTTTGTTTCATCCTTGAATGACAATGAATGACAACTGAATTTGATGGATAAATAGGCCTAAAGGTCTATCTATCAGTGGTGTAAAGTAACTTAGTACATTTACTCAAGTACTTAAGTACACTTTTGAGGTATTTGTAGCCAACTTTACTTGAGTATTTCCAATTCCAATTTCCAATACTTTTACTTCTATTCCACTACTTCTTGGATCCAAATGTTGTACTTTTACTCCACTACAATTATTTGAAAACTTTAGTTGCCAGTTACTTTTTTATTGTGATTATTATTACAAAAATACATTAATCACTTCATCCCTGTGGGTCATTCCTAGCATTCTGTCACCATTTCAGCCAAGAAACCTTTACAAAAAAGGATTTTAAGATTATTTTCTGAAAGAGGGAATGTTCAGCTGTCAGAAAAATATATCTTCCCAGCTTAATTAATGATTTCCAAAATGTTCTGACCAAATGCATCACACATGAATGGGACAAATGTCCCCCCTGTTAAAGGTTTGTTACAGGTTTTTAACAGGGGTGACCATGCATAACGGGGGAAATGTTATGCTTTTTTATTTTATTACTCCTCATGTAATGAAGAATATGGTATCACATTGGGAACACTGAGTATGAGTTTTATGTATCAACCATATTTTCAGAATTGTGAAAATGTATCAATTCCCTCTATAGTTTAGCGTAACAGGGCGGAAATGTTATGCTTGGCCACACCAGTAATGTAACCTAAAATATTGATAAAAAGGAAAATTAAACCATGCTACTTATACTTCTTATGGTAAATGGTTTCCTATCAAAAATATATGCTACTTTCTGAAGTCATGTGGCTAGAGGAATTAGTCAGGGTACATTTACAGGTGGATTTGCATCAGCGTAACAGGGGGGACAGTCAACTGAGGGACACAGATTGATTTAATGATTTGAAACAAATACATTAATCACAATTAATAACATTTGGTGAGAAACAGAATAGGCCTACTTACTATACTTTTTTTTGTTTGAATTGTATTAGGCCTACTTGTATTACTACCTATTTGTAACTGAAGCTGAGTAGGCCTAAAATCCTAAATATGAGCTGGGACATGGCATTTAGCTTACTTCTACTCAAACCTAAGTGATTATCTTATTTCACCCTGAGTTTTTTCTTTTTTTAATATTTTTTCTATTTTGCTTATTTTACGAGATATGCTGTAGGCTATTATATCATGGGGACACAATGGCACTTGGCATTTCCATTTAAAAAGAAAGATATAGGTCTACCGTAAGGTAAGAAAAAAAAGAAAGAAAAAAAGAGACCCGGAAGTCCAAAGTGCCTGTATCCGCGCTGCGTTCATTCCAAGCTGGTTCATTCACCAAAGCTAACTTGACGTGCTGCTAGTAAATGATTTTCAGTCTCGGTTAGACAACAAGATTTCCTTTGATTGTTTGTCTGTCTGTCTTTGAACCTGTGAGCAATGTCGTTGTGGTTACTGGGAGGACGATTCTGCACGCATAGAACTGAAATCAGAAAAGCTATGAAAGGGATCCAGATGTACTGGTAAATGTCAGCAGCATGACTGCAGTGCAAAGTATGCTGCATTTCTCTTAGGGAAGAATTCGCTTTTTTAGGTTCAGTTGTTTTGTTGACATTTGCGCTACATTTGTTTTTAGTTCCGTATATTTGCACTAGAGGGTGCTGTTGTGTAGAACATTATATTAAAGTAGCTATAGCCAACTTTTTCTTGAAAAACGGATGCTAAAATAAAAATAATGCTTTGAAAATATTTTATAAAGAAATAAGCTTCATATATGTCTTTCTATTCAAAAATGACCACAAAAAGCGTAAAACAATGATAAAATAATCATTTTGGCCATTGTCAGACAGACACTTTGTTTACATCCTAGTCTAGACTAGGATGTAAACAAAGTGTCGGCCCTACAATGAAAAAGTTGACTATAGCTCCTGTCAAAGTAGACTGGTTTGTGTGATTATTGAATGTAGGCCCACTGCATCACAAGAGGGCAAGCTTTGTTTTGTTGATGTATCGTATTCTATTTTCACTGTTAGAATTACCAAGATTATTTTATGTGTTTGCTTCTTAGTTCTTCTGTGACGACAGGAAGAAAGCAGGTAAATGGAGTGGACTTGTATTATGAGCAGACTGGTAGAGGGAGCCATGCTGTCCTCCTGTTGCCTGGCGCACTGGGTAAATAAGACAACGTGAATGCTATTAGAGCAATAGTTCTCAAACTTTTTCGTGCAAAGGACCCCCAAATTCACATGTTATTTGGCTGCAGACACCCATTGAAAATGTTTTGTGCAGTAGGGACCCCCAGAAGGGGCATGAAGTGACCCGCTGTGAGCTTTTATATCTGCTATTTTTGAATAAGCAATGTAAGGTATATGGTCCCTGGACCCCACTTTGAGAACCAATGTGCAGTAGGCTAAAACTAGACTCCCATATCTCTCCCTTTCTTCTTCTCTGACAGCTTTAATTTTATAATCATTGCACATACATAACCCCAGAGAAGGGTTATTTGTTATGAATATTATTTGTTTCTGTTTTGACCTCTCCTCCACAGGAAGTGCTCAGACTGACTTTGGGCCTCAGTTGAAGTCTCTGAATAAGGAGGCTTTCACAGTGGTTGGCTGGGACCCCCGGGGATATGGACGCTCTCGCCCTCCTGAGAGAGACTTCCCCCCAGACTTCTTTGAGAGAGACGCCAAGGATGCAGTGGATTTGATGAAGGTCTAAAGGCCCTTTTCCACCGGCAGCGATAACGATGATGATAGCCATAAAATATCACAGCGATAATTATGCCTTCATATTGATGTCCGATAAAGTTATCGGACATCAATGTGAAGAGGCGCTAATTAACAGCTGCTCGCTCAGAGCGCACCTCGAGCTGTTTGTCAGAGACCCAGTTCCATATCACTGTGATCTTAACCACATCGTTGTTGATCCAACTTTGTCGGCTATCGTTGTCTTTATCGGTGTTTGGTGGATGCTGCCGATCCACTTCAATTGAAAACCCACTTTTTTAAATCGTTATCGTCATCGTTATCGCTGCCGGTGGAAAAGAGCCTTAATCCAGTGCTTCTCAAACTTTTTAATTTCAAGGACCCCCAGTTTGGCATGCATTAGGGGTCCATTTGTTGCACACTACACTGTCAGTTACAAACCTGTTATTTGGATCCTATTCCCTAACTAATACTTTTGCTGGGGACCCCTGGGAGAACACCACTTTGAGAAACATTGGTCTAATCAATCAATGATCAATCGACCTGTTATGTCTCATTATTCTGATATTCTCCCACCCAAGCTACCTGCAGTATCTGAATCATGGAATGCAATGCATACCTGAGTGTGTCATACTGTATATCAAATGCTATGTGTGTCTTTATCAAAGGGAAGGATAGACAGTTGAAATAGAAAGTATGTGGATGAGAAAATACAGCTAAGTAATGAATTTCAAAGTCATACAGACTTACAGAGTTAATACCTTGATCTAATGCAGTTGTGGGAGTATTTGGTGCATTTGAGGTAAACATTTATACCATACATAATAAATACTAGACGTTGTGCTAAACTTGGCTAAAGCATATTAGCCTGCCTCATGGTGACCTGATATCAGTCTTCTGCTTTAGAACATACATGCCTGATTTATAGTTGGTTGTGTGTCATATGCCGATAATAGCTGACGTGTGAGCTTGTAGACTGGCTATTTTTAGGGTGTGACACCCGCGTGCAACCAAGTATAACTCAGGCTTTAGGCGATCAAAGAACTTTTCAGCTAAAAGGTTTTCCTTGGCAGGCGTTGGGCTTTCACAAGTTTTCGTTGCTGGGTTGGAGTGATGGAGGAATTACAGCCCTGATCGCAGCAGCCAAAAACCCAGGCCTCATCAACAAGATGGTAGTTTGGGGATCCAATGCCTATGTCTCCCAACAAGACATCAGCATTTACAATGGTACTAGAGCTCCACCTCTGCAGCTACAAGCGCTGCTTTTGTGAGCTTGTAGATCTTCAAGTTTTTGAATTTCTTAGAAAATCTTAGGATATAGTGACATGCCCAAAATGTGGCACCTGTGTGTGTTCATGTGTTTCTGTCTGTGTGCACACCTAGCTATCCGTGATGTCTCCCAGTGGAGTGCGAGGATGAGGCAGCCCATGGAGGAGATGTATGGATCAGAGCTCTTTGCCAAGACCTGGGAGGGTTGGGTGGATGGGATTTCACAGTTTGCCCATAGACCAGAAGGTATTGAGGTCATCCTTAGTAGTTGGTGCCATTTGAGTATAGGAACCTTTTAAAAAAAATCTTTTACAGGTTTTTAACTTTTTTCCCCCTGAAAGACGACATGTTCAGCTGTCAGAAAATATCTGTCGCTCAATTATTTCCTAAACTTTTTGACCAAATGCATTGAATGGGACAAATGCATGAATGGGACAAATGTCCCCCCTGTTACAGGTTTGTAACAGGGGGGACGTTACAGGTTTGTAACAGGGGGACATTTTATGCTAAAGATGGCAATTACTCCTCGTGTAGCTAATGAAGAATATGGTAGCACATTGGGAACACTGAGTAAGATTTTTTTAATATATTTATAAACCATATTTTCTGAATTGTGAAAATGTATCAATTTCCTCTATAGTTAACAGGGTGGACATGTTATGCTTTACCACAACAGAAATGCAACCCAACACATTGATAAAAAGGCAAATTAAACCATGATACTTATACTTCTTATGGTATATGGTTTCCTATCAAAAACACATGCTACTTTCTGAAGTTATGTGGCGAGAGGAATTAGTCAAGGGACAGTTACAGGTGGATTTGCTTCAGCGTAACAGGGGTGGCAGTCAACTGAGGGACACACATTGATTTCAAGATTTGAAACATAAAAAATACAGTACATTAATCACAATTCAATTAATAACATTTGGTGAGAAACATTAGAATACATATACTATATCTAACTATTAATTTAGCGAATGTCTGTCCGTCTGACTGCATGCTGACATCACTGGAATTCTTCAGAACAGTATTTTCTAGCACCGCTCACTTCGGGTGTGATTTCTTTTTTTTTTTTCATACCGGTAACATCAGTGAAATGATTTATGATGTTTATTTAACAGCAACTTCCTCTGTAATAATGTATGAACATCCTCATCATGGGCACCTAGGCATAATTGAAAATGGGGAAGCAACATTTTGAAGTGACAGGGGGTTCCAGAAGGGCACTGCCACTTCCCCTAGCATAAGAAAGGGCATTATTTAACATTTATTTAAGACATCTAGAAAGTTTAGATAACATATGAAGCCTCATGGGAAGAAAATTGGTGGAGGTATTAAGTTGGCCTACTTGTAGATCAGCTATAACATAACAAATAATTTGGTCCCCACTCCTGGTGTCCTCTACATTTACCCATCACAATATTGCTAGAGGTATTTGGTCAAAAATATCCTCCATATCACCCAGCTTTATTTCCTGCTTTATTTGGATAGTGACAGTGAGTACCGGTGAGACATAGGTCATGTAAAGGGCCTTGGGTCAGATTTGAACCCGATCCAGCTGCGGGAGGTTATTAGCCATAACATGGCAGATTCATTCGCCAGATCAGGGTGGCCTGGAACTTGTTTTTTTACTTCTCTAGATCTACATCTTTAAATGCTTTGTTCATTTCTATTACCTTCCAAAAAGACGACTGAAGCTTAGCTAAGCCACTTCACACTTGCTTAAGTGATGTCTTTTATTTAGGGAACATCTGTATGGACCTTCTGCCTTCTATTAGCTGTCCTACCCTCATTATCCATGGAGAGAAAGACCCCATGGTTCCCAGCTTCCACCCGCAGTACCTACTGAAACACATCAGGGGCTCGCGGTGAGGACGCATGCACACAGACACACACACACACACACACACACACACACACAAACACACACATATACGTCAACTTGTACTTGTAATGTTATTTGCTTGACACTTTTAGGTTACATTTGATGCCAGAAGGGAAACACAATCTTCACCTGAGGTTTGCAGATGAATTCAACAAACTGGTGGAAAACTTTCTGGATGAGTGACTCGTATTAAGCGACGAGGTTCAGTTGGCCAAACAAAGGCTGTTGTCTTAATCTAAACCGATTAAACAATTATTTTTGCACAATATCCTTGAATGTTGGGTGGCTCAGTCTTTGCTGTGTGATAATTTAATTGATTTCTATGTCACCTTTCTGTATTTGTCATTGAATTTCAATTACATTGTTGAATTAAATGTATATTTTGATATGATGGAATACTTTGGAATATTAGTTCTCCCTTGTAAATATTTCGTTGCTCCAAATAATTGGAAAATAAATAAATAAATACATGGCCTGATTTTAATTATTTTGTCTTTGTCTCTTCATCATTTTCTTTTATACAGTTGTTAAAATCTGTAATTTTACCTGTCTCAAACTTTCCTGCAATAAAAATTCTGTTTACATCCAGTGAAGATAATGCTTTGCAGCTATATTGTCAATAGGCTACAACGGAAATAAACCTGACATATAAACCTCTTCCAGGGGTTGCTCAAATATATCTGCTAATCCAGTTTTAGAATAGGTCAGAATTCCTGCCAATTAAATGTTCTAGGATTGAATGGAAATTAAACCTGCCAAAGGTTTAGATTACATTTAAATCCCCGGTGAAACAGGATTAGAACATTAATCCAGTTTAAAGGTTTAAACCATGTTGGTGTAACCCAGCCTGTACTGTCTTTATAGTGGTATTATTCCATTGCCGGTCCCTGTCCCTGTCCTCGCAGACTCTGGTTTCCTGTCCTGCCCTCGGTCCTCTGCGCTACCTTCTCTCTCCTCCTTCTAGCCCATATTTGTATTTTTTAAATCACAAACAAACAAAACAATCACCGTAAACCAACCCCTCCCCACCTGAGACCCATACCCACTACACACAATATAACACAAACCACAACAAAACAATACAGATATATAAAAGAAAATGTAAAAGAAAAAAGATTGAAGAAATTAAGTGACACATATGTTTATATATTTTCCCCCCAAGAGATGTATCAGAGATTCAGAGATTGACTGGAATAATGATAAATAGAGCCTACAGACCTGTAACATTTCTGATACAGGTAAGGACAGTAGGACAGTTTAATAGAGTTTTAATAGTCTATAATATAAGGTTACTAAATCTTCAGAAAGATGTCAATCAAGAAAGTGTCAACATCTATCAGGTTCAGGTACATATATGAATGAGCTATTAACCTCGCCCACCAGGCTTTCTGAGAAAAAGCCTGGTGTTCGTTCACAACAGCCCGTTTGGTTTCCGCCTAAAGCGCGGAAACCACTAGAAGAAGCGGCGTCGCTTTGATTTGGTTCCCTCCGTTTGTTTCCACAATCCCTATTAAAATGCTCGAGTAGCCTAGTGTAGTCTTGCCAGTCGCTAAAAGTTGGACTAAAAGATGCATGTACCAAACGAATTTTTCAAAAGCAAAACTACTCTGCATCAAGGAGTTTATTAGGTAGGTCCTAAAAGTGTGTCCTTGAGCGCAGGGGAATATTTTGGGTTAAAACTGAATCCGGTTTGCTCTTTCCGGCAAATTGTAGTCCTTGGAGTACTACAACATGACGTTTTGTGGTTTCCGCTCCAGACCGGTTACAAACCCGAAAAGTGAAGTGATCCCAGACTAATGAGCTATAGTGACCTCTGCTGGCCGGTGGATGCAATTATGCAACTCGTGTTCTCAGCATGGAAGAGTGGCAACCAGGAAGATCGGATGTTAATGTATGACCTATATTATGTACTTTACACTGACCAACTGACCCAACGCTACAGGTGTTACGTCCTGCGGTCCTGCAGTGCTGCCTTAGGTTATTTATGCCTAAATGTTTTGCCAATGACGCTATTTAGCTAACGTTTAGCTTGATAAACAAAAGTCACAATTTTACTTTTGACTTCTATTGCCACTGTACTGTCATCGGAAACTGGAACCCGGCAGATGATCAAATTGATAACGATCAAATCGCGTGTTGAGTTATTATGCCAAACCCAAAGTTTGTAGTTTTCGACCTGGGTAAGTAAGCTAAGCTAACAACAACAACAGCTCTTGTGTTTCTATTTCTATTTCTATGGATTTGAGCTGAGCTAAGTGCTTGTTTTACTTGTTTCAGATTATACCCTCTGGCCCTTCTGGGTAGATACGCACGTGGATCCACCTTTTCACAAAGACAAAGAGTAAGTGAAATGGTTTCGAAATGGAATGAATGAGATGAGATGTGCACACTAAATGCATTCATATTATCTTTATTATATATTGCTATTGATGTTATCTTCTGCATAGTAGACTACTGTGTTCTATCCGTCTGTCATTCAATGTTATATGAGATACATAAAGGTTTCCAAGGCTGAAATAAGCCGAAAAGCTTACATGGTCAACTAAAAGGAGATCCTAGATCTCCTTTTAGTTGACCATGAGATCCTAGATCTCCTTTTAGTTGACCATGTACAAGTGAACTGTACTGTCATGAAACTGTACCTTTCCTATGCAAACTACTAATAAAGTCTTCAATCAATCAACAATGATAAGATAATATGACATGCTGAGAATTTCAAATATAACAAATGGCCTATAACTTGACATAATCCAATGAGGCAGTCCTAACCACTGACCCATCCCATCACGTCAGCCTCATACATTCTTTGGGGAACGGAGTTAAATGGTTAACCTCAAAATTATAATCCTGTCAGTAGCCAGTACTGTTATTATCAACTCTATCAGTTAATACTAACTCAATGCCTCACATAGCCGCCCTAAGTCAACTGGAAGGAAATAAAGAATAACACAACCAGTCTATCATGAACACAATGTATAAACAATTGAACCAGGCAGAATTTTGTGTTAAAAGAACTATTGTGTGTTATGATTTTGATGCTGTACAGTTCTTTTTTTCCTCTCTTTACTCTCTTTATGCAGATTCCTTACATTTTGTGTTCGACCTAATACAATATACTTATAAAATCTGTGTGCTGCAGTATTTCCATCCAGAGGCGTAGCCATGGGTGGGCCTGACTAGGCCTAGGCCCACCCATTTCGTTTTTGTGCCCACCCAAAAAAATAAAATAAAAAATAAAAAATTATATATTTATTTTATTTATTTTATTTTATTACATATATTATATTTTTTATAGCATATTAAGTCATTTTGATGATAGTCGCATCCTTACAACAACTAAAATAACATAACATCATCATGTGGACGCTATAATGTGCAACAAGCGTCCTTCCCTGCTCGCAGCCAAGCATGTCTAGACTAGTGTGTCATGTAATTCTAATTTAGTCCATTTACTTCCTGTAAGTAGTCGACTTAAAAATAAAACCAATTGCTTATATATCATCATATTACGGCAGGGTCTTATTTTGAAATCCACCGTTACAGGAAATGCTTAAGCGTGTTGGGCTACTTGTCAAGAGTTGTTGCAGCCTGCACAATGTATACAGGATTCACGTGGATTATACTGACTCAAGCTTTTTGACTAATCTAAAGTTCATATTCATGATATGAAACCATGCTCCTGGGACTTAAAACAATACACAGCGTTTGAAAGCAGCAATAGGTGAGTGAGACTGGTTAATTACGTTCTGCTGGCTTGGCTGTTTTTGTTGTGGGAGAGGGAGAAGCGTCAGAGCTCTGATAAAAAGTTGACGGTGCAATTAAACATTTCGGTCTTTTCTCTTCATAGTTGTTTATTTTGTCTTGCACCAGTGACTAGGCTACTGGGTCAGTCTGCAATATCTCTCTGTGATACATTAGCGTTGTGCTCCGTGTGTATAGTCTTATACTAACAGGAGTGTTGTCAATTAAAATAAGCATCTCATGCCGTCATGTTACCGGCTTCTTCTCTAATATGCCATTCTGTTTTTGCACGGCTGGAATGACCCGCGCATCACTGGACACCACGCATGAATTGATTATTTAATCATGCAAACCCGACCCAAATCGCACCAGAAGACCCGATCCGACCCGAAAAACATGGATTTCTTTTCGCGCGCCGCGCGATACTCAGGCCCAGTCGCCGGTTCGATTCTGTCTACGCCACTGTTTCCATCTATTAATAATATTCCATCTGTTTCTCTTTAAAGGGGAGTGGTGCGGGATGCAGGCAACAAGAAAGTCTCTCTTTATAAGGACACAGTAGAGATCCTGAACTCTCTCCACACCCAGGGCATCACGATAGGAATAGCATCACGGTCAGCTATCAAGACATTGTTATGCCTAAATTACTACCAGGGCTCTATCAATTATGGCTTTTCATATTTACACTTTCAATTAATCAAATAATCTAGAAGCGTGTTTTTTATGTCAACGAATTGATGCAAAATGCTTCTAATATATTTATTTTAATCCATTAACATCAATTAGTCCGATTAATCCCTTAACCCCTGTTTTATACTAACAGTCATATAACCTTGTTCAAAAATAGCAGATCTACAGTATATTTACAAAAGATCTGCTATTTTTTGTTTTAGAAAAATGTTGCCTATAATATCAATTAAAAGTGATAATTCTTTATTATAGATGGATTAGTTGAACCTCTAATTACGGCTTCTAGCTATAAATTCTTTCTGAAGCTTCTGAAAAGTAATGGCTCCTCTCTGTCTGCCAGCACTGGGGAAGTAGATGGAGCCAATCAGCTGTTGACTCTCTACAATCTCAACCAGTACATCTCCTTCAAAGAAATATACCCTGGGTCAAAGGTCACTCACTTTAAAAAGTAAGTGTGACCTTCCAACTGGTTGCTGGAGAAGACTTCGCGATACTTTGGGTACAGATCGAACTACGATTGCCTATCCATCCTTTAAGCCCTCGTTGTACTACGAATAGAAACACTAGCAGATCTACAAGCTCACAGTGCGTTGCATTGTGATGTGCCTCTAGATTTTACAATTCTTGAAGATGTTGAAATTTGTTAAAATGTTTACTAATTATTTTGGTCATTTTTGGTTAGAACAGGAGGTGGTTTGAGCCGCATGGCACACCGGTACATAATTTGGTAACAAAGTGTAAATGCAATGCATCTCCGATTCACGTACAGCAGTACTGGTTTCCAAACGGTGTGCCAACGAGTGACAACCACACATTATTATTGATATACTGTATATTTGCTACAACTTTCACAGGTGCAAATTCTATACCCACAAAAAAACATGTTAACCTCTTTCATCCTGGCATCCTTACTTTGGGCAATTGTTATTGTTTTTAATTTATAACTGTTTAAACCTTTTTTTCCCTTTACAGAGTGATAAGATAAGTGATATGTAACAAGCACAGCTGATTAAACAAATGTAAATCCACTTAACATCCCTGCATGTCTCATGTGGCATTTTGTCTCTTCTTCCAGGTTGCAAGGTGCCAGTGGTTTCCAGTACAGTGACATGATGTTCTTTGATGATGAGTCCAGGAACATCTTAGATGTCGGTAAATTAGGTACAATAGCCTACTTTTCAACCTCAAAGCATGCAGTCTCATGTGTGTCTACTCTCTTGCAGTATGTGCTAGACACATTTGGGTTTTGACACTATTTTGAGAATAATTTTGGCCTATGTTTGTTGGGAAATGAAATTCAAGCTGACTTAAACTGTGCTAACTTAATTTGGTTGTTACCTTCTCATTGGTCTATATGGACACAATAATGTGAAGATGGTATCATATAAATCGTAGACTAACTATCTCTCCTTGTCCAGGTGTCCACTGTGTTCTGGTGCGTGATGGTGTCACCACGAAGCAAGTCAATGAAGAGCTGTTGAGTTTCTCCTCCAAAAAACCTACGTAAAGGCTTGACATAGATTCTTCTTTCATAGTTCCAGGTCTTTTTGATCTTTTCTAGACATGTATTTCCTGTTCTCATTCTACTATGCACACTGTTGTTGTACCCATAGATATATAAGCGTAGATACCGCTCATTGGAGCGATGCATCAGCGCGGCCACCATCTTTTGTATGGAGAACCATGCTTCCTAATGCATGAATGCTCCATGTGCAGCAGAAGGTCTCCAAAATTAAAATCGTCATGACTCACTGAATTCTCAACCGTTTTTCACACGGTTTGGTTTGTTAAAAGTTTCTAACATGTAGTTATGTTAGGATATAGTATACTTGGTTTAATAATCTGGGGTTTCATATCAAAATACCTTCTCTTACATTAAGATAATAATGGTTATAAAACAGAAAAAAGTTTTAGTCTCAAGTACTTTTACAGTATACAACTCAGGCATATTTCTTGCAGTGTAGTTATGGCAAGCTACCCTACATAGTAGAGAAAGATATCTGCAACAAAGCAGAAAGCAGAAAGTTAGATAATGTCTTTTTGCTGCACGACTGAAAATAGCATAAGACAAAGAGAAAGTCGCCTGCACTCAAGGAATCTCCTTTTCACATGTTTTTATTTACCTCAACTGGACAGAAGCAATGTACGCGTTTCGACCCTTCAGTCTTCATCAGCGTCTATATCTGTCTTAAGCTACCCTACATAACATGGAGGCGGTGTTAATGTACAGCCCAGTGATCAATAAGGTGTCCAAATATTTACTGTATGTCTATGGTTGTACTACAACCCCATCCCAGCTTGGATTTATTGCACACATGCAATGCTCACGTTTTGACATTAGGTGGCAGCATGGTACTGTTGAATTAAATGACTGTAAACAAGACTCCTACTGCCTTCTGATTTGAATTCTGGTTTACAAAGCTAATCTTCATAGAGAGCACAGTCAGAGAGTTTTGAGAGAATTTGAAACTGAAATGGGTTTTAAATTGTTTTAATTCAGATTATATAAACATCGCAGGTGATATCATATTGTAATAATATCCAAGCTCAATCTTTATACGTGCTCATGTTCTGTTATTAAATCGTTTGAGAATATCCTGTCTTTGCTTTGTGATTAATTATTAACCTGTGGAAATAATACATTAATAATAATATTCTGATAAGAAATCCCGCTCTGTGAATGCGGCTGTTCTAGTATACTGCACGCATGGCCAAATGATGGCTTCAAAGTGGTGCGTTATATTGCGTTGCTTGCTTAATGTATTCTCAGGACTTGTGATAGCAGTAAGCCTCAAATCTTTGTCTTAGGAATGTGACAAAAACCCAAAAATATTATTGAACTCTACTCTCCATGGCGTGACTAATCAATAGGGGGAAAAAAATCATTTTGGGGGTCCTTTAAACCCTTGATTCCCAGGGAGTGAATAGTATACCAGGTAACTGAAACTGTTGTCTCAGAGACATCTTGCATTAACCATAGAACAACAACCATTGCATTTGAGCTTGAATTGTATGCAAATCATATATTTTCCTACTTTAACATTTTAGATAACAGTATCATATTGGCCCAACTATAACTATTTGTTTCATTATAATGATTATTACTCAAATCAAAAGATGATGTTGACCAAAATATTCGGTGGGGTGGGGTGGGCACCCACTTGGAGAAAATTTTATTTTGCTTGGTATAATCGCTTGGTTTGGTATAATTATAGTTTAGTATATCCATGTTTGAGTCCAACTTGTGGTGCGATTGGCGAGACTAGACTACTCAATTCGGCATTGAGGTGGGGGTACAGAAACAAAGTGGCGCCAAGCAGAATCCACTTTCTAGAATTCTACAGTACTAGGCTTGGCCCTATGGCGTGGCCTAGAACGGATCACTGTCAATTCGGAGCAATATTATATGTATTTAAAGCGTCCCCTTCAGACACATACTGTATGTGTGACCGTACCCAACTACCTCTGGCCAAAGCATTTGCCAGAGGAGGCCTAAGAACAGGTGCTATGGTAATGTTACCATAACAACTATGACATCAACAACGAAATAGTGTGACGCAACATCTTGGGAATGTTTGGGGGTATAAGTATACACCATATTCCACATATTGGAACAAAGGAGGAGTCAAACAGCAGCTGGACAGTAGAACTGCACACATTGCAGCCTCTCAAACTGATACAGTATTATATATCTTTTTACATAAGAAGAGAAGCTGAAGAATATTACAACAATGTTACACGATAAAGTGTTTGGTGTTGGTTTTATGGCCGCCGCTGCCTCTATGTTTGGTTACTCTTACATGCAGAAAGAGAAGGCCTTTGAGGAATTGAACCAGACCTTCGTCAGGATGAAGAATGAATGGGAAGAGTCAAAAGAAAGACTGATAGGAAGTCTCTTCTCACAAGAAGAGAAGATTAGAAACATGGAGGAAGAGAGGAAGACCAGAGATCTCAAGATCCTGAAAACAGAAGAGAAGTTGAAGGAAATGGAGCAAGAGAGGGAGGACTGGGAGGAGCATAGACTCCAGCTGATTAGAGAAAAGGAGGCGCTGTCTCAAAAGGTCCTCTCTGCAGAGAAGGATGAGGACGTGAACCGTCAGACCCTCATCAAGATGAATGAACGGGAGGAGGATAGACTCCAACTGATTAGAGAAAAGGAGGCGCTGTCTCAAAAGATCCTCTCTGCCGAGGAGGATGAAGTAGTGAACCAGATCCTCATCAAGATGAATGAAAGGGCGGAGGATAGACTGATTAGAGAAAAGGAGGCATCGTCTCAAACGTTCCTCTCTGCAGAGAACGTTGAGGACGTGAACCAGACCCTCATCAAGAATGAAAGGGGGGAGGATAAACTCCAACTGATTAGAGACGAGGATGCACCGTCTCTAAAGATCCTGTCTGCAGAGAAGAATGAAGATGGGAACTGTCAGACCCTCATCAAGAAGGATGAAAGGGAGGAGGATAGACTAATTAGAGAAAAGAAGGCCTTGTCTCAAACATTCGTCTATGCGGAGAACAACGAGGATGTGAACCAGACCCTCATCAAGATGAATGAAGGGATTAGTGAAAAGGAGGCGCTGTCTCAAAGGATTCTCTCTGCAGTGAAGGATGAAGACCTGAACCAGATCCTTATCAAGATGAATGAAATGGAGGAGGATAGATTCCAACTGATAAGAGAAAAGGAGGCTTCGTCTCAAACATTCCTCTTTGCAGAGAATGATAAGGATGTGAACCAGACCCTCATGAAGAATGAAAGGGAGGAGGATAGACTCCAACTGATTTTAGAAAAGGAGAAGGAGGCCCTGTCTCAAGCATTCCTCTCAGCAGAGAGCGACGAGGACATGAGCCAGACACCCATCAAGAGGATTTCTCTGATTTCTCGAATCAGTCTGATTAGAGAAAAGGAGACGCTGTCTCAAACGTTCCTCTCTGCAGAGAACGTTGACGACGTGAACCAGACCCTCATCAAGAATGAAAGGGGGGAGGATAAACTCCACCTGATTAGAGACGAGGATGCACTGTCTCAAACGATCCTGTCTGAAGAGAAGGATGAAGACGTGAACCGTCAGCCCCTCATCAAGATGAATGAAAGGGCGGAGGATAGACTCCAACTGATTAGAGAAAAGGAGACGCTCTCGCAAACGTTCCTCCAAGTGAACCAGATCGTCATCAAGATGAATGAAATGGAGGATAGACCTCAACTGATTAGAGAAAAGGAGACGCCATCGCAAACATTCCTCTCTGCAGAGAACGATGAGGACGTGATGAACGAGATGAAGACAACAGAGAAGTTGGTCCTGAAAATGGAAGAGATGGAGGATGGTCAAGAGAACAAGACCCCCGTTGAGAGGGATGAATGGGAGGAGGGGGCGAAAGACAAACTGCCTGAAAATGCCCTTTCCCCAGGAGAGAAGAATAAAGACGTAGAGGATGAGACAAAGACCAGAGAGCTCCTGAATATAGAACAGAGGATTAAATACATGGAGGAAGAATGGAGGGAGAAGAAAGGGGAGGAGATGCTCCAACTGATTGAAGAAAAAGAGCCATTCTCTCCAAGCTTCCTCTCTGCAGAGCAGGAGAGTGAAGACGTGACGAACACAGCAGAGAACGAGGTCCCCGAAACCGAAGAGATGAAGGATGTTCAAAAGTGGACAAATCAGTTCTCAGATGTGTGTGAACTCATGATGGACATAAAAACAGCAAACAGATACCTGTCTCTGTCTGAGAACAACAGAAAAGTGACACGAAAGGCGACACAAAAGGTGACACGAAAGGTGACACCTGTGAGGGCGATTCAGTCGAATCATTCAGACAGTTTTGAGTATTGGCAGCAGGTTATGTGTAGAGAGGGTCTGACTGAACGCTGTTACTGCGTGGTAGAATGGAGGGGAAAGGTTTCTATAGCAGTGACTTACAGAGGAATCAAGAGGACAGGATGGGATGATGATGGTCTCTTTGGAAACAATGACAAGTCCTGGAGTCTGGAATGCACACTGGAAAGGTACACTGTCTGTCACAATAAAAAGAAAACTGTCCTCGCTGTCCGGCCTTCTGGCTCCAACCGAGTAGGAATGTATCTGGACTTCAATGCTGGCATTCTGTCTTTCTACAGAGTCTCTGACGCACGGACCCACCTGCACACCTTCCTGTCAACATTCACTGAACCTCTCTACCCTGGGTTCTGGCTTGGTAATGACTCCTATGTGTCTCTTTTAGTTAAAGAAAATGACCTTCAAACCTCCTCACAGACTCTGGTGGCCAAGTCAGCTTCACCAGCTGAAAGTCTGGACATTGAAGCGTAGTCAGAGAGCGTTCTATAGCTATACTTCTAGAACTCAAACTGTTGTTTTATACTCTGTGCTTCACTGACCTGGTCACAGCTATGCCTGTAGACTGGTATAAAGACAGAACTGTACATGGTAAATAGACTGCATTTATATGCGCCTTTCTTCAAAGCACTTTATGATGTCTTTCACGTTGACCCATTCACACAGACGGCCAGAGGAAACTATTAAAGGAACCAACTAGTAGCAGTTAGGGGTTCAATGTCTTGTTCAAGGACACTTCGACATGCATCTAGGTATCAAACACACAACCTTCCGATTCCAAGGAGGTTCAACCACCTGTGTGAATGCATCTCAAAACAGAGATCATATTGAGGATCAGACCCCTATACAGCCAGTTACAGGCAACCCTCCATGGGCAGAGACAGGATAGGTAACCTAGGCGGTTGTCAGTGGTGCCACCTGAAAGCAGGCAGGGTGTATCCCCCACATCTTCCCCCCTGCAAATCAATACAGATTGACAATCTTTAATACATTGTTTAATCTATTTTAGGGGCAATTCAATCAATATGCAATGTTTAGGATTATTAAACAAATAACATACTTTACGACCTATTCAATTGTTATTATGAATGAGATAATGATGAAATACTGTATGTGGGCCGGGCTGTTAGGAAAGATGAGGAGGAAAGGAAACAAAGGTATAAAGGTATATCTTTTATATTATTTACTACCCCCACACTGTATGTATGACGTTGTGCCTAGGACATGAAGTGGAGAACAGATAACCTCCACACCCTCCCATTGGAGATAACACCTACATTTTCACCTTTTGTGCACACAGGCCAAGGAAGACACTCTGAATATTATTTCCAATCTGTCAATGACATGTGCATGCATTACTTTATTATTATCATTGGTGTGATAATCTTCGGAGTGATAACCTTTCTAGTTTTATTTTTGAGTGGTGCAAACCGGATTTCACTTTGTGTTTTAGTATGGAATGTATTAACCAAATGAATTACTCCGTGTATGGAGATCGGTGCTCATGTACATAAAGTACCTGATGTCATGGACAGAACACGACACAAGGGAATACTTGTATACACGTGTGTCGTGTTTGCACCGCTCACTTCGCACAGGTGCGATTTATTTTTCTTTATTTTTTTCCCCGCCGGTTAGAGTTACAGGAGTGCATATTGTTGGTGACATGAAATGTACACTTACCATAAACAAATTGTTTAGGTATCATTATCACTATGTTCAAAGTGACAAGGTATGTCACCTAACCTTGTCACTGTCAATCTCCAGCTTGCTTTTACGGTGTGGAGGTTTGTCTACAAGTGGGTCTGTTTGTCAGGACAAGTGGGTCTGTTTGTCAGGGACTAATCTAGCAAAACACTGGATTTCTTTTTCCTTTTTTTGTGTTTTTTCTTTTCTTTTTTTAAAACTTATTTCATAATGGAAGTGGTCAGCCTAAAACCTTGCCCAAATATGGGATCATGTGTCATAGATGTCATAGATGACCACATGAAATCTCTGCACATGCTCACGGCTGATGAACTCAACTGTGTGGAAGGTGACCAGGTTACTGGTTAGTGGGAACTGAAGAGTTGTAATGTTATGATTATTATTTTGGTGTTCTATCCAGCAGCGCTGATCTGAAAAGTTGGCTTACAGATAATAGCGACGATAACCACTTCATTTTAACCACAGGGCGAGTCCAATAAAACCATTTAAAAAACCTTGTGTTAAACAACGAACTGCTGGGACACATTGCTTTTGTCACTGTTTTGTTGCAAAAATAATTACATACAGTCACAGCCCTACACATGGGTAAATGGGACAAGATAGGATTTCCTTTTTTTTTTCTTTTTGTTATTCTTTTTTTAGCCGTGCTAAACGCTCCCACATCTGGCTTTGTTTATCCCGTGTCTGTCTGGACCGTCATTGGTCAGTCGGAGTCACATTGGCCAAGCTTCACGTGGTACACGTGGTCATAAATAGCACCGCTCATTTCACACTGGGTGTGATTTCTTTTCTCCAAAGACAGCAACCAGGAGGACAAGAAAAAGAGGAAGTACATCTGGATTGTCAATTTCCTGACAAGGGCGTTTAAACCTGTCCCCATTTTTTGTGTGGTGTGCTTTTATCTTTTATATAATTAGTTATTATAGGCTAGATAGATGTGGTTTGTGTCCTTGTCACTACACTAATACTGACTGGTGCACTGGGGTAGGACTCCATGTATCAGAGGAGGCAGACATACTTCTCCATAGGTCAAAATAACAGTGCTCCGTTATGCTGATCTACAACCTTGTGTTGCATCCGTTTTGAGCTTGTATATTGGCTATTTTCTGAGTCCAACGCCGTCACATATGCAGGTATTTGGACTGTACCAAGAGAGTCCTACATATAAATGCACATATTGGAAAAAAATCAAACCCAGTTTGAAGTGAGCGGTGCCTTTGAGCAGTTAATTTCATTAAGCTATATATATGTGAATTCTTATGTTGTCCATTAATTTCAAGTGTTGGAGCACTGAGGCACCGCTCAAAAAGAACGAATCTCCGATCCTCACAAAGCGATACCGTACTACTACTACGGACTTTACATTGCTGTACTCAACTCCACACGGCCCGCCGCCTACATTCAGGGCCACCGCTGCATAAATCGCACAGGGAGCCCTGTTGAAGCAATAAAGATGTGGTTCCAACTTAAGACAGCGGTTTGCGTGACATTTCTTTAACGCATAAAAAAAGCATCCATGTTAAACAAAAGGCTCTGGAGCATTCAAATGTAGACTAATCATCGCGGGACATTTCACGCCACAATTACAAAGCCCTCGTGATTAGCCTATAGCATGATGAGCAGCAAGTCAGTGGCGAGGACCTTGGAGGATTTGACTGTGTGTGTGTGTGTGTGTGTGTGTGTGTGTGTGTGTGTGTGTGTGTGTGTGTGTGTGTGTGTGTGTGTGTGTGTGTGTGTGTGTGTGTGTGTGTGTGTGTGTGTGTGTGTGTGCCAGCTGCTCAACAGTGCCACTTGGTCACCCAGCGGTACCGGTATTGCAGTTGTTTGGTAGGCTACTCATACAAAGATATGGACATACAGGGACCTACACTGTGTAGGGCCATGTTTGATATAGTATGTAGGCTACACACTATGTCAAACATGGGGAGTGGTTTGCACCGCTCAAAATGGGAGAGAGGGCGAGCTGGAAAAGTGGCATTTGACATGTGTTAGGCATGTGGCGTTCCGAAATTGCATACGCCGTTCCGAAAAGTAGCATTTGGCATAACGTTCCCAAAACGGCATATGCAATTCTGAAAAGTGGCGTACCAGGCATGTGCTGTTCTGAAAAGTGGCATCAAAAACTGGAATTTGGCACGTGCCAGGCATGTGGCGTTCTGAAATGGCATATGCCGTTCCAAAATTGAGTATGCCGCTTCCAAGTTGGCATATGCCACTTTGGGAAACGGCACATGCCTGTCATATGCCAAATGCCACTTTTCCAGATCGCCCTTACTGGAGATTTAAGTGACAGGGACGGGATTACGAGCAATGGGTAAAATAAATTGAAATTAAAATGTTTTTTAAAATAGCAGATCTACCATCTAATTGAGTTCAAAAAACAAGTCAATGTCAATGTTTTTAATAAAGTTATTCTTAATAGCGAAACTTATGCATGTAAACAAAAGTGGAGAGCCTGGTGAGCCAATCACTATGTGCCCGTCGTCCCACCAGATTCCCATAAACTACCAAAACAAATCAAAAAAGCTAAACTAACCAGAAAAGAAAAACGTCAAAACAGAACTACTGAGATTTGTGGATAATTAGGTCAGAAGGAGACCTCTGAATGTTATTGTGCGCCCAGCGCGCCTCACTCCAGCGTGCCATGTATTCCTTTCATTGTCAGCGCCACTCGCTCTCTACAAAACAAAGTGGCATAGCAGGTGGCATAGCGGGAGGTTTTAGCATCCAAATTACTTACTGTAAATAGATTTTTCTTATGAAGCAAAGTTTATGTAGTGCCCATGGGGTGAAAACGGAACCGAACGATAACAGCTTTGCAATATAGCACAATGTGGAACGTTATCAAACTCTCACACTGGACAAAGTGGTTTTGAAGGGAATGAAGCTTTCTAGGACAGCAGCCCTTTGTTTTTCTTTGATTTCTTTTCCCACTTTTTTTCCCCCCTGCTTTCTTTTGCTTTTCCCCACCTGGCCACTTTATTGCTGCTTGCAGCTATATTTAAATAATTGTTATTTTTATCAACGTTGCCTGTGATCTCCTATGGTACCACATCAATACAGCATGGAATTGAGGACAAAACTAAATCTTGGCTCTGAGAGGCTAAATCTCATCAAAATTATATAAAAAGGTCTGGACCATTAGGTCTGGACCATCTATACTATAATTTTGCGAATGTCTGAGTGAGTGAGTGTCTGTCTGTCTGTCTGTCTGTCTGTCTGTCTGTCTGTCTGTCTGTCTCAGCGTTTCTCCTCGGTGGCTGGAGCAATTGATCTGAAATCGCATCACCATCAGCATATGAACACACCTGACATAACTGTGAAGCCCGTTTGTCACTTTCACAAATCGTATGCTGTATAATAGCATTTTTATGGTGTATCTAAATCTATTTAGCCTACAGTACCTTTTGTGACCACACATGTTAAGGGAGGGGCGCTGTTGTTCAGGCCATGCACAATCACACACAAACCCACACACACACACACACACACACACACACGGGGGGGGGGGGGGATCTGCAAAATCATGCAGATCGGTACACAGTATCTCTGGAGCCGTTAAATGGAACGGGTATTTCTTACATTGATGCTCCTACATATTAGCATGCAAGCACCAGTTAAAGTTACTTTCCATCCCTCATATACTGTGTGCACAGTGCACATCCCATAATCCACACACTGCACATCATTTCGGAGCTCATATCTTTGAACGGGTAAGGGCTAGTAGAGTATATATAAAAGGTCTGGACACTGTTAGCACCAAGATGAAGTCCAGTAGGTGGCGGTAATGCAACGTTCACGGATGCAAACTGATATAAAAGCCCCAAAAAGAAGAGTAGAGTACGTCATACCAGGAAGTAAGCGTGATATTTATTTATGTGATGAGCGCACGATGAGCTACGCGCCGGTGTGTTGGTGTTGATGTGCACACGCAGCTTCTAAAACAACATGAGTGCAACAGTAAATGGAACGGGAGTTGAGCCAATTACAGTGCATAATTTCTCAGAGAAGATTTTGGAGCAAGTGATTCACTTCCATGTGATGAAACTGAACGGTGGCTTCTTCCTCTGGGTGGGTTCCAGTCCAGTCCTGTCCAACCTGGCCGTTTCAATGAATAGCAAATATGTAAGTGGAACTCTTGACTACTAATCAACAGTGGTGGAAAAACATTTTTTTTAAAGTATCAATAATGCAATGTAGAAGTACTCTGTTACAAGTAAAAGTCCGGAATTCAAAATGTACTTGAGTAAAAGTGTGAAAGTGTTGGCATCAAAATGTAGGCTAGTAGGCTACTACAAAATGTTTGAAAATAGCATTGTAACTGTTACAATGGGTGTGTATGTGATTGGGGATTTAGCCATGGTATAAAATGTTAAAGTGGTAAATGTATGTTTTATAACATAATTTATATCTGCAAATTAACTAGTAACTAAAGTAATCAGACAAATGTAGTGGATTAAAAAGTACAATATTTGGATCCGAGATGTAGTGGAGTAGAAGTAAAAGTATTGGAAATTGGAAATAGGCTACTCAAGTAAAGTAAGAAGAACTCAAGTGTAGACTACTTAAGTACAGTACTTGAGTAAATGTCTTAAAATAGCCTGCTTTAAACTAAATATTCTTTATGTTGTCTTGCAAATCACATTTTGATAACAAACCTGTTTGCAGGACTCCATGCCATTGTCCATGTTGGTCCTCGGGGAGCCATCTGACACTTCTCCAAATTCCCTGGCACAGAGATTAGGTAACGTGCAAAATCTTCATGTGGCATTTACTGTAGTAGTGTAGAAAGTCAAATGATACAAGACTGTCATGTATTAATGTTACCGATGATGATGATTCCAGAAAACTACAACCACTAGTGATGCGCGGGCCGGACAATCTGTTTCTGTTCGCAGATGACTCGGCTCTCCTAGTCTCAGGCAGTGACAAATTGCAGGTCGAACAGGCCCTCAACTTTCAATTAGATAAAATCTGCACCTGGCTCAATGACAATAAACTGTCAATACACCTAGGCAAAACCGAATCCATCCTCTATGGATCTAGTCATAATCTCAGCAAAGCATGCATCTTTTAGAGGCAAACCTGTCCAGTGAAAAGATTACGACCAAGGTAATAAAAAAAGTAAAAGAATCAGTTTCCTGCAGAGGATCGCCCCACTGGTCAATAGCAAAACACTGAAGACTAGGGTGCCGTCCAAGCATTTGCGACAGCTATCGTGTCCGTATTGTTTGAGAATGAGGGGGTCCAATTCATTGTCAATGAAGGTCACGTGTTTTTTTGTCTCTTGCAAATCTCTTGGCCAAAAGACAGCCTTCGGTTGAGCAAGAGACACGGCAACGACATGAAACCACGTGACTTACATAGAAAATGAATTGGACCTCCCCTCCGGCCCTCATTCTCAAACGACACAGAGAAGATGTCTCAGCATATATGTGATTGCGGCCTAGGAGGTGCACTTATTCTGCCCCTCATTGACTACAGAATCCTCGTATGGTATCGTGACGCCCCAAATCCCTTAAAGTTAAAGCTCCAAACAGCCCAGAACAAACTGAAGTCCTGCCTGGCCTTTCTTCTCGGGCCCACCTCACTGCTTATCACCACATAAGCGTGGGGTGGCTCACAGTAGCTGACAGAGTACAGCATCTTGCAATGGGCCTGGTGTACAAGATACACGGGGGCATCTCTATGGAAGTGTTGTCACTCCGACAATAAGAAGTCACTGTCGGAGTGGCGACATGTCAGAATGGAGAGAGCCCCCCAAGATACACTACACCACCAAGATACCCATGTACCTGACAAACTACCGTACTTCAAAAACATCAAGGATATCCACAACTACAACACCAGAGGCAGCTCTACTAATCACGTTCAGCCTTTCTTTGGCTCTAAAAAAGGGTCAAATTCGTTCTCCTGCTATACCACTAACATGTGGAACGCACTCCCGCAAGCCCTAAAGGAGAGTAAATCCCTAACCTCTTCAAAATCGGTCTGAAAAGTTACCTACAGACGGCTGATACTAGTAACTTCTAAATGGACTAAGCCCATACTCACCTCCCCTTTTCCACTATAACCATCTGCTTCTGTATGTTTTTTCCTTCTATTCTTAATATTTCTGATTTTATAATTGATGTTATCCTATGCAAAGTACTGTGTCGTATCTCATGTTATGAGATACAAAAGTGGTTCCTGTGTAAATATGCCGAAAAGCTTACTAGGATCTCCTTTTAGTTAACCTTGTACTAGTGATTTGTACTGTCATGAAACTGTACCTTAACTTCTAATTCCTCAATAAAAAAAGGTTACCTGTGGTGCGGGCGGGTGGGTCAAGATTTCAGACTCAACTGGCTCATGTGCAAAAGAGGAAAAGAAATCACTCGCCCCCCTCTCTCGAATCTGGTGATTAATCAATAACCAACAGGATTTAATATTGTCCGTCTTATTAAAAAAGACAATGTCTACATAAAAAGGAAACTTAGATCGGGTATTTTTTAACATATTAGGCTAGACTAGCTGTCCATCAAGGGAGGCTCACTGCCGTTTCACTTTACCGCATGGGCTCTTTACACTACAGTGATGAGAACGCCAGTCTTTTTGCTGTCAAAAAACAAAGAACCCCATTTTGAACAACATGCTTGTTTATTTAGCCCATGACAATATTGTACTACTGTAGACCTTTATGTAAAGCGACTTTGGGTACTTACGTAGAAGAGCGATATATAAAGATGAGCTATTATCTTTTTTTTTTTCACTGCGGGCAGGCGGATTCGTTGATTTGTATATTGTTCTTCGGGGCGGGCGGGTTATGTTCCGTGCGGGCTGCAGGTGTTATGAAAAAAACTCTTACCATCTCTTACAACCACCAATATTTGCAAGCAACTTTACAGAAAAATAAGCCCAAAGTCGCTTATACTGTAATGAGTGCACATGGCAACACTGTCTGGAGCCTTGGCGTACAAACATGTTACTAATAATTGTCTTTTTTTGCTTTGCAGCCAAGAAGACCATGAAGCAGGTGTTTGTTAGTTACAGCCTTCCAGTGACAAATTCAAACCTTTCACTTTTGGTGGAGGAAAGAATCAAAAAAGAGATGGAGCTTCACCCTGAATTATTTTAACCCTCAGTCCTTTCAGGAATGTCTCTCAAGTTTTCAAGTGTCTGGATTGTAAAGATAAATGTTGATTTCCCTTGCCCCTTTATTTCTTAACTTGATTGATATGTTCTACAGTCATACACATTACACAGACACCAAAATGATCACATCAAGTGTTCATTTATTGACATAATCAATAAATTAAGTGGTTTATTATCAAAACATGTATGCCTATGGCTTTTTGTACAAATGTGTTGTATTAAAAAATAACACTTAAAAATCAAAATTAGTGGTTCGAGTTACTTTGGGCTGTCTCTTTTCTTTTCCACTCTCAAGTACTGAAGATATACAAACTAGCAAACTATACAAGGTGCTCCAAATATGTACCATGTGTTCGTCATGATAAAAATGTGGAGGTATGCATACTACTGTGCATGGAGCTTTGGCTCCATTACTGGGAAAAATACGCGAAACTATCTGCTGTGCTTTGTATGTGTCCACACACAGATTATCAGTGAATGGCACAAATACATACCGTACTATTGCAGTGAGTCCTAAAGAACAAGTACATGGTAAAGTGATCTTGTACACAATGTACACTAGTAGTAACATCTACAGTAGGTCAGTCCTAAAGCTGCTCTATTCTATTCTCCACAAAAGTTTATTTCAAAACCTCTATAAATAGTGCTTTCTGGCATGGCTCACCATTATGTCAGGCTAGAGTTACACATCCTAAGAACAGGATTACAACCAATAACATTACTACAGAACGGAGAACAAGGAGTGAAAGGTGGACTGAAATATTATCTCGCTAAGTTAAGGAGGTAATTCAAGCAACAGAAATGTCCTTGTTAACAGGACAAAATAAATACTGGTTTTCTTATTTTACACCACATGCTCTTTTTTGTAAAAGAACACAACCTTTATGATGAAGCCATTTCAATGCTGAGATGTGTCATAAGACATAGTAGGCTGTTCAGTATAGCGTCCATTCAACTCAGAATCATTTAGCATTAACCAGTCTCCCCAGTTTCCCCACGGTCTGCAAAGGTCTCCGGCTGTAAATAATATCGAACAACCATCATACAACCCAAACTGAACAGAAGTAATGCTTGCAATTTAAAGAAGCATTTACACTGACCTCACCTCTGAGAATAAAGTGCCAAATTGGACTTCTGGTACAGGGACCACAAATCATTAAAGATATACACAAGTATAAATCCATTTGTGCCCTTTCATGCAATTCAGAGTGGTAGTGGTTAAGCCAATCCCTGGATTTCTAACATGTTGGCTGAAAAATCATAAACACCTGATTGTGTCCTTGATATTTAGTGCAAAAGAACCCCTAAATTTATAGAACACTGAAATCCTCTCACCAAGTCAAACTTCACACTGAAAATTCATAGAGCACATAATTGAAAGCCTGTCTGACTGTTCTTCAGTCTTTGCCCGTTAATTTGTATTCTCTGCTTTTGCTTGCAAATCATAAGTGTACATACAACTAATGCAGTGAAATCAATTCACTTGAGCACCATTGAAAACCTTTAAGTCTATATCAAGAACACACATTCACTTGAGAGAAACTCCGCATAGTACAAGATTTTTGGGGCAGCTCCTGAATGTACCCTGAATCATAGTCTTAAATATGTTACCGCCACCACCACCTCATCCTGGCCCTTAACAAGTGTCCATCTGTGTAATTTAAATAATTCATTGGGTTTTGTTTTGGTTCTACCTTGAAAAGACTCCTCTGGTTTCTTTCAGAGGCTTGTTACCCCCGTACCACTGGACCAGTCTAATATCAGATCGCTTAACAAAAGACCACCGCTATGACGCTCGCACCCCATTGGCTACAGCAGCACAGTTGCCAAGCACCTCTCCTCCAGTTGCTAGGGCATACGAGGCCGGCACCGCTGCCAGAGCGGTGGCGACCGCCACTGTGGCGCCCCCGGTAGCGGAGAGGTGTAGTGGTGTGTCATGGACGCGGGAGTAGTCCCGGTCAGTCTTTGTGAGGAGGAGATGCTGCTCTCCGGGCCGGAGCAGGGTCTGGCGGGTGAAGATTTCTCCGTCTGCCAGGCTCTCCGGCAAAGGTTGACTCCTGGTCTCAGGTAGCAACAGCAGACAGATGATGCACAGCAGGGTGCAGCAGGCGAAGATCACATGATGCAGGAAGTAGCCCTTCTGGTTGTGGAGGTCCATGATGGGGGCCGTTAGCATGCCAAAGCCAGCACTGGCCAGCACCAGGCCCAGCCCCCCACCCCTGTACAGCAAGATGAGAAGCAGAGCTTTAAAAGCTGGACAAATATATATATATAAATATAGTGAAAAGCAATCTACTGTATGTTGCCTTCTTCTTCGTCAAAACAGGTAAATCCACTCTGCTCCCGCATTTAATGTCAGGAGTGAAATAAGTCCACGTTAGCTGGTAAACTCACCCAAGCAAATACAAGGATACTTCATCAATATACATTTAATTTCCTATTTAGTTGCAGAACGTTTTCTAGAGCTTTGCAAATAGATCTTCTTTTGAATTCTAGACATTTACAATGTATACAGGCCTATATTACACAGCATTACCAGAAGAACTGTCAATACAGTATATAAAAGTAATTTCCATATAATAAATAAATAAATACTGTTGTTTAGATATGGACTAGTAATATCAAAAGTTGTCCCTTATATGTTGCCCTGCCTTAATGGATGATCTGACTGAATTTGCAAACAATGGAGGTTTTTGGCTGCAAAAGTCAACTGCACTCCAAGTGTGCTTGCTTGTCTGCATTGCGCCACAAGATGGAGCCAATTAGCAACTCTAGAACAAGAGCTGAGCTAGTACCATTTGCTTCAATTTCTTGACCAGTGAAGTGTATAATTGCAGATTAGCGGTGAGGCACAACCTCTATGTCTGTGCATGTATAAGTGGAGACCACTATTGGTACGGTGTTAAGCTGGACTTGCTTTACTGTGCCATTTAATACAATGGAATCCACTAGTAATTTCTTCTCTTTATTCAAACGTTACTTTGACTTTGTTTAACCAACAATAACAATTCTCATAATCATAATTACAATATTCATTCTCACATATAAACTCTCAAATGAACATCTTTGCAATGCTTCCATTTTGTTATAAAACTATAAATCTGAATATTGATGTTTTTTTGTACTGGCCCCTCATTTGAGGGCAAGAAATATACGTTTATTTGGCAAATACATATAAATGTTTTTTGGCATGTTGGAAATAGGGATTTCCAACATTGCTTCTTTATACTGTATGAAAGGCCTAATGTTTCATTTGCAGCCATAACACTGAACAGTGTTGTGTCTTTCTGAAATGCCAGGACATTAACAACTTCACTCCAGTGATGTCACTCAGGTAAAATCTGAGAATGTGAAAACTACGACCCCTGATCCACAGAACTAGCATGGATATTTAGCTAAATTAATTTCCTTCTATGCTTGGGCCTCTCATCCACATGCAAACAGTGTTTTCAGTCGCTTAGGGAAAGGGACATTTCACTTTCAAACATGTTTGGGGACATTTTATGATCTACGCAGGCTTTTGTGAGCACCCTGGACAGTTTTTAAGTTGCTTGATTCAGTACAGATATTTGATATTATTGCCAGACCCAGGGGGTCGGCCTACATAAGGCTTTGTCGGTCGGTCTGTCGGTCCCTCTTTTCCTCAGTGTGCCTGTCCCTTTTTTCCTCAGTGTGCCTGCTCATCTGCCCCTCCCTTCCCTTGCTGGGCTGATTGCCTTGAGTGCCGTCACCTGTACAGGACCAGCTGAGTTGAGTTGGCTGACGAGCTGCTGACACTATAAATTCCTCAGCCCATCTACAAGCTCACAAACATTTCCAGCTGCTCAGCCTATACAATCCTGTGTGTTCATGTGTTAGTTCAGTGCCATACTAGTGAAAACAGCCGATCTACAAGCTCACTACGCTTTGTTGCTGAGACTATAAAATCCTGTGTGTTCATGTGTTAGTTCAGTGCCATACTAGTTTTCATTGCGGGTCTGGCACGACCAGGTGACCTGGTCTAGTTTTTTATCAGACACACACCCCCTTCCTATACAAAACCATTGTTAACCCAAACTTGTAACTTAACTTGTAACTAATACGTGAGGGGGTTGTGTATTTGATTGCTTTTGTATTTATTTATTTATTATAGGAGGGCAGTATGAGTCACCAGAACCAAGGACATGGCTGTAAGTGTTTATGGAAAGATGATCCTAATCAGATTGATGTAATGGCTGTCACTAGGGCTGTGATGGTATGGACTTCTTAACACGATGAAAAAGGACACTGGTTTGGACGTTAATTCGCAAAAAGAAAGGGGAATAAAGAAAGGGGAATTTGTTCTGTTAATATGGATTGTATCATAAATATAGACTATAGCTATAGACTATAATAATAATCAACAATGAAACGCAACAATGTGACATTGCACACCTTAATCAATGGGTTCACACGTTTGTCACTGCACTGGACCTAATGAAAACCACAGTAACACTGGCTTTTATTTTACAAACTCACAACCCCCCCATAGCAACAACACATTGCAAGCTTGTAGATTAATTTCAGCAAAGAGATTTGGTAGAGGGGAACAAGGGAGGGTAGGGTACCATGTAGACCACTGGGAAACATCAACGTCAACAAATATAGCATTTAAGCGCACCTGATGACAGTAGGGGTGATCTCGGCACAGAAGAAAATGCTGAGGGTGCTGACAGCAGAAGAGGAGAACATTCCGATAATGGAGAATGCCACAGAGAACTTCCTGTTCAGACTGTCTCTCAATACTACACAGAGAAGGAAAATAATAAGTCAGTCAGTATTAAATGGGATAACACACGATAGCATTTAATCACGGTACATTGGGAACCATTAAAAAAGTGTGGAGGTCATTGTATAATTATATATCAACTTCTCTGAATCTTTTACTTTTCATTCAATCAGTTACTTTTTAACCACTTAAGCCCTATACATTGTGTCATTGATGAATAGTGAAAACAGTGAAAACGGCGACCTACAAGCTCTGTGAGCTTGTGGATCTGTAATTTTTGCTCTTTTATAAATAAAATAAGGACGCCGTATTGAAACTTGTTAAATATCTAACCCAGTCATTCAATTAGATATTACAACATCAGGCAAACTTTTACAAACGTCAAAAGAGAGGTAACAAGCTCCGATCCCTTCCCCATACTCCCAACTGTACCTATGTCGTGGCGGAGGCTGTACTTCCCAATCACTGGATTCCATTAGCGAGCATTGAATGAGAGAAGAAAAAAGGAGGATGACATTAGAGAGCACAAATAAGGGGTTTTGAAGTAGAAGCAAAGGGAAATGAGAACAGTCATTAGGTTAACCCTGAACTGTTCACAATGAAAGCCTGGAATAATGACCACATACTGACAGAGGTAGGTCAAGACAAGGGATGCTCCAGTTAAACTGAATGTTCATTGTCATAAACCCTTATATACTAGCTTCCGGCAGCTACACGGCCCTCACATCTAGAGTTCGGCCCTATCTTTTAAAATAGTGAACATAGCCGATCTACATCGACATTTGAACTAAATTACGTTTTTCAAAATAGTTAAAGATGCCTAAAAAGTTTACGTATAAGGGTTAAGGCAAGACGGCCAATAATGTGCATGACTGAAACAACACATGTAACTAAATGGACTGACATGTTTTAACAGAGAGATGAATCCCTGTGAAATAATGGTCCGGAAGAAATAAAACGGGAGGCATTATTTGTGTCCAACGCCTCCCGGTCAGCTCTTGTTGGCTATTGCAGGCTCAATATTCCATAATTTCAAGTCATAGATCTCAAACATATTTAATAATTTATTTGAGACTTTGAACCAGTCTGTGATTATGTCTGTGAACCCCTGATTCCAATCAGTTCAAATCGGGAACACTCTTGTGTTGTGGAGGGGTCAGTGTCATAAATAGAGAGAGTTATGACACTTACGTTGACTCCCATTGTAAGCGTGGAAAGCGGACGTGACGTCACTATTTAGCGTACTGGAGTCTGGTGATATTCCTGCTGCTCTTCAGCCTTGTCCACCTCCATTGTAACCAAGGCATTTTCACTCGCTGGTAAGTAGACTAAATCACGTCTTTTCCCCCATTTAACGCATTCATGGGCCTCTCCAAGTTAATTTAAGTACATTTTAAAGTCAATAAAGTAGTCAAGTCAATTAAGTCAAATTTCTTACATTAAACATTAACTAGAGCCGATTAAGTGAAATAATAATGTTGCCTACCTTGGAGAGACCCATGAATGCGTTAAAAGGGTGAAAAAGACGTGATTTAGTCTACTCCAGCGAGTGAAACAATGGAGATGAACGGAGCTGTAGGAATGTCACCAGGCTCCAGCGACGCGGTCTGCGGTGAGATCAAAGCGTGATGCCACTCTCCATACACTGCCCTGGTCAATTAGCCTCTAGTGTGTAGACAGCTTTATGTAATTATTTACCCTGTCATTTGTTGACTAGGGTTCATGCCATTCACTCTGATCTTGCACTTTGTGAAAAACTCTGGATAAGATTGTCTTCTACATGCCAAAATATGTAAATTATAATTGTAAATCAAACATGTTTTTGAATTTCTTTCGGTTTAGCTGCCTGGTCATCCAAGATGATATTCCTATGATAGCATGCTGAACATCTACCTATCATCTGTAAGTGGTAACTCACAGTTGAGCAAGCCCAGCTGAAGTAAGGACGCCAGGGCAGTGATGATCATGAAGGTGAGTAGGCCTCCGCGACGGCCCATCAACCCCACCGCTGGGCACAGTGCCAGGCAGGTGGCCACAGCGATGCCAGCCATGGTGAAATAGTCGGTGTGGCACATGGCGGTGGGCTGGGCCTCAGGGTCCATCATACTGCGGGCAAAGCAGTGGTGAATCCCATACCCTGTCAGACTGCACGCACACACACACACACACACACACACACACACACACACACGAGACAAAGAATGAAACACTGTCATCTCAGGTAAGTGTCAGTACTAGAGATAAACCTACCTTTATATTTCTCTAGGGGAGGCCAGCTCATGTGTAATTCATTCATAGCCACTTAACATAACGGATGTTCATTAGCAGAAGGGTCTGTGTTCAGTCACAAACACACATTATACTGTATTATTATACAAAAATACAAACACACACACACACTTACGAGTTGACACAGAGCACCACAATGTTCTTCCATAGGTTCCTGGTGGTCATCATCTTCACAATGCAGGTCCTCTTGGGTTTCTTGTGCAGTTCCTGCTCCAGTTCTGATGACAAAACACATGAAACTCAAGACACACACCGAGACCTTTCCTTGGATGAATCCTCACGCCTTCAGTACACAGTAAGAAATGCATCACAAGACATCTGGGAAGGTAGCAAGAGCCCTACTGACTGTGCAACATCAGTGATTTCCAAATCACAAATATCGGTTACAGTGTTGTCATCCTAGACTCCTGAGGCAGGAGAATACAATACCTCACGCAATCACAGTGGGGGCTGGTGGCAGAGAGACGACATACCATGAGGGGGGAAACATACGCGCATAAATAAATAAGCAGCGCAAATAAATATCAGCTAGCGGCCTTTGTGATGACAGGCTTTTACGAGTGGACTTTTGAGCCTCGGCTCATTGACCACTGGGGATAAACTGCTTGTGACAAATTACATTTGTGTCTTGTGCTTGGCTGGGGATGAAAGAGGGGGAAATGATGATAAAGCAGGCATCAATTTTATCCACAACCTAAAAGTATTTATTAAGCGATCCTCCGTTCTGGTGACTGTGTTGGTACTGCTTCCTATTGCAAACAGTTTCACTGTATGAACCTGTGAGTGTAACAACTGACCTTTCGGATGTGTAGAAAACACACAACATGAATTAACATTAGATCATGACTGATTCTGTCAGCAGGGTGCGAGAGGGAGATTGAAAGAACCATGAGGTTACGTGGTTGTGCCTGTCTTGCACTTTACGCACTGTGGGACATGACACCTGTGGGATGTTATGGTGCTGTGCCTCGCACGCATTATGCCCTGTAACGAGCCTTCACTGTTGTAGACGTGTAACGTTGACATGATGACAGCGGACGAGCATACACCCGCATAATGCTGGTGGATTTGGAATTCAAAGAATGGGAGGAAGAGACACAAATTAAAATATTTCATCCGCACAATACCGATCGGCATTTCTCTGACCCATATCTGCCTTCCCCACAGGCATCCGTGGATATAACCGCATTCCGGGCATCTCTATTTTTAATGAGTCAGGATGCCTGATCCGGAATCCTTCCTCACCTGTCAGAACGCCACTGGGCTCGGTTGTCAGGTCGACCCGGTTCTTCCGGGCGATGCACAGCATCATGGCTTTTGACCTGCGGTAGTGCTGGGTGGCCAGCAGCCAGCGTAGGGACTCTGGAAAAATCCTGAAGAGAGACAGAGGCCCGAGAGAGAAAAGAAAGACACCAGAAGGGGAAGATGAGAACAGAATATGTTAAGTGCGAGAAGGGGAAACAGACAGAATGTGTCTTGGGAAAAGACACAAAGACAATGGAAGAAAGAGAGTATTGTGCGTTGGTCTTAAACACAGCGCGCTGTGTACTGCGTGCCACTGCACTGCGTAGTACAAATGTGCAGTGTACAAGCCGTGGCCTGGTCCTGACAGCAACGGCTACCAAACTGG
Source organism: Nannobrachium achirus (assembly GCF_963921795.1). Lineage (NCBI taxonomy): Eukaryota > Metazoa > Chordata > Actinopteri > Myctophiformes > Myctophidae > Nannobrachium > Nannobrachium achirus. The sequence goes on from NC_137810.1 coordinate 32,538,869, forward strand.
CTTAGCAGAGTCCCTTCAGGAGGCGGGACTCACCAGACGTAAGGCAGCATCAGAGCGAAGGGGCTGATTATGACGATCTGGAGGACCTGCCAATCATCCCGGTCCGGCCAATGGCGACACAGAGACGCCACACCTGGCATCAGGAGCTGCCCGCCCACCATCACAAAACTGGACACCATGGTCATGGAGAAGCGCCAGCCTGGCAAGCACAGCTCGATCCCTACGGCGACACAGGGAGAAAGCGGGAGAGAGTGAAAACCATGAGGTTTGAACAAAGGGGAGAGAAAGTCAAATAGACAAGAGTTAGCCCTTTGAGTGTTGGTTCAAATTCACAAGCTGGACAAAGCGCAAAAACAAGTACACTGTGCGGTTGTGTGTGTGTGTGTGTGTGTGTGTGTGTGTGTGTGTGTGTGTGTGTGTGTGTGTGTGTGTGTGTGTGTGTGTGTGTATGTCTGTGCGTGCCTGCGTGCGTGCGTGTGTGTGTGAGTGAGTATACTGTATTTATGTTGTTAAATTAAACAACAACCTCAGTGGTCTGCTAGAATGTGATGAGATGTATCTGTTTAATGGTGAGGCCAACATCTAATTTCCTCCATAAATAATTAAGGACCTCTCCGTTGCTCAACATTCCCCATGAGAAGGCAACACCGGGCCACATGGACTTTGCACTAACTATTTGTCACTAGGTTCATGGGGTTCGGACAGTCTGTGAAAGTTTCACAGTGTGCCCTGGCTTAATTTCTCTGCCTGGCCTCCTGTCTCCTCCTCTCCCTGCTGCCAGTAAGTTGGTACAGCCCAGATGGCCTGGTGCAGATGGCAAGGTCTTTAGAAGGTGACCAATGGAGAAGGTAGGTGGGGGGTTGGCGGTTTACTCGCTAAACGGGGCTTGTACTGTCACTTCTCGTTGTGGGGACTAGAGAAACGAGAGGGCGAGCGCCAGGATGGAGCTGGGAGGGGTTGGGGAATATCCTACAGGAAAGTGAGGAGAGGAGCAGAATACAAATGAGAGAACGCAGAGAACTCCCTCCATTCATCAGTTTGTGGAATGACGGTGGAATGATAATGAAGCCTGCGAAAGGAGAGAGGGAGAGAGAGACACACATGCACAGAGAAAAGGATAGAAAGAGAGATGCTATGGCTGTAGTATCAAAGTAAATACGGTCACTGCTACCCTATATTACCTACTGTATAAGAGAGACCGATAGAAATGGCTTTGGTGCAGCAGAGGGTAATATAAGAGTAAGAGGTCCAATGAAACAGTGATAGAGAACAGGAAGACGAGAAGGTAAAAAAGGCATGAGTGTGATTCCCTTCCCCCCCTTGTCCCTGGTGTACAGTACAGTACAGTACAGCTCCCTGCAAATCCTCCCCCCAGGATCCCAAGCAGAAGGAAATTAGACTGACCCCCAGTTTGACTCATCCTTAAGTCTCTTCTGTATCTGTCTCCAATGACTTCATACGTTGGTTGGTGTGTGTGTGTGTGTGTGTGTGTGTGTGTGTGTGTGTGTGTGTGTGTGTGCGTGCGTGTGTCTCCGTCTGTTTTGGCAGCCAGCAGCACGGTGTGTCTGAGCCACTGCTGTAGGCCTACATCTGTTCCCAAGCCTCCAGTCGACAGACATGGCATGACGGTTCAGACAGATCCCAGTGGAAGACCCTGGCAGAATAGAATCAGCCTCTGCTGGTTTCATACCACTGACAGAATATAAACATATAATGCATACATTTCTATACAGTCTGGATTGTCTCAGAGTTAACCACATGAACCGCATTCTCTCGAGAGTCATGATAGTCAAAGGAAGAGGGACAACTCGAGTGGGCGTTCCTTTTCTTTGACGATGGCTAGCCAGATTGCATGAACCGTAGCATCCCTATTCTGATGTGAACGTTCTGCAACAAATAGCAGATCTACAGATCTCAGATCTCAGAACGGAGCGGACATTCAGTGAAAATAACAGATCTCTGTCTATCTTGTAGATTGGCTTTTTCGGCAAAGAGATTTTGTGTAAAGGGGAAAAGAGTAAGAGACCAAGCATATAGGTGGTTAAGTGGTTATTGGTTAAACTAAAGCTATAGAAACTGGGTGAAAAAATGGGTTGCAAAATCGCGGGATAAAAATTATTTAAAAAAAAACTAAAGCTATAGATTTTACTTTATTCCCCGTATTTGGTGAGGGTTCATGCCGCTTTCTCTGATCTTGTACTCGATTTTATGGAGAAGAACATTTGCTAAATGCCTGAATTGTAAATTGTTTTTATGTGCGGCACTTTATGTATGAGACGGCATCAACCAGCTCCTTATGAAGGCCAGGCTTGACAAAGAAAGATGATAATAATAATAAAAGAAATCATGGCAGTGGCAAGCAATCCCACACCAAACCCCCTGGAAAAAAACAAAACAACACCCCACGACAACCCTCGAGGGAGGAGTCTACTGGGACATCCACATCCTCTCCTAGAGTACACACACACACACACACACACACACACACACACACACACACACACACACACACACACACACACACACACACACACACACACACACACACACACACACACACACACACACACACACACACACACACACACACACACACACACACACACACACACACACACAGCAAGAGGGCCTTTTGTTGCAGTTGAGTGGGAGAGAATGGCTCCTCTCTTGATTATCTCACTGCCCCCCCTTCACCTCCACCGACTCTGCCCTCCCTGTGGGCTGACCCCCCCTCATCCCGTCTCCTGCCTGAAGTGGCTCTCAGTACCTTCCCTCTCTCTCACTCTCTCCCATCAGCCACCATCCCCATCCCCCCAAAGCCAACGTGCCCACGACACACACACATCTCTCCCCTCCTACTCCTCCCTTCTCTCCATCCCTCTTATTCTTTTCTGTCAAGAAGCACCTACTCTGCTGTCTTGTTAGAACCGTAGCGGGTGACGGGAAAGATGGGGGGGGCGGGGGCGGACACAAAGAAGAAGAAAACAAAAACAATGGGCTGAGAAAGAGTGACACCGAGAGGAATGTATGCATTTGGCCAAATCAATCTGTCATAACAAAGGGCTGACACACACACACACACACACACACACACACACACACACACACACACACACACACACACACACACACACACACACACACACACACACACACACACACACACACACACACCAGATTGTTTAGTTAAGTAAAAGTAACAATACCACAATACTCTGTTACAAGTAAAAGGCCTGTATCAAAAAAAGAATCGGGAGCAAAAGTACAATTGTAAGCTTGTAGATCAGCTGCTATTGGAATAGCCAAAGTACAAAATAGTGTTAAATGCACAGTATTTGCCTCTGAGATGTAGCGGAGTAGAAGTACCAAGTACCTTAAGTACAGTACTTGAGTAAATGTAGTTCCACTACTGCCACCATCTCAGCGTGTGTACCAATGCTCTCTGGGTAATCTTGCCTAGGGCTTAGAGTGGGAGCGCGTGCACGTTGCATACAGTATACGCTCGCGTGTGTGTGTGTGTGTTCCGAGGCGACAGGAGGAGCTGGTGTGATAACAGCTGCCGTCAGGGTGGGATGATATACACTGTACCCCTCCTGTGGGTTTGAAGGAGGGGGAGGGGGGGACAGGACGTGGGATGATAGTTCTGTTTCCCAGCTGAGTCAGCATGAGCCATCCCCAACCACACACACACACACGTTTGTATTACTTACTATACTTGTGAGGACATCAACATATAAACACGAGTTATGAATGGTGAAAATAGCACACACACACACACACACACACACACACACACACACACACACACACACACACAGCATGTCTGTGCGATTACCTAATAATCTCTGAGGAGAATAGGAAACAGGAGACATGACCCCTGCATCGCTGCTTGAGAGCCCGCAGTGAGAAGAGACCAATCCCCGTTGGGGCCTCGCCACTAAACCCTGTGATCCACAGAGTCAGGTTTTACCTCTGTCACGCACCGTTCTCCACCCAAACTGAAGCTCACACAAACACAAAATTCTGTTCAGAATGATGTTTTTTTTAGCGTGGATAGTGTTCTGATCCCATCCTATACAACAGTGGTCTCTGGGAGGACCCCCATACAAATCCTGTATGGGGAACACAATATTTTATGATGGGGGTCCATGGCCACCATCATAAAAGTGATGGTGGCCATGCGAACCACTGCTATACACTATCCAAATGGTCCTCAACTTTCCAGGCTGTGACCCCCAAAAACTATTTGAACCGTGGACCCCCAACCCTCACAAGCACTTGGCATTGTAGGAGTTGAGGCATTACATTTAGTTTGACTCGGTTCCACAGATACATTTTCAAAATGTTTGCCTCATTCTTTCTGTTTGACCAGTTTTATAGTATCGTTTGTTGATTACTTTTGAACAGCAGGGGCGAAATCCCCTGAATTCATGGTCTTTATTAATTTCTTTCTTTTTTTATTAAAAGGGTCTTAAAAGTCCTTAAAAGGTCTGAGGACCCCCCCCCAAAATAATGTGGAGAGCCCCCTGGGGGTCCTGAACCACAGGTTAAGAGCCAGTGTACTATCCAAGCTGAGCAGTATGATGACAGTGCACGGACGGAATGGCAGTAGGTTTACATTACATGCTGGATCAATGTATTGGATGCTCTTTAATGAGAAAGGTAAAACAGAAATGTCTTATCTCTTGTTATTTTCGCCATTCTGCCTCTGTGGTATTGCCTGCAATTAACCAACCAACTGCATGCTTCCAATGTACACCGGCACATGCATCATATGATATGCCAAGCATGTGCATGCCATGTCATATGCGTGTTCTGCCTTGTTTGTAATATGGACAGATATTATTCTAGAATGTGCTAAAGCACTTGTGTAGACAGAGATAAAGGTATTTGTTTGGACGTAGCCTGAGTCATAGCAGTGAATCATAAATTGGCTTCTGAATTAATTAAGTTCGCACAACAGCGAAGTATACACAAACATCCACACATAAATAAACAGCATCTCATTTAGAATGGTAAACAAGCTCTGGTCATCTCCAGTGGAGTTAATTTGCTGCTGCGCTGTGTGTGTGCAGCAGTGAGATAACAGAATGATGAGAGATTTTATCAGCAAGAGCCGTTGGCCACCGCGTCCACGTCCATGGACGCGGCCGTGGACGCGGCCGTGGACGCGTCCATGGACGCGGCCGCGAAAAAAACGGCCGTGGACGCGGCCAGGATGAACAGGTTTTATCTGTCCGTAAATGTGGTTTAGGCCGCGTCCACGGACGCAAACGGCCGGCCGTCCCGGCCGTGGACGCAGACGGCCGGGGACGCGGCCGAGGCCGTGGACGAGGCCGTGGACGAGGCCGCAGACGCAAACGGCCGGCCGTGGACGAGGCCGCGAAAAAAAGGCAGTGAAAAAAAAAAAAAAGGGTGTCTATTGTATGTATTTTTTGATGGAGAGTTCAAATATGACCTTCTTTTTTGCATAGGACAACTCTAACCTGCATCAATTGGTATTTTATAATTGCCAATTGTACCCTATCCATCTAAAAAACAAATTGGATGTCTATTGTATGTATTTTTTGATGGAGAATTCAAATATTACCTTCTTTTTGGGATAGGACAACTCTAACCGGCATCAATTGGTATTTTATAATTGCCAATTGTACCCTATCCATCTCAAAAACAAATTGGATGTCTATTGTATGTATTTTTTGATGGGGAATTCAAATGTTACCTTCTTTTTTAGATAGGACAACTCTAACCTGCATCAATTGGTGCATCAACCTACTTACTACCTATCTATCTATCTATCTATCTATTTATTTATACTTCACCTTTAGTCCAGAAGAGAGTTCAGCCTCAGGAACTTGCACACATGGAACTGTGTCATGACTGTGTCATGGAGCTAAACAGGGCTATGTTAAATACTCACAATGAGTCTGATGGACCAATCAGAGTGGTGGTGGGGGGAGGGATCAACAATAGACAGAAACTGGGTAATGCTTTGTTAACTGTCCCACCTAAGTCCCTGCTAGTCTGAACAAACATCACCTTCCCTCTCATAATACTACTACTACTACTACTACTACATTGATATAAAGCTGCTCTTGCATTTGAATGCAAGTCTGACACAAGTTAAGGTTAACTTAGGTAGTATTTCATTTTGCTGGCTTTTAGGGTCTGTGTGTGAGTGTGTAGGCTCACAAATTATTATAATTGTCATTAAGTGACTCGATCTATCTATCTATCTATCTATCTATCTATCTATCTATCCATCCATCTATCCATCAATCTATCCATCTATTTATTTATACTTACTGTTTACATTTTCTATAAATATTTATTTCTATATAAAACTCAGTTGTGTGGAGTTATTGTGTGCCTTTTCTTGTAGCTAAAGAGTCCATTTGTTCACTAGACATTAAGTCAATGTTACTATTTTGAGTTGAAGCTAAGTGTTTTATTGCTTTGTGGTTTAACATGATTTAAAAGGCAAATTCATTGTTATGGTTACTTTAGAAGACTGCTTTTGCATTCATGAGTTAAAAAGAGAGCCAAGCTAATTCAAAGAGTTAAGTTAAAGGAACACAAAACATGACCTAACTCACAGCTGCCATTGGACAGACAGTTACAACATACTCTTATCTTTCACAGAACAGACAATTATCATTTATTTTATCTATTTGAGACTATGTAGCTGCTCTAGGGGAAATAGAGCATTATATCAGCCTATTCAATTGATAATGACCAATGGGTGCCAGTTTCTAAGTAGTTAAAGCATATTAACATAACAATATATGTGGCCTAGACATGGATATTGCCCAATCAACTCGTAATCTACAGAAATGTCCACCACATCACACAGTATAAAACCTAGTAGGCTTAGTGGATTACCTATGTTAAATCATGTCAGGTTAGTTTGGTTCAAGGTTCAAGTATAATAATTTATGAGACAAAAATGTAACACAAATGTGCACAAATGTACAATCACATCTAGGCTAGAATGATAACATAAAGTCCTGACTACTCCTTGTTATTGTGGTCCTAAATACTACAATGATTAGTTTGGATGCATTGCTTCTATCATGTCCAATTAAAAATAAATACATTACATACATACAGAAATCTGCCTTCTCCTGTATTGTATTAGTGACATTCATTATAAATAGTAAAATAACAGGACAGAGCAAAAAAGGCCTCTGTTGTGTCTTTATCTGATCACATGCAATCAGACACTCACACTGCACAGCAATATATAAACTTTATTACAGGCTCAAGGCCCACAGGGTAAGAAGACAATACATTACAAAGATAATAATTTAAAAAAACAACAACAGAGAGTACATTCACAGAGCCCCACCGGAGCTAAATAGGCACTCATGCCACTCATGCCAGTGTCCACTAATGGTAGACGTGTACCTGACAGAGCTACATCCAGGGTCTGTCATCAGTCTCCTGTGGCTGTTATAATGAACACAAACAGATCAGAACGTAATTTAACATACAACAATGTACGGGATTCCTTTCTATTAAAAGCAAAATCATCACCGGGTCAAAGTTGTTGCTTGGTTCTCCCCATATAAAGGCATGTAGGTAACAGTAACATGATATTATGTCATGAATGATAAAAGTAATGTTTAAACACTTGGATGTGTGTGAGTTTATCTGGAGACTTACTCAGTCTGTGACTTACAGAGATCTTGATGGTCTTTGGGTTCCACCTGTTCATCAGAATTGCCGCTGGTGCCGTCTAGAGATTTCATCTTCACTTGAAGTCTGGAGTCTTGAAATGATGTACAGTGTATTCTGGACAATTGTGGACACTCTGCAACTAACCTAACCTAACGCACACTATGTGTTAATGTTGATCAATATAATAATTTAAAAATACAAAGTTAAGTAGACCTAAGTAAGAAATAGTAAATACATTGTAATAATACATTGAAGGGGAAATGTAGAAAAACAAATGCAACTCAGCATTGAATTTATGGCAAACATTTTGCTACTCAACCCTTTCCAAATAATATACAATTAAGAAGTGGGATGTTCCACTTAGTAAGAGAAAGAATTAATGAAATATTAATTTTTTAAAAAGCTAGAAGACTCACCTATTATAGTAACCATGTGAATTGCTAATAGTGTTATGGGTCAGATGTGTAAAGATCTATCACATTGTATTGTTCTTTTCAGACTCAACAATAATAATGATGATGTTACTTAAATGCTGATCAATGTGTGAATCTGGCTCTTATCAGGTGTGTGTTTTCTCTCCCTGTCCTGTGCTGTCCTCAGTTAAACCAAGACAGTGCTGTTGTGACCAATGTGGAAAAAGCCTTCAGCTCAATTTATTATCTCAAAGTAGACCAGAGAATTCATACCGGAGTGAAGCACAATGTGGGAAGTATTTTGCTCGTCTGGACAATTAAAAGATCATAAGCGTTCACATACTGGAGAGATTGTTGTGACCAGTGTGGGAAAAGATTTGTTCAAAAGGGGATTTTAAGAGAACACCAGAGAATTCACACTAGAGAGAAGCCCTATTGCTGTGACCAGTGTGGGAAAAGCTTTACTCGATTGTCTTATCTCAAAATACATGAACGAATTCACACAGGAGAGAAACCATACAGCTGTGTCCAATGTGGGGAAAAGTTCAGTTTAACGGCTGCTCTGAAAGTACACCAGAGATTTCACACCGAAGAAAAGCCTTACTGCTGTGAACACTGTGGCAAACGTTTCACTGTAAAATCTAGCCTCGTACAACACAAGAAGATTCACACTTGAGAGAGACCTTACTGCTGTCACCAATGTGGGAAAAGGTTCACTCTGAAGACGGCTCTGAAAAGACACCTGAAAATCCACACTGGTGAGAAGCCATATACTGCTGTGTCCAGTGTGAGAAAAGGTTCAGTGATATGCATCATCTCAAAGCACACCAGAAAAATCACACTGGAAAGAAACCTTATTGCTGTGACCAGTGTGGAAAGAGCTTTCCTAGACTGGAACAAAGACACAACAGAGGCCTTTTTTGCTCTGTCCTGTTATTTTACTATTTATAATGAATGTCACTAATACAATACAGGAGAAGGCAGATTTCTGTATGTATGTAATGTATTTATTTTTAATTGGACATGATAGAAGCAATGCATCCAAACTAATCATTGTAGTATTTAGGACCACAATAACAAGGAGTAGTCAGGACTTTATGTTATCATTCTAGCCTAGATGTGATTGTACATTTGTGCTGTTTACATTTTTGTCTCATAAATTATTATACTTGAACCTTGAACCAAACTAACCTGACATGATTTAACATAGGTAATCCACTAAGCCTACTAGGTTTTATACTGTGTGATGTGGTGGACATTTCTGTAGATTACGAGTTGATTGGGCAATGTCCATGTCTAGGCCACATATATTGTTATGTTAATATGCTTTAACTACTTAGAAACTGGCACCCATTGGTCATTATCAATTGAATAGGCTGATATAATGCTCTATTTCCCCTAGAGCAGCTACATAGTCTCAAATAGATAAAATAAATGATAATTGTCTGTTCTGTGAAAGATAAGAGTATGTTGTAACTGTCTGTCCAATGGCAGCTGTGAGTTAGGTCATGTTTTGTGTTCCTTTAACCTAACTCTTTGAATTAGCTTGGCTCTCTTTTTAACTCATGAATGCAAAAGCAGTCTTCTAAAGTAACCATAACAATGAATTTGCCTTTTAAATCATGTTAAACCACAAAGCAATAAAACACTTAGCTTCAACTCAAAATAGTAACCTTGACTTATAATGTCTAGTGAACAAATGGACTCTTTAGCTACAAGAAAAGGCACACAATAACTCCAACAACTGAGTTTTATATAGAAATAAATATTTATAGAAAATGTAAACAGTAAGTATAAATAAATAGATGGATGGATGGATGGATGGATGGATGGATAGATAGATAGAGTCACTTAATGACAATTATAATAATCTGTGAGCCTACACACTCACACACAGACCCTAAAAGCCAGCAAAATGAAATACTACCTAAGTTAACCTTAACTTGTGTCAGACTTGAATTCAAATGCAAGAGCAGCTTTATATAAATGTAGTAGTAGTAGTGTTATGAGAGGGAAGGTGATGTTTGTTCAGACTAGCAGGGACTTAGGTGGGACAGTTAACAAAGCATTATCCAGTTTCTGTCTATTGTTGATCCCTCCCCCCACCACCACCCTGATTGGTCCATCAGAGTCATTGTGAGTATTTAACATAGCTCTGTTGTAGCTCCATGACACAGTCATGACACAGTTCCATGTGTGCAAGTTCCTGAGGCTGAACTCTCTTCTGGACTAAAGGTGAAGTATACATAAATAGATGGATAGATAGATAGATAGATAGATAGTCAGTCACTTAATGACAATTATAATAATTTGTGAGCCTACACACTCACAAACAGACCCTAAAAGCCAGCAAAATGAAATACTACCTAAGTTAACCTTAACTTGTGTCAGACTTGAATTCAAATGCAAGAACAGCTTTATATAAATGTAGATAGATAGATAGATAGATAGATAGATAGATAGATAGATAGATAGATAGATAGATAGATAGATAGATAGATAGATAGTAAGTAGGTTGATGCACCAATTGATGCAGGTTAGAGTTGTCCTATCTAAAAAAAGAAGGTAACATTTGAATTCCCCATCAAAAAATACATACAATAGACATCCAATTTGTTTTTGAGATGGATAGGGTACAATTGGCAATTATAAAATACCAATTGATGCAGGTTAGAGTTGTCCTATCCCAAAAAGAAGGTAATATTTGAATTCTCCATCAAAAAATACATGCAATAGACATCCAATTTGTTTTTTAGATGGATAGGGTACAATTGGCAATTATAAAATACCAATTGATGCAGGTTAGAGTTGTCCTATGCAAAAAAGAAGGTCATATTTGAATTCTCCATCAAAAAATACATACAATAGACACCTTTTTTTTTCTTTTTCGCTGCCTTTTTTTCGCGGCCTCGTCCATGGACGCGTCCACGGCCGGCCGTTTGCGTCCACGGCCGCGGCCTCGTCCACGGCCGCGTCCCCGGCCGTCTGCGTCCACGGCCGCGTTCACGGCCGTGTCCACGGCCGGGACGGCCGGCCGTTTGCGTCCGTGGACGAGGCCTCGCGTCCACGGCCGTTTTTTTCGTGGCCGCGTCCACGGCCGCGTCCATGGACGTGGACGCGGCGGCCAGCGGCTGTCTCTCGATTTTATATAAGTCTTGAAAGAATGAGCGAGAGAAGCCATGAGTGCATGTGGAAATTCTCCCTGGGAGAGAGAGGCAGAAGGGAGAGAAGGCGAGGGGGTGAGAGTAGGGGAAAAGAAGACCAGAGAAGGACAAGTGAATAGCGAAATTGGTCAGAGAATGGTTCATTTGAGAAGGCAGAAGACTTTGTAGAGGACTGTGTAAACTGAGAGTGTAGCCTAATTTGTCCTACAGATGCCTCACTCCCTGAACATAACACGTTCTATTTGTTAGTGTACCATTGTCATCGGTGGTGGATTAAGGTGGTCATGGGGGTGCCCCACACAAAGAGTAGCCCTAGGATTAAATGTTTTGCCCCACTCTCGTGTGGGGCACATGCTTAGCTTTCATAACCATGTAGATCTGAACCATGTGTCCAGCTATGACATCGGTCATCCATCAAGTCAGTCAGCTGTGGAGTATCTATAACGTATGACTCCAAATGTGGGCAAGGTTTCATCCTGATCCAAGCCCCTTTGGCATCCAGTATAAAATGTATGTGAAAATTATTAGTGGACTAGGTATTTCTGCTGTGGTCTACTGGCAGTGCACATTCTGGCTCTGATCAGTCCAGAGATTTGCAAGATTAGCTCTGGAACCACTCACACTGTGTAAGAAACATTTAGTGCCATGTAAAAGCTTGCTTACAAGGCCAACGTGCACATACTCGTGATACACTGGCATACACACACATTGAAACAGCCATTGCTATAAACAGCAAAAAGCATTTAAAGTGCAAGCTGGTAACAGCTTTTAGCTTTCTAAACCCAACAGGTACAACATCAGCAGCAGTACAGAACACACTGTTTTACCAAGGCAAAATCACCCTTACAGAGACATAAAACCAACTGCTGTGCAATATTCCAATAAGACAACCCCATAGAAATACAATAAACACAGCAGCGCATAACTGCAATAATTCAACAGAAGCCCAATTATACACAGGCCTATTATTACTACCTGCAGCCTTTCTTCCTTGTTTTTCTGACAGAGATGCCCTTAATGAGGCTGGAAAATCCAATTTGCGCAGAAAATTACTTTCAATGGACATCTGAGACAGGTGATTCAGTCTGTTTTGCTCCATTGTGGATAGTCTATTTTTAACCAGTCCCATTTTTTCTGTTTTTTTCAGCCATTCTGCTTTTTGTTTTTTTGTGGTCAGCTATCATATTATTTTCCTGGCATTTTGATGCTATGCTGTCCAGTAACAATCAAACATTATTTGAACATATGGCCTGCAAGTGGCCACATGATCATCTATCTAACCAATCGGCAGCTTAATTCGTGTTTGTTATGGGCTAATAGGGGCCACAGGCTTGTTTTTCTCTGAAGTAAACTTAAACAATTGAAATATTCTGGCCATGCTGGAGCCTTCCACATGTGGGGCCCTGAGCTGCAGCCTAGGGCATCCCATTAATCTGTACCCGCTTGTCATGTGCGCGTGCGTACACACACACACACACACACACACACACACACACACACACACACACACACACACACACACACACACACACACACACACACACACACACACACACACACACACACACACACACACACACACACACACACACACACACACACACACACAATACCATGCAGCTTTAATATCAATAATCAATATGCTTCTTAATGAACACGACTCCTTTGGATGGAGTCTATTCAACAGGGTCATGCTGGTTCATATGGCCATGACCCCTAACCTGATGAGGAGCTCAACAGGATTGTACAGCAAGCTCTAGACAGGATTCTGAACATTATGGCCACTTTGACCAGAACACATGGCTCTAGGTTGTGATATTTCCACAACAGACAGACCCACTGTCCCTCCCACTGTCCACTTGTATTAACCTGCCCACAGCAACATACAAGGTATTGTAATCAGTACTTTTCAGCTTGTGTTTACAGTATGTCGGTGCATCTTTGTTAGCAGATAACTCAAGATGCACAGATTTAAGCTTGGAAAGAATGATGAGTAGGCTGTCTAGAAGATTGATTGATTGATTGATTGATTGATTGAATACCTTATTAGCAGTATGCAAAAAAAATAATCAAACCTCGGTTCGAAGTGGAGCGGTGAATTTGAGCAGCTGTACCCTATGTGAGTGAGTGAGTGAGTGTAAACTGTGCCGGTGAGTGTGCCTGGCCTGCACAAAACAGCGCCCCTCCTTTAACTAGTGTGTTGTGTGTGGCCACTCAAGGTATTGCCCAGGCTACGGACACGGCCAGCCAGCCAGCCAGCCACCCAGCCAGCCACCCAGCCACATACCCACGGATATACCTGTTCATTGGGAGCGCTTTCACCGCTCCAAAAAACAAGCACAGGGAAGGACAGTTACAATACAATGTCTGCTAAGAGGATTTTAAACCCAAGAAAGCCTATGGCTCTTTCCATTGGGGTCCTTTGTACTCAATTCATTCAAAGAAATAGAAACAACTAATGATCACGTTTTTCTAGTTCCACGTGTTTTTATTCACCATCCGCTGTGTGACAAATTTCCCATCCGATTTACAGTGTCTATCATCTGTAGACTGGAAGCTTTGAGCATGTTCCCATTATAGGGTATATGGCTCAATATTCCCCATACTGTAAATAGGACAGCATGGCTTTACATGTCTGTTATTGCCTGTCACAGTATGAGCTTCAAAGTGAGGTCACCCATTCATTCTACTGCATTGCATCTAGACATGCACACTCCCTCCGCACAGAGGAAAGCCATGTGATAGACACATCAAAAGAACAAGCATATACTGTGGTCTGGTCTCTAACATACATACACAGATAACAATACACACATACACATATGTTTCTCTATGTCTGACAAAGAGTATACATATACAATCAACTCCCATTTTTCAAAATAGAATTGGCCAAGATTACAGTGTTTTTGTGTGTATATCTGTGTATAGTCTTTCGATTACAGACTTCTACATTGCTGCAAAGTGAAAAGAGCGACCAAACTTTTCCTTGACGATGGCTAGCCAGATTGATCTGTGTATGAATGTGTACATTTTCAAATCTCTGTGTGTGAGCCAACAAGAGGGGAAAAATAGATGAAAAGCAAGAAATGAGAGCAAGAAAGCTAGAGCAAGAAAGCTAGAAAGATAGAATGAGCAGGTGAGGGAGAGAATGATAAAGACGACGAGAGAGAGAGAGGGAGAGAGAGAGAGCTTGTGTTAAAGCTGAGTGAAGCCTGTAAAATGCTGATGCAGTCTGAACGCAACTGAGCGAAAAAGCGGCTAGCAAAACTATTTCCCCCCTCAAGTACCACCAGTGGAAATGAAATGGAACGGCTTTGTCAGCTTCCCCTTAGAGGAAGGGAAGCAATGACCACACATGCACACACAAACACGCATACATTACAGACAGACAGCGAAGGACATTTACGCACATAAACATGGACAAAATATGACTGGCTCCAGACATGCCTGTGTTATGAAACAAATGTTTTCTGAACACATGATTGCTTCATGGCTACCACCACTCAAGCAGTCGCAGACCATCAACATACACACACACATACACATTACATACAGAGACATGAACCTGAACATTCCTAACATCTGACTGTCTTGCCATGAGTATTGTGCCTCTTAATAACAGCGCCAATGAAATAAATTCCCATGTTTTAACCTCCTACTTGACAATGAAATTAAATGTTTGGATTACATGGCAGACATCACACTTACACATTACTAACATTTGTACTTTCTCTGCCGCTGCCCTAGCCTGGGGATGACTTCAACTCTCTCATCTCTCGCCAGATAAGAGGTATTCATTTGGTTTGGTTTTTCTCTTCCCCGCAGAGATTTATTACTGTATCAGGAGACCCCATGCAGGGAGGAACAAAAGAGCCCCCCCCACCCATTGCACATAGTGTATGACTAATCTCTAGGCATGGTGAAAGAGAGGGGTCCTAAAGAGGAGGCCAGCGGAGGAGGAGTGGACAGAGAGAGTTGGGAAGAGTGGACTAACTTCCAGGCAGAGCTTTGGGGATGACAAATAAAGGGAAGAACCTTTGAGACGGAAATGTGCACACCAACAGCCTGGCCAAACCAAACTTTTCCCCGTCTCTTCCGGTCCTCACTGATTCGATCGGTGACAACACAATGCTAGTGGAGAGGTGGGGGTGGGGTTTCGGGGGCAGCTGCCTGCCGCTGTGACAACAAAAGGACAGGGCAGCGGGGACAAAACTGTCACCACAGCACTAACAACACTGACACCGAGAGAGCAAGAGAGGGCTGCCTGGGGACAAACCCTCAGGGCAAAGAGATGCAGGAGAGGGAGAGAGAAAGCAGAGAGATTTACAGAGGAGAAAGTGGACAAATAAAGGAATAAAATGTACAACAGGGAGCGTGGGAAAGAACAGGCTACAGGGGAGAGCGTGTGCGACAGCCAAACAGGGATTTCAGCTGTGAGGAGAACTGCAGTGTATAGAAGGACGTGTCTACTTACTGAGCACATAGAGGGAGAGGGTGAGACCTGCGAGGCAGAAGCCCTCGAAGAAACGCAAGGTGCTGAACGTGGTGATGTTGGCGGAGAAGGCCACACTCAGACCGAACACCAGCACAAACAGCGCAGACAGCATCATGACCGGGTGCCGGCCAAACCTGAGCAGGGACAGAGAAAGAGGTGGGGTGGGGTTGGTTGGTGAGGGGTTATACAACGGAAGATATCTTGTCAAACAAAAGGAGATGACGCTTTTGCTGTAGTGGAAAAGACCACTGGTCATTTGTTATCATTTCCCTCACATTCTTTGCACTTCCTGGTTTAGGGGGCAGTAGGTCACTGGGTCACGTCGCAGCTGTCGCCTGCCTAGCCTGCACTTTTCTTTACATTGTTTCCATAGCTACTGATCCCACCAGATGAGCGTGTCATGGTTCTTTCTCACAGGTCAGCAGCTTAATTATGAAAAGCAAAGTAGGCCCAGGAATGTATTACTACTTATGTGTCAACATATACACATTATAATAACAATAATGATTTAATCCCCACTCCTTTGGGGTATTTTTGTCACTGTATATTTGCATATACGTAGGTGAAATTTGGCCGCTGCTTTTGATTGACATTATTGATATTAATGTATGTGTCTATATACACATTTCCCAGTATGTTACGGTATAGCAAACGCAATACCACTCATGCTGTTCTGATTCTCCAGCTCATCTCCCACTCTGTCCTCTTGTCACTCGTGAACAAGACCCCAAGACACTCAAACTACGGTACTTCACTTGGGACATGGACTAATTTCCCTACCTGGAGTGGATAATCCACCGGTTTCCTGCTGAGAACCATGGCCTCAGATTTAGAGATGTCAATCATAATCATAGCTGCTTCACACCAGTGGCAACCAGGGGACCTTTGGTCTCCCCATTGTTTTCAATGATTAAAGCAATTTGAAATATTATTACACCCATGGCCGGCTTGCTATTCATTACGGTAATGAGCTTGGACGCTTGCTGCACAATATGCAATCTGAAGTCCAATCAATAGCAACTAACACGTCTATCAAATAGGCTGCACTCAACCATGTCTGGGTGAATGTATGTATGCGAGTTGTTTTTGTACCATCCTGTAGCTGTATTAGCTGTAACTATGTTTGATGGTGATCTTTTCTGACACATTTTGAGTAGCCATGAGTCAAAGGAAACGATAAGAGGGAGACATACAGTATAGAGAAAGAGAGGAGAGAGAGAGAGATTTGCAGACAGTATACATAGTTGTGAGTCTGCTAAATTTAGCCGGGTGACTTAATTAGCCATTTAATTGTTCAAAAATGTGTACGACTCGGCTGCATGGTTCATTCTGCACAGAAACGTCTACTCCCCCCCCCCTCCCTTTCCATCTCTACTAACCCACACACACTTGTTCTGGCACCCCTGCTTCACCATCAACTGCGAAGTGAGAACTAATCGTTAGAGCTGGAGGTCATAGAGACTGATGATGCCATCAGGACCACATAATCTGGGAAAAGCAGTGATGCAATCCTCAGCTCACTGAACTGTAAACTCTCTCCTCCACAACTGTGCCTCAACATCCTGTCCATGAATATACCACACAGGATAGGTGATAAAGCGCAGAGGTTGGATGGCCCTTAGTAGGGCCCCCTCATAACATGAGGAGCATTCAAAACAATGTTAATCTATGTATTCCAGTGTTGATCAAATGCTATTTTCTCATTCTTGTTAATAGACAAGATTGTGTGCACATCTCAAGCCTATATTCAGGCCAGGTGCTGGACATCAAGGTATCAGATAATGGAAGGAGAAAAACGCCTGCACACTGTTCATATGCTCCAAAAACTTACTTTTATTATAGGCAACTGGCTGCAACGTTTCGACTTTACGTCTTCATCATTCTTGTTAACAAATAAGGATATGGGTATGTGATAAATCCAACCAAGGACCAGCAGATGCAGCTGGGACCTAGGTTGTGACAAAGCTTGATGGAAAGATTGGGAACATACTGGTACAATACTGACAGTATTATATACACAATATTATAGGAACTGAATTTGAAGGAGACTTGAGTCTGAAATGTACAGAGGGCACAACTCAGGTACACACACACACACACACACACACACACACACACACACACACACACACACACACACACACACACACACACACACACACACACACACACACACACACACACACACACACACACACACACACACACACAGAAAGGGGGGAAGTAGCATACCAGTCGGCCATGACACCCATCACTAGGTAGCCAAAAATGGAGCCCACCAACAATGAGAACTTGGCGATGTGCACCTTCCAGGCAGAGTCACACACCAGATTCCACTGCAAGAGAGACAGAGACAGAGCAACAGACACACGGAGGAAAAGAAAATATCAAAATGCATCAACATTAAGCGTTTCTTTTGTAGAAACAACTGGGCACAGACCTACTTCAATTCCAGCTCAATATTAAAGTATACACACAGAGAGGAACCAACTCCTGAAAGAAATCTCGGACGTGCGTGCTACTTCGATAATTCATGAAGGTAGAGTGTGCAAACATGCTTGACTCACTTGTGAAATATTCACAAAGTACATGATGAGGGAACGGAGGAGAGAATGAGAGCAAGCAGAATGTGTTGTGTGTGATCATGGCTGTATGTCAGTCAGTCATGAAATCAATAGTTTGTCGCTCTTTCCTCACAGCCCATGGGTCAGTGCACAGAGTACCGCAGCTCTCCACAGCTCTCAATCAAGGACGTGTGTGTGTGCTTGTATACTTGTGAGGGCAAAATGTCCCTGTGTGTGCACTTGTATTGCTACACTTGTGTGCGCACAGACAAGGATTCCAGATCCCTGATGCAGCTGTTGTGCGTGTGTGTGAAATAGTATCATTGTTCAGCCATGACTTACAGTACACCCCACTGTGCAGTGTGCATCCAACTGTGTACTAGGACATAGGGCAAAAGAGTGAGGCGAGAGAGACAGACGGACAGACAGACAGACAGACAGAGAAAGGGGGGAGCATGCTTATTGGTTATGATCGATCTGTTTTAGTGGTGGAAAGGCCTCTGGTAAAAAGTGATGGATTTATCCATGGGCTGTGTAGACCAGCGCATTATCCTTTCTGAGAAAAACAGATACCTGGCACAGTACAGACGTCACTCTACTTGTGCACTGACTGAACACACACACACACACACACACACACACACACACACACACACACACACACACACACACACACACACACACACACACACACACACACACACACACACACACACACACACACACACACACACACACACACACACACACTATTGATGCATGCCAGGGGGTAAAAGATCTACAGCTCTCAAAAGTTCTAGTTACCAGCTAAGCACTGCACACATGCCTGCACTGTCAGCAGCCAAGACGAGAAATACACACAGTCTGGTACTTCTTATAATGAGGTCAGTGCTTAACTGCCAGTGTTTTGTTTAGGTCCAACTGTCCAACACGGCAGAGAGCAGAAAAATACACACACAACAGTGGGGAGATGATGAAGGTGGAGGTGATGATGATGATGACGATGATGATGATGATGAGTTTTGAGTTGGATCACTGGTTCTCAAGGTGAGGTCCAGGGACCTAAATGACTCAGTGAGTACCAAGTGGACCCTTATGGCTCCATTGGTACACTGAGAGTTAAATGAAAACACATATATCAGAGATAAAAAATCTAAACAAATGGAGGAACATGGGTGGCCTAAAGCATATCACACTGGGGGAGAGGGGCTCCATGAAATTAAAACGGTTTAGAATCACTGAGTTAAGATGAACACCCTGGGAGATGTACTCTGCCGGCCTATCTATCTGGTGCACACTCAGTTACCTTGGTAACCACATTCTGACTGAGTCCCGTCTGCAGCTCTAGCTTCCACTCCTTGCAGGCGCACAGCAGACTGCCGGCGTCTGCCCCGTTGTAGCTGTCGTTGTCGGCGTGGCTGTGAAACGCGGCCGTGCCGCCGGTCACCGGCAGGGAAGCCGCGGTCCAGTTGCTCTCGTTCCCGATGGGCTGCACGCACGTGCCACGGGGCTGCGCGAGCAGGAAATAATCCGAGAACTGGCTGAAGCCTATGAATAACGCCGGGATCCAGGTGAGCACCACGAGCTGCTTCTGGTGCCTCCCGAACCCGCCGAGAGCCGGCAGCACCGAGCCGTCGACGTGCGGCAGCAGTCTGGGCGCTGCTGCTGCCGGGTGCTCCAGCGGCGTGAAGCCGTTCTCGGGCGGGTGGTCCTGCGCCTCCGGACGGCCGGCTGCCATTACGACCCCGGCCTCAAAGACAGCGTCTCTGGGCGCAATAACTGAGCTCCGCAAAGCCCCAGTCCGGCTGCCGTCCACTCAGCGTAAAACAAACCCCGTTGACACAAAGGAAACCCAGAGCGCACTATAAACCCTTTGGGTAGCCGACAAAGCAGACACAGAACAGGGGGTCCTAGACTAGAGAACTCGTGCAGACGCGCTGCCTGGGATCACCGCGTAGCAGTAGTCGCCCTCATGACGAGTTGGATGTGACCGACTGAGTGATGTCCAGGTGGGGTAGCCAGGAGAGGAGGAGGGGGGCTCGAGCAACGCTCCCAGAGAGATGTGGGCTCAGACAGACGGGCACGATCATCACCAGTGTAGACTCTGTGTTCCATGGGTAACAGTCCTATTGCTGAATCCATTCACCTGTGATTGAATCAAGCAAGGGACCTGGCAATGTGCGATGCGTGCCTATGAATCCATACCACTAAACAGGCCACTTAAACGTCAATTATCCCTCCATCCGTGCGCGCCACAGGTATTATACCTGTCCAAATTGTGAGCCGTCGAAGGCGAGGTGCTCATCGTACAATGAATGATAAGCCACGCAGAGTTATAAATCCACGCCGGTCCATTAGAATTTAGAAGCGTCCTCCTTGTTGTGACACCATGTTGTTGTGTTTTTCCGCCGTGCCGGCTGGGTAATCAATGGAGCGCCGTGCACTCACTGCCTACAGCCTTCCAAAGATGCGCTTGGAACACAGGCTGGATGAGGGAGAGCAGACCCCGCCCCAGTGGTGTAAAGTAACTCAGTACATTTACTCAAGTACTGTACTTAAGTACAATTTCGAGGCACTTTTACTTTACTGGAGCATTTCAAATTTTCAATAGGCTAATTTTTCTTCTACTCCACTAGTAGGTCTACATCTCAGAGGAAAATATTGTACTTTTACTCCAAGACCACGACAATTATTTGAAAGTTTGAGTTAGATTTTGATTATTATCACAATGCGTTGTGATGTGACCTTGTAGATCTGCTATTTTCAACATATCCTTTTGACACTTTATTTTATACATTTGAAAACTTGTCAAATGTGACATTCATCTGCATAAATACAAATAGTTTCTGCTTTAAAAAAAAAATCTGGACCTTTAATTGTGACAGAGTATTTCTGCATTGCAGTATCGATATTTTTACTTGAGTAAAAAATGTGAGTACTTTTTCCACCACTGCCCCGCCCTCCGCCGGTCGTGCTGCGCGCTGTGATTGGAGAGCGTTCAAAGGGCGACTGACTGCACCACTGATAGTGGAGTGGCTTAGTGACATTACCGTTACGGAGCGGATAAAAGCACCAAACTTTGCATGGGCCTTCTTTATGACCTACTGAAGGATTTTAGATCGGTATACAAACATACATATTCAAAATACCCCTATAGTGCACAAAAGTTATCTTGATCAAAAACTGCAAAAAACGCCTATACTAAAAGAGGGTTAAAGCTTGCCATGTCTCCTCCTGCTGCTAGTTTTTACATCATACTTGCACAGGGTGTCTACAGGTAGTGTCTTGACATCCCAGAACAGCTAGAATGACAATATTTGATTCCATTATGAATCATTTAGCTTTTAAATAAGGCCTCATTATAGGCGGAAATAGCAAAAAAAATAGATGTATTTTATATGATGATTCAAGACACAGCACATGAAGTATTATCCATCAAACCTTTAATACAATCATACTGTTCAAACTCTACTGATTGAGACCTAAACTAAAATAAATGAAAGGGAAGAAGGATCGGGACAGGTCAGCTAGGGCTGCAAGTGAACATTCGGGGATTCAAATGTTCGTTCGTTACGTTGGCAATCGAAGTTCGAAATTAATGGGTTCAGGTTTTTTTTAGTTTTTTTCTTTTTTTTTACACGAAAATAATTATCAGAATGTGATAGTCCTATTCAGAATATCACATTAATAGACATAGCCAAATACGAAATAAGTTAGGCCTACCGGTAAACACTAACAGTTACTGGTGACCATTAAAGTAGTGTGCCAGAACAGCTTGGAGCGATCAAGGACCGTCCTCCGCTCCAATTCCGCTCCTCTTGGGGCGGCGAACCAGCCTCGCTGACACACGCTGGTTGACAGTAGAGTGAGAGCACTCTCAGCTGGGCAGAGATGGACTTGTTTGTCCTCTGAATAGCGAACACCCATCCACGCACCCAAAGATTAAACAGCCTTTCTCCTAAGCATGAGCAAAGATGGATTTCATTGCAAAACCTTAAAGGATCTATAATGTGATTTCTGGGGTTGTTCAGCCCGAACGCGACGCGCTCCGACGCAGTCACCAAGTCTCGATTGGGTTGGATTTTCCAAGTGTTAGCCAGGGTGTTAATGCGGTCACGCATCAACGCGTTTTCAATGGATAAAACAGCGCATTTAACACATTTCCTACACGGTTTTAGCTGGTTAAAGGTACAGTACGTTCGATGGTTCGATGGTCCGATTGTTCGGTTTTTATTCAATCGAACGAACCATCGAAGGTTCGATGGTCCGTTCGGAAAATCCCCCCCGAAGTTCGAATCCCTAAAACAGGGCTAGATTACAGCCTGGATGACCCTCCTTACTCCACTAAGAAGTAATCTGCAAGGGAGACAGGCAAGAAAGAGTGTGTTGTCATAATTTAAACAAATGGACATGTATATTTACGTGAAAACTTGGTGTATTGGTGTACCTTACTGTACCTGCATGGTGTCTATTTGCGGCAGTTGCATTTGTGTCCAGAACAGTCAAGATTTGCATTGCTGCATTTACAACTGGAACAGTCCCCTTTACACACACATTTTATCAGCTCTCTTCAGGCAATGGAGACCTCAGGTATGCTTATCCACACTGGCACCCATGACCCTGATGCATCCTTGGTCCAGCCAAAGTCCTTTGGAGAAGGAGGCGCTTGCTGTGTGTCTGTGCTGGTTGCCCAGATTCCTGTCTGAAACACAGCCCATTTTGCATGCTGGAGAAGTTCATCCTGCATGGGAGGTAGTCTATCCATCGGCCGACTCTCTTGACAGAAGAGTTCCTTCCTTGTTTGATTGGTGGAATTCAAAGGACTGGATTTATTGTGCATGATCACAGTTAGTCTTTCAAGCGTCTGGAAATGTTCAGAGTCAACATGTAGTTCCTGGAATGGATGCTTTGCCAGGTACACAAATGCTTCTGTAGCAGCAGCACCACAAGCCAGCAAGGATCACGATGACATCAGTGTCCACAGTTCGAACAAGATCCGTCTTTGCTCCATGCTTCAGTGCATGTTGTAGATGAACCACAATCCTTGTGTCTGCCTCCTCATGGTTGCAACATTCCATCATGCTACTGGAACCAAAAGCTTGTCCTGACATCGCTTGGCCTGATGTAACATATACAGCTTTGGTTGGTGGCCAGCTGAACTCTTTGATCTTAGATGTTAAACTATTTGGTGGTGCTTCAACCCTTGACTGACATCTATGTGGCTTTTGGCATGGGAAAAAGACTCCGGTTTTATCACATAAACCACATCTGCAAAAGCCTGGGGGAACCCAAATCTCGAGGTCTGCTTATGTTCCATGCATATTCAGGCTGTGACACAACATCTGCATTCAATGGAAAAGGCAAGAAGTCAGCTTGGAAGGCCTGGAAAGCCTATGATCTTGTGACGAATCTTGTGCGAACTGTGGACACTGATGTCATCGTGATCCTTGCTGGCTTGTTGATGCTGCTGCTACAGAAGCATTTGTGTACCTGGCAAAGCATCCATTCCAGGAACTAAATGTTGACTCCGAGCATTTCCAGACGCTTGAAAGACTGACTGTGATCATGTACAATAAAGCCAGTCCTTTGAATTCCACCAATCAAACAAGGAAGGAACTCTTCTGTCAAGAGAGTCGGCCGATGGATAGACTACCTCCCATGCAGGATGAACTTCTTCAGCATGCAAAATGGGCTGTGTTTCAGACAGGAATCTGGGCAACCAGCACAGACACACAGCAATCGCTTCCTTCTCCAAAGGACTTTGGCTGGACCAAGGATGCATCAGGGTCATGGGTGCCAGTGTGGATAAGCATACCTGAGGTCTCCATTGCCTGAAGAGAGCTGATAAAATGTGTGTGTAAAGGGGACTGTTCCAGTTGTAAATGCAGCAATGCAAATCTTGACTGTTCTGGACTTTGCAAATGCAACTGCCGCAAATAGACACCATGCAGGTACAGTAAGGTACACCAATACACCAAGTTTTCACATAAATATACATGTCCATTTGTTTAAA